>NC_135013.1:16457705-16773090 GCF_051020955.1 Megalopta genalis
TAAAATAACGTGCCGAATATATTCCTTTTCGTTTCCCATCTTTCAATTTCTACCGAACTTGCCGACTGAACTAGATTACCAAAATCTTTGGATATGATTTCAGGCGAATGTGTTTGCCTGTCAAGACAACCGTCTGCTTTAGACAAACAAACTGAAATTAAAACTGAATTTGCATTTTGGAACGCCCAACTTCAAGCCAACTCCCAGCATGATAAATGGAAACCTAATGCTAACGCTAAATTCTGAAGCGAAAAATCGCTGGAACAAAATCCCTCAAATCACTTTTGGCACACGCATTCTTTGATTACATTCCCCCCGTATACCTTGCGCATCTTCTTATATGTTTCCGTCACGTTTTTATTTTACAAACTTAAAATAAAATAACGTGCCGAATATATTCCTTTTCGTTTCCCATCTTTCAATTTCTACCGAACTTGCCGACTGAACTAGATTACCAAAATCTTTGGATATGATTTCAGGCGAATGTGTTTGCCTGTCAAGACAACCGTCTGCTTTAGACAAACAAACTGAAATTAAAACTGAATTTGCATTTTGGAACGCCCAACTTCAAGCCAACTCCCAGCATGATAAATGGAAACCTAATGCTAACGCTAAATTCTGAAGCGAAAAATCGCTGGAACAAAATCCCTCAAATCACTTTTGGCACACGCATTCTTTGATTACATTCCCCCCGTATACCTTGCGCATCTTCTTATATGTTTCCGTCACGTTTTTATTTTACAAACTTAAAATAAAATAACGTGCCGAATATATTCCTTTTCGTTTCCCATCTTTCAATTTCTACCGAACTTGCCGACTGAACTAGATTACCAAAATCTTTGGATATGATTTCAGGCGAATGTGTTTGCCTGTCAAGACAACCGTCTGCTTTAGACAAACAAACTGAAATTAAAACTGAATTTGCATTTTGGAACGCCCAACTTCAAGCCAACTCCCAGCATGATAAATGGAAACCTAATGCTAACGCTAAATTCTGAAGCGAAAAATCGCTGGAACAAAATCCCTCAAATCACTTTTGGCACACGCATTTTTTGATTACATTCTCCCCGTATACCTTGCGCATCTTCTTATATGTTTCCGTCACGCTTTTATTTTACAAACTGAAAATAAAATACCGTGCCGAAAATATTCCTTTCCCACCGAACGTGCCGACTGAGCTAGGTTACCAAAATCTTTATATATAATTTCAGGCGAATGCGTTGCCTGTCAAACTACCGTCTGCTTTCGACAAACAATATAATAAATAGAAATAACAATATAATAAATGGAAACCTAATGCTCCAAAATTCGAAACTCTCCTCGAATATTAAAGAACCGAACGATTCGTAAGCAGCTTGAAACTGTCTTTATCGGTTTTAATAAAGTCCGACGACGATAAGAAATTCGGGTCGGTGGCTGTGTTCGCCGACAATAATTCCAGGATTTTAGACGCCGTTCGCAGAGCAGGTACGCGAGCAGGCAGCGAAATAACTCGGTCGTTCGAATCGGTTTCGATGCGAGCCCGACGTCCGTCTGCAATCGCGAAACGTTTCGGGATACTTTTAATTATTTTCGTGCCCGACGATGGACTCGTCGATCGGTCGCGTCGGTTTTCGTCGGCGACGACGCGAGCTCGGGACACGCCGTTTCCCATCGATTCCATCGAACTGGAACAGTCCACGCGTTCCGCAGCGTGTTCGTTTCGTTTCCGTAAATTACGTTGCGCGTAACAGCTGTCGCGGAACCGTGAACGGCCGCGCGGACAGCTGCTAATTTCACGCCAAGGCGAGACATGAACGATAGCGAAACCCTAATTCGGCATTACCTAAGCATATTTTGCCACAAGTCCATCTTTTTTTTAACGCGATCCTTCATTCAGCCGTGGTATTTCTTCTCAGTGGTTACAAGCTTTCTGAAGCCTTTGAACCGTTTGTATCGTAAACCGCTGCCTTCGGCCCAACCTCGTCTATGCTCGCCGCAGCCCCCTTTTCTTCGCCTCGCCGCGACCATTTCGTTTCGCCGACCAAAAATTACCGTACCGCAATTCGTACGGTTATGCGCGCTCGATTAAACGTAATCGGACCGCAGAACTTCGTTCGGAGCGTGTTCTCGCACGCCTGGCGCTCTCTTAATAAGATCGACGCTGCTCGACATATTTAGTATCCGCAATTTCATCGCGGACGAGAGCTATTTCGTCCGTCAATTTTACGTCAGCTTCAATTTCGTTTCGATCGTGAAACTTTAAGCTGTCCAGAGCCGGCTCGGAAACTGGACTTTAATACGAAAATCTAAAACATTGAACATTATCTCGAGCTCAAATTCTAAGCCCAGTAAGTCAGATCGCGTATTAAACGAACAAACATGTCGCGTTAATCGAGGAGCTCCTAAATATTTTGGAAGATCGAGAAATCTGATACGCGAAAGAGACGGACATGCAAAAGGAACCGGCGGAGCTTGCAAATGGGTGTAGGTAGCAGAACGACAGGAGTCGGTCGGACGAGCGGATCAGGGCTAATTGAACCGCAAACCCGGCGTAATGAGAGAGCGGATGCGGTTTCGCGAATCGTAACCCGTGTCGGCCTCGTGGGCTCCCCGTAAAAGGTAAACAGTGCGTGCTCCGAGAAACTTGTCGATAGCATATCGGTACGTCACTGAGGAGATACCACGTAGTAGCATCGGCCAGACCAATGGTATATCTCCTCCGGCGACACGATAGTTAGCGGACGGCCGTATGCACGGCTTCAGTTCGCCGTCGGTGAAGATCTGTTTCGGTTCGCGTATCGATGAACGGATCGCGTTCAAGCGCTGGAGCTCGCCATCTTGTCGCGCCACGAATCGCACCCGATGGTACGTTGATCGCGCCCGAAAATCGGCCGCGAAAATTCGTCCGTGCTTGTCGTTTGGTTGTGCAGGAAATTCTGTCGGCGGGTTCGGGCAACAATAAATGGCCGGATTCGTTTGCTTTGTGCTGGAACTTTTCTAATTGATCCCGCTTCACTCACGTAAGATCCACCGACCGCCGTGATCGTCGGATTCGCTCGCCGTGCGATCCGCGAGTCATCGTTCCGACCTTCCGACCTTCTCGCATCGTTTCCTTGAAACGTACCGGTCGGATTCCGCCGAGGCGCGTTCCACGAGCGAACGTTTTTCGCGAGCATTTTATTCTGGGTGCAACTGGACGTCTCCGAACTGTACAACGGGAAAGTTCGAAGCGGACGCAACGAGAGGACGACGGCAAAGCAATGCTCGTTCTATTCGGATCGCCAGCTATTTATTTGCCGGCAGCTATATAACTCCGGAATTTCGGGCGCATCCGCTCGCCCGACGGAATAAGCCAACAGCAGCCGACGTTTCCGTCGAAAAAGGAGTGACGGGTGTCCGGTTAACGAAGAGCACGGCCGGAAAGCAGGGGATCGCGGCCGAGTAAATGGAGCGCGAGGGAAGAATGCTGCTTCCGATAAGGATCTTTGTATCCTGGGATTTCTCAGCGCAAAGTAGGCGAGGCTGCTATTGTCCCGTGCCGCGAATCCTCCGTTCGTTTCCCCGCCCCGTAACGCTCCCTCCGACCTCTTTCCCCCGCGGAATACAATTTCGAAAATTTCCACGAGATTTTCGCGCGAGCTTTTCCCGCACCAACGACGCGTCAAATCTACGCACGTGTTCCCGACATATTTTCCGCTGTCATTTTATCCCGCGATCGGCCCGACGTTCCGACGGAGCAATATCACCGGCTTTATATCGTCCGCGACGGTCTCGCTTTTCCCATGTTATTTCGCTGTTCCGGGGACTTCTGGCCGAGGCTGGGAAATTAGACGAAAGCAAATAATGCGCCGTTTCTTCTTTTCGCGCGAGGGAAACGGCGGAGCTCGAGCAACGAGTTAAAATACGGTGAAATAGTAGGGAGAAGCGAGAAATAAAGCTGGCGAAGGCGACGAGCAAAATAATCGAGCAAAAGCACAGTTCACGGTTCGCCGATTCTTTACGCATTTTTGCCAAATACATTAAGAGACCAGTCTTTTCGGCATTCGTGCTCTAAAATTGCCGTTGCATCTCGGCTACATCGAAGCCTCGCGATACGATTGGAAACGCTCTTGTGCTATTTCAGACGAATGTTACTTCTATACCCGTAGAGTCTATCGCGCGTCGAGCACCGGAGATCGCATCCTAAGAATGCCGGCGCATTAGACTGCGCTGCATCCGAGTGCAACGATCGTTGGCGAGAAAGACGAAGTGTGGTCGACAAGTGGCGAGGTCCGTGCATAGCCGCGGATCGAGTGATAACTTTCGGCGGACGCGTCTACGATGTGGTGATAGTGTGATATGGGTGTCGGAACCCTGATCTTAGACTCTGTGGTTCTGATGATCGTTAGCAACATTATACTACGCTCACTCGGGGTCTGTAACGTGTGTCTACCGTACTCGCTGGTTCTGACGTTTTTCGTGGCGAGCACGATCTACCTGTAAGTACGATCCCGCCCTTCGTCCCTAAAAGGCACACGCGCCGAGCTAGTTTCCACGATTCCACGGGATCTGGTTACACAAGTACCAACACAACGCTGCCCGTAAACCTCGTAACACACCGACCGCGGAATCGATAATCGATTTAACGTTCCCCAAGGCCACGCCCACGGGATCTCATCGATCCTCGGTCTCGCTCCTGCCCGCGATCGAGACCGTCTAGCCACTCGATCCTGCTCTACCTCTCCCAGTCGTCGTCGCCCCGTTAATTGTCTATCGCGAATCCTACAAAGTTCAATATTTGTGTTCGATGAATTCCGAGTTGTACGGGGCGAGCGGTTATTGAAAGACCCGCCCACATCCTTCGCGATTTCTTCGATGGTAAAATACCCTGCCCGGACGCGGAATTCGCTTTTGGAATGGCAACAACCCACGGTCTCACATTATGGCATTCTTCGGAGTACACGCGCGTTCCTAGAATTCCGCCGTCGTCTCCAATTTTTCACGCTCGGGTCTCCTACTCGAAAATTTACCAACATTCGTCTCTCGGCTCCTGCGATATTACCAAACTGTTACGGAACTTTAGCTATATTCGCGCGGTTTTCGTCGTACCGTTATGTTGGAATGATTAGAACTTTTCCGGTTGTAATCATTTCGTGGAGGGAAAAGGAGACTCGTATTTGTTGTGCGGCTTCGTGCGTTCGAGTAATTATATAGGGTGTTTAGAAAGGTGAGAAAAGATGAAGAGAGTTCGCGTAAACCAGAGGTGTCAAACTCAAAAGCTAACTTGGGCCAAATAAACAATGCTTAACTTTAGGTGGGCCGCAAAAAAAAATCAATGTTCATGGAAACAAATATTTTTATCTTGACTAGTACATTGTAATAAACATATATAAAGTTAAATTATTGTTTACGTCCTGATACTTGACATCTCTTCTCTGATACTATCTTTCCTATTTCGGGAGAAATTTTATTGGCCGAGACTACTTTCAAAATTTCTAATTTACGTTTCTATTTTATTTTTACTTTGCGTCGGATATATTGACTGGGCCGCAAAAATGTTCATCTCGGGCCGCGAGTTTGACACCCCTGGTGTAAACTTACGTCCGAAAATGCGTTATCGAAAAGATATTAGCGTTCAGAAATTATTTAAACCTTGGTTTATAAAAATGCGAGAAATGGAAGATCAGCTTTGGGAATGCATTTAAAATGCATTTTACTGTTATTTCGAACGCAGATGGAATATTTGAAAGAATTCTACAATCAGTAATTGGACGACTGGAAGCCTGCATTCTTGCGGAGAAGTAATTTTCGAAAATTTCTCAATAAATCGTAGATATTAAAAGCTTATATCGTTTCAATAAAGCATTTTCGAGCATAACTTTTATATAAACCTATTTCATCTATTTGACCTCAGTAACACATAGCATAAGTTTGATCCCAGCCTTTCTGGACACCCTGTAATATGAGCCGTTTATTTTGAAAGTGGCATAAGTCACTTTGTTTTTAAGTCGATATATTTAAGGGTTTGCGTTTTAACACGTTTAAAAATATGGATGCTAACTTTCGAGAAGATTTACTTGTATTTGTTATCTCAGGATACTGATATTTTCCTCAGTATAAATAATTTCGTATAAACATTAAAAAATCATCACTTTCCATTACGGTAAAGTGACTTATGCCACTTTCAAACATAAACGGCTCGCATGAACAACAAGAGAATATAATTTTATTCCGACTTAAAAGAACGATTAAGCTGCACGAAAATAAGAAGCCGATGATTCGAAGTTGTCCAATTCCGCTACTTCTGAAATTTGAGCCGTTTATTTTGAAAGTGGCATAAGTCACTTTTTTTTTTTTTTTAATGAAAAGATACCGTTCAATTGTCATTAGTGTTACCATTAACTCAATGTTTTTGAAAAAGTGACTTATGCCACTTTCAAAATAAACGGCTCATTTATTAAAATTCAGGATTAAAATCAAAAAAGAAAAAAATTTTTGTTCGAAGCTTGTCACGCTATTCAGAGTGTCTCAGATTATTGTCAGAATTTCCGCGAGGGATTAGACCCCGGAAAATGGAGGCGAACCGGATAATCCGTTTCGATTTTGACTCTTCAGTGATTGCGCCGGATACGACGGGCGAGGTCCCGTTCCGAACAATGTCAGAAGCGTTCCGTGCGCGTCCTATTACAAAGGCCATTAGAAAAGCGATTTCCACGGTCTGCCGCTCTCCTTGTCGGATCTTTGAAAATCCGTCGACGTCGAAAGAGGAAGCCGCAGGATCCAATTTGACGGGGGGGACGCTTTGACGGATAATTGACGGGTAACGAGGACGCAGCGAGCGCAAGGAACTCGTCGAGGGCTCGCCGATCGAGATACATATGTCAGCCGATCGCGCAGTTCGATTCCTTTCTGTTCTGGATCACGTGCACGGCGTCACGAGGTTCTGTCTTTATTAGCGGCGAGCGGCGATCGAGTTTCACGCGCGATCAAAAATTGAGAACGCAACGCGATACGGTCTCCCAGGATCAGTGTCGAATGACGAACCCGAGGCAAATACAGTCGCTCCTCACGGCCCCTGTCCCCCTCCCCCTCCCTCGGTTTTTTTTCGACGGACAGGATAGACGACTCGTTACCCGAGTGGATTAAGCCTTTGTGGTCTGAACAGTTTCGTTTTCGCATCGCTCCACTCGCAATTACCGGCTCCTATTGTTTTCAGTCGACCACGGGTATCCGAGATTAATGGGACGGAGCCTAATCAAACGGGAGAGATCGCTGAAAGTTTGAAAATGGTCTCGGGAACGTTCTTAAGGATCCGTGGAAAATTGGAAAAAAGAACTACAGCGCAACGAGAAGAAAAATTGAAAGTTTACAATTGAATGTCTACAATCGAATTCGACGATATTTATTTTAAAAAACCCGGATGATAGATAGAAGAATTAGAAAACATTGAAAATCTGAAAATCGAGAACGTTTTGAAAATTGAATAAAACAATTATAAAGAGCTGAACGTGTCGAAATAAAATGGTACGAAGCTTCCTGTTGATGATCGTATAAGAGACTTGTTTTTTTCATTCTTTGGAAGAAGTCGTTAAGTGGTTGGGAATTTTTCTCCAACCTTTTCTCCATAATAAATTTGACAGCGGTAATTTCCACCACGGAATTCATTTTCCGCGCGGACGTTCCGCGGTCTATTCTTCCCGGGATAGGATTAAACGGAACACGGCCAAAGTCTTGAACGTGTACTACTGCGCGCGGTCTGACTATAAACGGACTTAACTACTTTGCGCTGGCTGTGACCTGAAATAGAGCCGTCCGAGTACTCGATACGTTAGAGCTGATCGAATATTCGTGGGATCAGAACGTTTCGCCGCAGCATGCTCGAATAACTGCGGTGATGCAACGTAATTTGCAGCGATGTCCGCTAAAAATGCTTAAAAGTCACCTGAAACAATTAAATTGTCTTTGCTACAAATAAGAATTTTTATTAGCGAAACTTTGCATTCTTCTGAAACACCGTTTCTATGTATAATAATACTACCAATTGTTTAACAAATTTTTCAAAATTATATATTAAAAATAATATATATAATATATATATATATATATATATATATATAAAAAATATAAAAATTATATATATTATATTATAAATATATATTACAGAGAAATATATCAATGTAATTATAATTAAGTATCCGAGAAAAATTAACAGTATATACGGGATGTCCCAAAAATGTCTCGCAATACGGAAATGGAGGTTCCCGAGATCATTTGAAGTAACTTTTTTCTTAGCGAGAATGCAATCCGCGGCTTCGTTTACGAGTTATTAACGAAATACACTGACCAATAAGATGCGAGATCAGCTAGCATGAGACGTCTGAGCCAATGAGCGGAACTGGGCTACGTGCGCTCGTCGGCTGGGCCGCTTGGCACCAGATCAGAGCTCGCCTCTCATTGGTCACCGTTTTTCGTTAATAACTCGCAAAGAAAGCCGCGGATTGCGTTTTGGCTAAGGAAAAAGTTACTTGAAAATAACTCAGGAACCTCCTATTTCCGTATTGCGGGACATATTTGGGACACCCTGTATTTGCGCGGGATTGTACGTTGAATCACCGGTGTCAAGAGGTGCAGTGATCATAATTCTGTAACGATTGCAATCTAAATTGAAATTGGAGCCAATCGTGTCCAGGCAATTGGTACTCGGACAGCTCTATGACGAATGATTCAACGATCATGTCGTCTGGCCGTGGACGACTGCAATCACTTTTTGCCGACGACTCGAGCTCGACGCTCGACTGCGCCACTTTTAACGCGACAGTCAACACGACTCGCTGTCTGACTACATGTGCACGCACTGCTTTTTGTTCGTTAATCACTCGGAGCTGTTGTCTGACTACATATGCATGCGACTACTTTTTGTTTGACTACGCGCGTTTAGGGTCGTTTAACCGTAAAATATCGAAGGCCTTGAAAGGTTCGTTTTCAGTCCGGAAAAACTCTATTAGCACGGAGATTAATTCAGTTCGGAAAAAAATGTTATTCATACGGAAATTAATTCAGTTCTAGAAAACTGTATTAATAGAGAAGTTAATTCAATTCTCAGAAATGTTATTAATACAGAAGTTAATTCGGTTCTGAGAAATGTTGATAATACAACAATTGATTCGGTTCCGAAAAATTGTATCAACACAGAAATCAATCCAATTCTGTAAAATTGTATCAACACAGAAATTAATTCAATTCTGTAAAATTGTATTAACACATAAATCAATTCAATTCTGTAAAATTGTATTAACACAGAAATCAATTCAATTCTGTAAAATTGTATTAACACAGAAATTAATTCAATACTGTAAAATTGTATTAACACAGAAATCAATCCAATTCTGTAAAATTGTATTAACACAGAAATCAATTCAATTCTGTAAAATTGTATTAACACAGAAATCAATTCAATTCTGTAAAATTGTATCAACACAGAAATCAATTCAATTCTGTAAAATTGTATTAACACAGAAATTAATTCAATTCTGTAAAATTGTATTAACACAGAAATCAATCCAATTCTGTAAAATTGTATTAACACAGAAATTAATTCAATTCTGTAAAATTGTATTAACACAGAAATCAATCCAATTCTGTAAAATTGTATTAACACAGAAATTAATTCAATTCTGTAAAATTGTATCAACACAGAAATCAATTCAATTCTGTAAAATTGTATTAACGCAGAAATCAATTCAGTTCCGGAAAAATCGTATCAGCACATAAATTAATTGAGTTCCGAAGAATGTTCTTAATACAGAAATTAATTTTTGTAATTGAAGCAAGCGATTGTATCGCGGAGTCCCGCAATTTTTCGAGCGAATGGACGTTGCCAGAACGAAGCAGATTGCAAAGGGTTGAGCATGAAGGACGAGGTCGTGGCCGAATTAGGTGACCGCGCCTAACGAAAGCCGTCCGGGTATATCTGTAAGGATTCCTCTCTTGGTTTAGGCTCCGTGGTGGGATGCCTGTAGCACGAAACACTTTAACGCGATGTCTTGCCTAACAACAGCTACCGGGAGGGCTCGAATGTGCCGGAGAAGATGACGAGCTGGATCGAGAAATTGTTGTTCTTGTTGGTGCTACTACCGGGTGGACGTACTGACCGTCGTAGTCAGGTGCCACGGCGCAAGAAGCGGTGAAATTAACAAATTTAACTGCGCACTTTCTCTATGCGTCTCCCTCTGTGCACTTTAGCCGCCGCATTTCTCATAGTTCTCTCGCATTCGTTCACGCCTCTCGCTTCGCAGATCTCACGCATTCGACAACTATGTCTCGCGGGAGACCAGATTCTCGGGCCGCAGGAATAAAAGCACGCTTTGGTTTACTCGAAGATTCAAGGGCTCGCAGATAATAAGTCCACTTGTTACAGATCTTTTTATTTATTTTGTTATTTATTTTGTTAGTTATTTATTTATTCACTATTTATTTTATTTATTTGTAAGCGGGAAAAACCTATTAATTGGCATAGATCGTAAATAGATCTTTGAAATATTATACATCTGAAGAAGCGCCAAATAAGTCAATTATTCGACAGTAATCATTAACCCTTTGCACTCGAAGCCATTTTAACTGCAAATCTAAATTAATTTTTCTGACATATGGTATTTCATGTGGCAAAGCGTATTTTATGCATATAAAATTGAGTCTTGTAACACATACAATAGTTAGACTTGTAACAATATTTTATATTATATTATATATATATTATTATATTATATTATATTATATATATTTTATATTATATTATATATATTATTATATTATATTATATTGTATATATTTTATATTATATTATATATATATTATTATATTATATTATATTATATATATTAAATTATCTTGGAATGTGATGTAACAATTTTAGTGGTACATCAGAGTCACCACTCGAGCGCAAATGGTTAAATTGTTAAATGAATTATTAAATTACTAAACAATTATTAAATTATGAAAAAATTATTAAATAAATATTAAAAGCAGTAATGCGAGTTATTGGGTCTGTAGTGCCAAAGCGAAGCTTAAAGCAGACGAGGCGGAATATACGCGTGAACCTAAACGATCTCAATTAGTTCGGCATTGTTTTATCAATTTAAAAATTCGATCTATTCTCCCGAAACATTCACGATCTCGAAAATCGTGCGTTGATAAATTCAAGATCCGAGATTAATAGTGCGAATATTAGTTTCATGGCTTTTCGTCGACCGGCTGAAATTATCCCAAAGTGTACTGTTTCTTATTGCAACAAGTCTCGTCACTCTGTATCTTCGAACTAACGCTGATGGAATATTTTCCAAAAAGTTTCACGAGATCTTCACATTTCTTGGAACGCCGTAACGGAACTTTTAACGAGGGAAGAGACACGATGTTCGACCCGCGCGGATATTCACGAAAGTCTATGCGCGACAGATTTGTGCAAATTTCGATTCCGCATTGGTGATTACCTGGTCTTTTCTCGAAACCGTAACCCGTTCCGGACGACAAAACATTGGTTAGAGGTCACGTTCGATCCACGTTCGTGTCCCGAAGAGCTCGAGCCTCGTTGAAACAAGTACTTTGAGAGTATCACAGCTCATTAACGTTTCGAACCCTCCCGTTGAACGTCGCCCTGTCAATTCATCGTGTCGGCGCCGACACAATGGTAGGGTCGAAGGGAAAAATTCGGAGCAACTTCGCCGGCATCATTCAGCGACATATTAGCTAAAAAACCGGGCCCTTAGGGCTCGTATCAGCAATCAGCCAACAGCCGCAAGTAGCTTTTGACTCTGTTCGCTACACCGTGATTAGAAGTAGCTCTCGACTACGGTAACTAGTTACCGCAGGATCGATCCCAGCTAGAAAGTTCATCGCTAGGCGACCATAGTTTCCCGGAGAAGAAAGTCTTCGCTTGTAAGCTTACCGAAACTTTCGTCGAGTAACTAACTTTGTCGCGCGTCTCTTGCTCGTGGTGTAGAGCTTGCGTCGTACCGACGTTAGAAGTAAGGACCGAACGAACCAACTACTGAAAATCATTTGTTTTATAGAAACTGCGCGACGCTGTTCACCACTGCAACACCGATTACCGGTGAACGCGGCCAACACTGATTTACCAACGTGTTGCGCTCTACGTGCAATTTGATTCGTTCCAGATGTGCTAATGTTCGATCGTAGGTGTAATTCAATTTAGGTGTAGCAAATATGCTGCGGTCTTTCTTACGTTCGCATAATTGTCTTTGGAAGAATTAGACGAATGGATCGCGCGATTTTTTTACAGTTACGGCGTAAGTGTGTGACTGAAATGTGAAATAAATATATAATATTAGGGTTACCCGTATGTAATATCGTTTTTACATAGTTATTATTAGTAAGTTATTATTAGCAAATTTGTCCTTTATTTAAGATCTAGTACAGATTAAATTCACGATAAACAAAGAATATAAATTGAATTAGAAAATAGGTTATTCGATAATAAATCACATGCACAAACAAAGTGACAATATTTAAACATTCTAAAAGAAAACGACATTATTTATGGGTATCCCTAATGTTATTTTAAGCCTACTGACATTTTTAAAGAGAAAAACCTAATTGGCTTTTCTGTACTTTGCAACTGACGGATTTTTATTTGGCACAAAGATCAGCAGTCGGTTAAACGACAAAGATAAGTAGTGTCCATAAAATTCGAACAAATAACTCAACGAGATCCAATAAGCTCTGCTGACATTCTAGAAAATTGTCTTCGCCCTGTTATCATTTTTAAATCTGTCGAAACATCATCGACGACGTTCGCTTTCAGCATCTGCTCGGCACCGCGAACAAGCTATGAAACCGACAAGTTTCAGCAAGTTTCAACATTTCATAGAAAATGTTAAATATTGTCAGACGGTATTGCGATTTGGTCTGCCAAAAAAAATGTCACGTGGAATTCGAAAGCACAGGAAAGCGCTCCGCGTTTCTTCCGCGAAGCTTCTCGAGGATCCAGGCGCTGGTTGGTAAAGTAGGTACCGTCGAGCGATACGAAAGCCGTCCAGCGTTCTAAAAGCTTTTCCGTTGGGAGAGCTTGCGGGCTCTCCGTTCGTGCAGTTTGCCGAGCTTCCCGCCAGAAGGCGTTCCAAACGATTTCCACCCCGCGTTGCTCGACCGCACCATCCCGGGCACGAACCCGGATTTTCTGCGAGATTTGAACCGTTTCTCCTCCATCTTGGAGCTTTTTAATTAAAGGAAGAGCGACCGTAATAAGAACCTCGTCTCTTTGCCCACCGTTCGTATAAGCTTTTACGTAAATATGACACTGTCCTCCTCCTTTGTAGAGATAATTGTAATTCTTCCGAATCCTAGTCTCGGGATCCCTCGCCGGCGCAGGACTCCGACTGACTTATTGTTAATAGTTTTACGCAGAGGCAAAAAATGGAAAGGATCTCGGTATATATTAAACGTTTGCGAACCGTGAGCTAGTGTTTTCTTCACTTTTACGCGACACGGATGGAAATTCGTTCTTATTAAATGGAGATTGAAAACTTCAAAGGGAGGCTGCTCCGCTTTTGCTGCACTATAATCCGGGCTCCGTGCGTTTCTGCAGTCGGAAAATCTTTTAATACCTGCGCAGCACAATGTTTACTGGAACATCGCAGTACGGTAAATTCTCCCTAATTGACGCTCGGATTGTGTAGAAAAATGGACAATTTCGGGAGAGGGAATACGATTGTTCGAGCCTCGCGATTTATTTTTATAGATGCCGATTGTCAGCAAAATTTAGCGCAAATACTCCACTTTCTATTCTGTAGTCATTTAAACAATACCAATCGAAGTAAAAACTAGTTTACTTTCGATGTGAGAGGTAATTTGCTTAGCATCGAGCAAACAGTTCCTCAAAATTATTTTCGGATGATTAAACTTGAAAAGTCACGAACTGCATAGCGTTCTTTGAAATATTGGCATAATATTGGCATAGCACAAATACTCCACTTTCTATTCTGTAGTCATTTAAACAATATCAATCGAAGTAAAAACTAGTTTCCTTTCGATGTGCGAGATAATTTGCTTAGCATCGAGCAAACAGTTTCCCAAAATTATTTTCGGATGATTAAACTTGAAAAGTCACGAACTGCATAGCGTTCTTTGAAATATTGGCATAATATTGGCATAGCACAAATACTTCACTTTCTATTCTGTAGTCATTTAAACAATAACAATCGAAGTAAAAACTAGTTTCCTTTCGATGTGAGAGGTAATTTGCTTAGCATCGAGCAAACAGTTCCTCAAAATTATTTTCGGATGATTAAACTTGAAAAGTCACGAACTGCATAGCGTTCTTTGAAATATTGGCATTCTTTCTATGCTGTGAGCCAAAAGGGATTCATAATACAGTAAATTCTCCCTAATTAATGCTCAGATTCTATAGAAAAATGGACAATTTGGGTAGAGGAGATTCGATTATTCGAACCGCGCTTATCAACAATTATAAAAACGAGGCTCGAATAATCGTACCTCCTCTTCCCAAATTGTCCATTTTTGTGCACAATCTGTGGGAGAACTTTATTTAGAATTAAATAAGAAATATATTTAAAATTTCAATTATTTATTATTTATTTATTTCGCGATGCTTCTCGCTAGGATTCACAGAGAAAGAAAGTAGTTCCGAAAAATGCATCGAACACGCAAATCGATACAGCCATCGAACTTATCGAAATAACGAATCAGATTCCTTATTTCCCAGTATCGAGATTTGCGAAAGTTGCTTTCGCAGGCAATTAATTGTACTCCCTATAAAAATAGTGCAACGATCGTACCGCGCGGTCCTAAGAATTTCGTTGACGATTTCACGTGGGAGAATTTGCAAATTTCACGGACGTTGAACGCATTTGAAAAGACAAGGAGCCAGGACCGTACGTGAAAAATCAGAGGCTTAACAGGTTCAGACAGTCGCTACGTGACCGGGATTACAAGACGGCAAGATTTCGATGTCGACGCGGCGGCGGTAAAGGGCTCCTCGGCGTTAATCGCTGCGTGGACCGAGAGCATGCTCGGCGCGCGCCAAGATCACTCGATTAGGCGAGCAGCAGCGATATCACGGCCGGTTACGTCCGGAATTACGACACGCGTTTAGCATAGACGGGACGCGGCTGGCCGGCTCGAAAATTACCGCTCGTTCACCGGTCTGTATGATCGAAACGATTCGGTGGCTATCGATTGGCCGGGTATCCATCATTCCCGTGGACTAGGTCGATGTGGGTGGGCTGTTGCCGTACGGTCACGCCAAGCCTCGCCGAGCCTCGCCGAGCCACGCCACTTCGAGCCGGGTCTGATTACCCGAGGATCCTGAATTAGGTCTGGGTCAGTGCAGATAAAAGATTTTCACGTGTCCTAGATCCCGGCACGGCTGCCGTGTTCCGCGCTGTTATCACCCTCGATATCGGGGATCTCGATACGCGCGGCGCCGCGGCCGATTATCAAAGAACTTCGGCAAATATCGGAGGCTCCGCGAGTCGCCTGGGAAAAAGAGAGCAAGAGTGTGTGCTGATCTCTCAAATCCGGCCGGTGGACATCCGCCGCTGATTAATGGCGCGGTCGTCCGGGCCTGGGCTACCGCCTCGACGGCCATTACCTCGAAACTTGCCGACCGAGGAAGAAAAAAGAGCTAATTAAGTCCGGAACGGTGCTCATCGGCCCTCTTAAACGACACGAATCACTGACACGTTTCTTCGTCGAATTTTATAAATAGCCACGAGTAATGCCGTTTCGTGATACTTGGCACGGAACTATATTTTACTGAATATTTAATGCAGTTTAGGTTCACGATAAACACACAAGATAAATTTAATTATGATATTGGTCAAGTTGTAATGAATCGCGATTATATTTGCTGATTCTAAAAGAAAACGACGCTACTTATGGGTACCCCTAAAATTATCTGAAATTCTTCGAGAAAAAAATTAATTTCGAATTACAGCAAATTTCCTCTAATTTTCCTTCAGTTTGTGAACGAAAATGGACAATTTGGGAAAAGGAGATACGATTATTCGAGCCTTGTACCTTGATTTTATAATTGTTGACAATAGTTAAGTGTGAAAATAAGCCGCGAGGGTCGAACAATCGTATCTCGTCTCTTCCTAAATTGTCCATTTTTGTCTACAAGCTGAAAGAAAATTAGGTAGAATTTACTGTACCTTGTACTTTGTATTTGTAATTTACTGTACTTTGTATCTGGTGCAGACGATTTTTATTTTGCATGAAGAACTGCATTCTGCTTGCAAATCTTGCAAAATCTTGGAAAATCTCGCGATGTCTTTGTGACGGATATACTCGTCGAAGGAAGCCAACCGGTTAAGAAGGAAATATACTTTGATATTCTTTATTAAATTAAGTATTTATAAATGTGAAGAAAATGAAACTACACTGTATAATTACACGGTAACATACTTTCTAAGAGTTTGCATCAGCTAACAATCAACAAAGATATGGATGAATAGATAAATTATTCGATGAGACATAACAAGCTCTGCCAATGTTCTAGAAAATTGTCATAGTCCTAACACGTTTAACTAGAATTTGTAGGACCTCGCCGAGTTGGAATAGTCGAAGCACGTTGGTTCAACTCTGTCTCTTAAACAGTTTTGCCTCTAGAAGACCAAGAATCTCTGACACAGTTCGTCGTCCAAGCTTCAAAATGAGTTTACATTTTGTCAAGTTTAAATATAGATGGAGCACATCATTTAGAATTCGAGGGATTTAAACGCGATGTTTAATCGATCCGAATTTTTTTCAAAAGATTCGAGCAAGAGATGGAAGGAGTAAGACTTCGTCGCTGATGGATAGAGGAAGTCATCCGGCTCTAAGTCCTCGTTCAGCGACTGCTCGAAGCAAAGACTTCCTGGAACTTGGCAGGTCACGAGGGGATTCTATTAGAAGTATTAGGGAAGTTCGGGGAAGTTCTGCGAATCTTTTCGGAGGCGACCCTAACGAGCAGTATTATGTGATATTGTCCGAAATTGATTCTGTGTTTCTAGTACGGGAAACTAGATTTTCTTTCGTTCGTCCGGTTCGGAAACTGTGCGACTAAAACGCACAGCGTTCCCTGAAGATTGGTGAAATTTTTGCACGGTTCGAAAGAATTTTTGGATCGACGGGTACGTATTAGGTCGTTCTATATCGACGTCCTAATTTTCAATAATTGGAGCATCGCCGCATCGGCTTGCTATTTGCGTATAAAGTTTTAAATGGAATAATCTCATTCTCTGCTGTTTTATCGATCTTTACTTTAAATGGATTATCGGTAGCTCTTACAGGCATCGTTCGATTCTCTTCGAAGAATTTCATGGAACACTTTACGACCGATATAACTCCTGCAATCGCGTATTCGTCAACGTTAATTACTCTAAAAATGGATTTGCGAAGTCTCTCAGATTTAGCCTTGAGATTCTTCTTGTTCCAAGCGCTCGCACCAGTTTCCTCATAAATTAATGAGAAATGAATATTCGTCCGATTCGTTTTCTCGCGCGTTACTCGAGTTGCGAATCGCCTTTGGCAAAGAAAAGACAAGACGAAGGTCGGACAGGAAACGCTGCCTGGTTAAACTTTCACATGATTTTAGTACTGGCAACGAGTAAGATCCTTATTTAGGGAAGAAAGTACTGCCACGGCCGGGTGAAATGCAATTTGGCCATTACATCCGCGGATGCGCATCGTAAGTGCAGGTGGGCTTTCCTCTTGAAAGCTGTCCCATGACTTCCTTATGAGGATCGATCGGCACGGCGACCGGTCTCCGCCATTGTAGCCATAACATCGCGAGAAATTAAATTGTTTTCGTAGCCATTCATGAGGAAGCTCTACCCTCGAGCAAGCGCACAACTTCACCGCGTCGCGGATGCATTTGTATTCTAAATATGCAATCGGACAAAAGACAATACCGTGCATAATGCAGAGAAATTCATTGAGAACGGTACACAGGGACATTCCCGTTATTGCAGAAAACAAACGAATATACAGGCTGTCCCAAAATTATGGTATTTCCGAGAAGTGAGGGATTCCTGAGGAGATTTGAAGCAACTTTTTCCTTTACAAAAATTTTCTCCCGGGCGTCGTTAACGAATTATTCATAAAAAAACACTGACCAATGAGGGGCGAGTTCGCTCGGCGCTAGACGACCGGGCCAATGTGCGGAACTCGAGCTCCGTGCGCTCGTTGGCTCGACCGCCGCGCGCCAGCCAAGCTCGCCTCTCATTGGTCACTGTTTTTCGTTAATAACTCGTAAACGAAGCCGCGGATTGCAATTTCGTTGAGGAAAAAGATACTTCGAATGATCTCAGGAACCCCTCATTTCCCGGAAGTACCATAATTTTGGGTCACCCTGTATAGTACATTCTTCCCAATTTCCCTTCAGCTTGCAAACGAAGATGGACAATTTGGGAAGAGGAGATTCGATTATTCGAGTTATAGTTGCCGATCGTCAGCGATTAGAAAAACGAGACGCAAGGTTCGAAAAATCGTCCTTCTCTGCCCAAATTGTCCATTTTTGTGCACAATCCGAGCGTCAACTAGGGAGAATTTATCGTATATCGAACCCCATCGGAATCTAATTCAATCGTCCGTCATCGCTATGGATTCGATTACATTTCATTACATTTTCCGCTACGTGGTCCATCTTCCTGCATTTACCATTCACGGATTAACCTAAAAAAAATCTGCAAGCCCGAATCAAAATCTTCTCAATATTTGACAATGTAAACGTCTTCCGGCACTTTAAGAAATGAATGCTACAAACGTATATAGACATCCGCAATCCGGGCAACGATATTGAAATGCATCGAGCGGCCTTCGAGGCCGGTGTAATGAGAAAAATGGTGCGCAGCCAGTCAGCTAGGAAGCGGAGATATTGGGCGAAGATCGAGTCGATTGGGATTCGCGTAGCGAACCCCGGGGATACGGGCTCGAAAGAGGAGGCATTTGATGACCGGCCACCGATCGACGTCGTCCGACATATTGACACAGTGAACCCGGTTGTTTATTGTCCTGGAAGAATTCGGTGAGAGCGCAGCCGGCGAAATCGCTTTCGAAGCTGTCGGGACGCCAGCGGCGAGCTTGCCAGAGAGCCTTGCCAGCGGGTTCGCCAGCGGGAATCGAGCGGAATGCTCCCGGCCGCTGCCGCCGAGCGTACGGCTCGTTCCTGAATCGAGGCGAAAGTTGGGGAATCATCGATTAGGATCCGAACGGGAAGGGTCGTCCGAGGGCAGACACGTCGGATCACGGCAGCTTTGGTTATTAATCCGATCTCGGCGGGGTCGGTTAACCCGCGCCGCGGCTTAACGATAACGCGTCTCGTCGCGACAACGCGATTACTATGCATACGCGGCGCTCGTTCGATATCGCTTCCTCAATTGAACGATAAACGAAGCCACTCGGCTTGTCGCGACGCCATGCGATGCGATCGCTCGATAGCTGCGGGTATCGCGGCAATTTCTCTCGAATAAAACCCCAGCCCCGTCCGACACGGCGGACTCTGAGAAATTGTTCCGGCCGATATCTCGATGCCGGCCCTCGGCTCCCTGCTCCCCCTTTTTCTATTTAGTCCCGCCGGGAAACGATGCGACTTTTTCCGATATACAGGATATTTCCATTAGTTTCGTCCGGACATCTTTTTCCCGCGACCAAAAACTTTCTGCCGCGTCGATCAAACAACAACGCCGTGTCTGCTCCGCTCGGCTCCCAACGGTACCAGGATCTTCTTCTGCTTCGGAGCAATAAGCGTTTTGCGCGGAGGACGCAATCTATAGAAGCGACGCTAATTTCTCATTCCGATGGACCTTATTGCAGAGGGCACTTCGGTTTCATTGTCTTGCGCCGGTAATTTAACCGTACTCCATCGCTTCGATTTAGCTTCTCCGAAATGTACCACGGAACTTCGTCGATGTGTTCGGTAAAGGACCACGAGGGAATCGATCCACCGGTGTGTTGATAACGACTGCAACAACCTCGGGCGATTCTGTTCAGCGGGACGGTCCGCAAAAAAAAAGAAGAGAAAGAGGAAGTGGCCAAATCGAATCGAAGTAACCGCAATCTATCCTGGCATCGCGCGATCCAACAGTCGCGACTCGACGGGCGGATGCAACTGGTCCTAGATTCGCGACGAACCGGTTTCCGATCGACTCACGGCCCGCGCTGGCAAACTTCTTCAGCGCCGCGACTTCTTTTACACTCGATTTCAGTCCGGCATTCGCCGATCGATGACCAGCCAGCCGGGCAGGAGAGACAGGATTTACGAGTGCACTTCCTCCGCGGGGCCCTCGAGGGAGAAGATCGTTCTAACTCGCTTATCCGTACCGTCCCGACCGGATTCGGAGGACAGGATCCATTTTGGATCAGCCCCGTGCCGGTACCGCTTCCTCTATCCCCCTTCCATTGACCCCGATCGACCTTTCGAAATACCCAGCCCCGCGCGACGATTCCTCTCGCGACGGTACCGCGCGCGTCGACGCTTCGGGGCTGGCTCGCCGGGAAACGGGTGCACAGATCGTACACGGCGAATAGATCGGGACACCAGGACACGCGGAAATCCCGACAGAAGCCGCCGAGGTGTTCGAGGATAATACTCGAGCGGAGTCTCCGTTGTGGCTAGATATCGACTTCGGAAGCCCACGCACGCGGGTAGGGGTTGCGGCGGGTGGGAGCGAGAGGGTGAGGAGAGGAACGAGCGAGACGGAGAACCGTTCATACATCCGCGCGGGCAACGATTGCGCGCGCGCGTGCGAACGAGCGCGTTCTCGCGCACGAACCCGTTTCGACGCATACGAATCCGCGAAGCCCCTCCTCTCTCTCTCTCTCTCTTTCTCTTGGCCCCCCTCTTTCTCTTTCTCTCTCTCGGTCTATCCGAGAGCACATAGCACCGCGAGCGTAACAGAGATCGAGCGCGAACGCTCTAGCTAGCTAGCTAGCTAGCTATCTAACGAGGAAGCGAGCGAGCGAGCGAACGAGCGAGGCGGCTCGCACGCGTTGCCCGCCCAACGAAAACCCCACCCTCGCCTGAACCCACCCTCTCTTCTCGGAGGCTGACCGAACCGGCGAACGCGACGAGGAGAATCGAAATCTAGTAACGGGGATTAGAAGGAGACGGGCGACGGAGGAAGCAAGACGCAGCGACGGATCCGAAGAATGAGAGAGCGCGATCAACGGGGTGGGCGGACGGCGAACAGAGACGGATGGAGAGACAGAGTTAGGGGAAGAGGGTGATTTTGCAGCGACGGTGGCGCCGCGGCGCAAGCCCGGCACCTCCACTGTCCTTTACCGCCCTGTCCCGCCAGGTCCAAGCATCAAGCAGCCGCGAACTCTTCCGTCCGCACGTCCGTCCGCAAAACGCACAAACGCCTCGGCGCTCCAGCGCGACGGAGGCCCTAACGAGGCCGAGTCTACGCGATCTCGTCTCGCGACTCTCGTTGCCGCGTAAACGAGACCTTCCGCCGTGTTCTCCACCCCCCTGTCGCCCTCCTCTGCCCCTACCGTCCCTCTTCGCTGATTCCGTCTGTCAGTCTCGGTCCTCGTTGTTCCTTTCGTACCCCCTTCGCCTTTTACCCTCCCTCGGCTACACCCTTCCGCGAAGTCAGCCACTCTCTCTCTCTCTCTCTTTCTCTCTCTCTCTCTCTCTCTTCGCCAACCCCTAGCTCACCCCTTCCCTGGACGCCTCGTTTCGTCCTCTTCTGGCGAACCAAGCGAGTCTCGCGAGCACGCACGTCCGGCTTGACGATTCAGAGACCGACGAAACGCGGGTAAACGTGGTCGTCGCGCGGCTCGAGAGGCGGATTCGCAGCCGGTACACGGTCGTGATCGTGGTAGCCGTCGCGGTCGTGGCCGTTGATCGTGGTAGTCGGTACCGATCGAAACAACCCGCGTGGTTTCGTCCCCGTGTGCGCGGCAGTGTGGTGCCTCGAACGGAGAACCCTGGTTCGTCCTTGCTGGTCGTGGTGACCCGCGTCTACCGCCTCGCGTTTTTGTTTTCGGCGTGGCGCGGCTTCCTCCTCCTCCTCCTCCCCGGTTTGCTCTCGCCCATCACCCTCCCTCCCGCTTCCTTCCGCTCCTCTCGATCTCCTCCCCGACCCTTCTCCGCGAGCGTCGATATCCGATATCGTCGCGTGGTACCTCGCCTCGACGCGTCGCCGTCGACGAGTACTGCGAAAGTGGACCCGTCTACCCTCTTGCTCGCTCGCTCGCTCGCTCGCGCGCGCGGCCCACGGCGACGAGGACACGCGAGTGCGCGTGTTCATTCAACGGAATCATAAAGAGGGAAAGAGAGAGAGGGAGGGAGGACAGTCGGAGCGAAAGGACGAGGGATACTCTCCGCGTCCCGACAAAAAGGACGAGGCACAGAGCCTGGCTACCCGCCGCTAATCGAATCGACCAACCGCGTGGCAGTGCCGTTCCAGTGGAAAATCCGTTGCCAAACGCTTTCATACCCCACTTCTCTCTCTCTCTCTCTCTCTCTCTCTCTCTCTCTCTTTCTATCACTCTCTCTTTCTCTCACTCTTTCTCTCTGACTGCCCACGGACGGACAGACCGCCTCTCGTTTTATCAGTTTCCTGAACCGGAGAATCACGCCGGGCTAGAGTCAGAGAGCTAGAGGCGTCGACGGGGAATCGAGGACGAGGACGAGGGTTGTGTGTCCTGGTCTCTCGGCGGTTAAATGAAATGATTGCGTGACGCTGCGCTTTATCGGTGTTTTCCAGCTCCCTTCAGCTATAGTTCTTCACTCTCCCTCGTTCTCTCTCTCTCTCTCTCTCTCTCTCTCTCTCTCTTACTATCCCTATTTCTCTTACTCTCTTTCTCTTACTTTCTCTCTTACTCTCTCTCTCTCTTTCTCTCTCCGTGTCTCTCTCTTTCACTCTGTCATGCTCGCGAGGTCCCCACCCCTCGGATCCTTCGGTCGTCCTTGAGGGAACCCGCGCTCGAAATTGGTGGCGCGTCCTTGCTCGCAAGGTGGACTCGTCTGCCGCCGTGCCGCGCGATGAAACGAGCGTGACCGGTTCGATATCCGCCTGAGAACGCGAGCTCCCGCTCTCTCTCGACCCCGAAGAAACCTCCTGCGCGCCGAATCCCGTGGCTTTCTGGACGGTGTTCGCTCTCGAGAGAAGAGCGAGTCGAAGGTCGGCGTCGGGAGCGCACGCGACCCTCGCACACGCGGAGAGCCTCGGAGAGGGCTCGCCTCCAAGGAGAGAAAGAGGTGGGACGCACACACCGGAGGAGGACCTGGTGATCAGCTGACGGGGACACCAGTGTGATCGCGCGGCTCGATACGCGGACACGCGCTCCCAGTGGTCGGGGAACATCAGAGAGCACAGCGGACTACTTGGGCACACGGTTCCTTCGCTTCGAACGTTGAAGGGGGACGTTGAAGGGGACGTTGAAAGCTCGCGCGACTGCGTGATCCGCGCCGGGACACCTACGGTTCGCCAGTGAACGACGGACCCGCTGCCGGACAGTCACG
The DNA here is from genome assembly GCF_051020955.1 of Megalopta genalis. Lineage (NCBI taxonomy): Eukaryota > Metazoa > Arthropoda > Insecta > Hymenoptera > Halictidae > Megalopta > Megalopta genalis. The sequence continues at coordinate 16,481,155 of NC_135013.1, forward strand.
GTCATTCCATCCCTGCGACCGGTCCCTCTGTCCCGATCGGACCGACGGGATCGTCGGTCCACCTCTCCTACCCTGTGCTCCCCCTCCTGCCCCGCTGGGAGGAGGAAGCTGTCTCTCGTCGACGAGCGTACCCGTGTGGACTCGTCTGCTCGACACGACGCTACGCGACGCGACGTGACGCGACCGCAACGCGACGCGACGCGACGCGACGCTAAACGAAGCCGGAACGAAGCGAGACGCGACGAGATGACTCGTCGTTCATCGTCGTTTCGATTCCGCAGCCCGTGTTGCCGGACATCGGCCCCCTCGCCGGAACCGCCGCTGTGAATTCCGTCGTGACGACGACATCGCGACACGATGACGACGATCGCGCTGACGACGACGACGACGACGACAACGACGACGACGACGACGAGTCCGATGATACAGATGATGATGTTGTTGACGATGATGATGATTCAGATGATTCAGATCAGGACGATGATGAGAGTGCGCTAAAGTGATTTTTAAACTAGTGAGACTATTAAGTGGGTGAAAAGGAATATTCGTAAGTGGCACACACACGTAACTAACACACACCACCGGCTGTCCTAGGACGTGCGTGGGACACACGGGGGTTCGTGGTAGTAAACGCAACATGCGGGAAGGTACAATAGTGCGGGCCGTCACGGCGATCTGCTGGGCCATCGCCAGTTAGCCACTGTACTTTTCTCTTCTCTATCTATCTACTTTTTGCGCCACCTAAGCGCCTACACACGCACACGCACACATGGACACCAGTGACACACGTCTAGCTACACGAAATCTCGACAGATAGTTTTGTCGTATGCAGGGTGGAGCATGCCGACCGTGTAGATATACGTACCAGAGTTTTTTTGGTGTTCGTAGACCTTGGTAGAGCTCCGAGCCGAACTCACGCCTTTTCGATTCGATCGCGTCCTGGATGATTCCATCGGGAAACATTCCTTTCGCACGCCTCTCCCACGGGCTTTCGGCTCGTACACCGCGAAGCGGGTTCGCGATGCGAAAAGGTGTGAACATTTCGATTCGGGCCAGTAGATTTACAGCTGTCGACTGCTGTTCGAGAGGCCCGTCGTCATTTTCGGGGAACGACGGTCCTCTCGAGGAACAGTCCGTAGTCTTCTGTTTCGAAGTTGTGGCCGAGATTCAGGGTAATTCGTGCAGTTTCCTTTTTTAGACTAGTGTAACCAGTTTATTGTACTCGTTAGTTTGTTCGGTAGGTTGCAGTATTTCCAGGAGTTTTATTTCGTTCTGCGATGGTAGCGATTGTAGTTCGTTGCATTTGAAAGGTAACAGGGAACGTCTGGGACGACCGAGGAAAGTCGTCGGCATTGTACGGGGCAGATCATTCGGTGTTATGTAAGCCTCGTCGGTGTACCTTGCTCCACGAACAATGTGCTGAATCGCGATCATTAGAGATTCTAACGAGCTTCCAATGTTATTTCGTAGCTCGGTATGAAAAGCAGCGCGAATTTATTGATCAATTCCCGATTTATATGTATATATGTGTATGTTACCGTTAATAGAGCAAGCATAAAGTTTAAGCAAGATTTGGCAACGAATATTGCTTCAGAATTATTTTAAGTTATTTTAAAGTATGGAAAATAGAAGCAAGAAAAATCTTTGCTCAGGGAATATCAGAATTCTGTCTTATTTCAGGCTGTAGAAAAAATATCAGGGGAAAGCATGATTAAGTTACGAGGGCACATTTACTGTAAAATTTCAAGATATTTTCCCTAGGTTTTAGATTCTTTTTTCACGTGGAATCGTACGTTCCTCTCGTCATTATGTAATGGTCACATATAAGACCGTGAGCCACGAAAGGTACAACTTTGGCATCGCGAATTAAATCGTCTTTCCTCCAACATTCGATCGTATTACCAAAAATATGAAAGTTATTGAATTAGTGTACAGAAATAAAAAAGAAAAGAATTCGATGCACGTCTCGCCGCTGTCTCCAGACTAAAGTGATCCTTGGAAAGAAGAATCTTCTGTTTGCCCGAAAAGTTGCAAACCAACGGAATAAATCAAAAGTCGGTGTGCCAAAGTTCAACGAAAGTGAAACTGGAGCAAAGGAAACTCAGGTGGTCCCATACGTAACACGAACTTCCTTTCGCATTTCTGAAAGTTGTGGTACGAAGCGTAACCGTATTAACCATTTTACATTAATCCCTGCTCGTTCACTCTTTGTATTTCACCTTCCGAACAATATGAAAGCAAATTATCGTTATTTATGGAAAGATCCGACAGCAACAGCCCTTAGCTCATTCGGGGCTGACCACCGCGCGTCAGCTGTGAAATATTGTTCCTAGACGAAAAGTGTGAAACAATCGCGTGCGAAATAATCATGGCGAAAAATAAGATGTCGGCTTCTAGGAACCGACTTTCGAGATATCGGTGTCCTCGAGTGGATTAAGGCTACTGTTGGCAATAGGAAAAATGCTATCAGCGTCTAGGGAAAATTTCGCGAATCTCCTGCTGTCCGTAAACTGGTTTTCAAACGTATGTATCATTTATTTAGAAATAGTCGTTCGTTCCCATAGACTTGCTCCACCCTGTACACACTGTTCACTCTACCGGATCGTTCCGCGCTGAGATCGGCGTCTGTTTGCTTACAAGTAATCTCTGCGCGAGCCTCCGTCCGCTGGTTCTCGTCTTTGTCCCGACCGGAGAGAAAACGCGAAACGTGAGAACGACGATCCCTTGTCCGATCCGCGGGGCCACCGACGCGTCGCGGCGCACGGCCTCCATTATTCGGACCATCGTTCGAACGTTCCATTGTTCCCCGGCGACGAGTGTTTCTTCCGTTTCGTCGGGCTCCCCGTCAAAACCTTCTCACTTTCCGCGCACACTTGGCCCGTCGTAAACCGACTACCGTATCCGCCCTCCGTTATCCGGCGTAACGCGGACAATTTATTCGACTAGTTGCGCGTTATGAATAATAATTCGAACGGTGCAATTACGCGGAAGATCAATTAGCCGCCCATGGAAGAAACCCTGTACAAGAACGCTCCGTTATCCGAGGAAACGTTCGACTTCCTCCGCGACGCGCGCGTATCGTTTCTGTTCGCGAGCCGTACTGCCAAAGCCATTTGTCTACCTGAGCATCCCTGCGAACACAATTAACGCGTTGCCTGTTTTCTGGAGCTCCGCGGCCTTGTTAAGGGCCGAGCCTTTGTGCCGTTGCACCGTCAAAACTGCGACGAGTGCGGAGGAAGCAGGCTCTTACGCAGAAGCTTAGAGTCGGTTCTTTGTAATTCAAGACAAAGCTGTTTCATTCTTGAACCATGGCAAACGGTCAGAATTATTTCACAATCTACAATGTCATGACGCATTTTTCTCATTGCGGGAAACATGGAGCGTTGTTGTTCACTGACGTGTGTATTGTTTCCGGAGCAAATTTATTGTTGAGATAATTCGGATCTAAGTAAATTCGTGGAAAGTAACTTCATAATTTATTTCACTTGTCTTTTCTATATTTTGGCATACATAGCTTACATTTTTAACCAGTCAGCTGTGGCGTATACTTTTAAGAGCGCGCACCTGTATGTGTCGCGAGAATCAAGGCGATGACGAATATACTCGTTGAACGCAGAGAAAGTGTTGCTGTTGAAATATTGGACCGCATTAGACGGTTTTATTTGATAAAATTAACAATTTTATCGCTAGTATTTGCTTGTTTTCTCCACGTTAACGTACACCGCATGAGTAATAAACGAGAAACGCAGGAAAAATCAAACACTTATAAGAGTTAAAAAATTCAAATTGCTGCTGCAGAGTGGTATTCAGCAAAGCAACGAACGATACATAGTGGCACTTTGCACGTTGAACAACAATATCATGGATTATTCATATAATTATCCACATTTTTTATTTGTTTGTTTTATTCTCTGGCCTGGCCTCGAAATATTCTAAACATCTTGAAATTTGAGGATATGGTTTTGTTTCCACTAAAATTACAATTTATGGTCGCTACTTCTTGCGCTCGCTGATTATACTCGTCATGACACGAAATACTTCCACTTCTCCATGACGAGTATACTCGTCAAACACAGCTAACTGGTTAAAACATGAGTCAGAAGTTTCGAAAATGCGACTTACACAATAGTAGGGTATAAAAAATCGTAAACATAACCGAAACATGTACGACGAAAGCTCGCATTGCTGCAATGAGACGCGTCACTCGGTTTCCGGGGACGAGGTTCCAAAAGTGTGGCCCGAAAATGGTTCAGGGAATTAGAATTCCAAGATACTCCTTGACGCAATCCATGCCTGTTTTCTCGGCGAATGTAACAGCTACAATTTGGACAGTATCGATGTATAAAATATCGCTGCCACGACTGAATCGTACGTAAACAAGCGCACAAATTTTCGTTAAAACAGATCGATCGATCTCCAAGCAAAAAAACCGCCAAAATGTACCTTGAAAACGGGCCAAGAAATAAGAATTTCATCTCCTCGAGATGCGATTGATATCTGCTTCCTCGGCGAATAACAACTGTTAGCCTTGACGGTGGCAACGTACAATAAATCACAGACGTAGTTCGAATCGGTACAAACAAGCTCGCGTAGGTTCATTAAAATATATCGCAAGCTTCCGGAAAGGAAAAGAACGTCGAAAGTGTGCTCTAGCCGTTATGGGTCCGAGGACAACGTTTTAATTAAATTCGCGGCCGCGTTTCGCCTAATTTTCTGTGAATTCGGTGTAAAACTCGCGTTGGGTCCGCTGGTCGTCCTCGGTGATCGCGAACGCGAGCTAGTCGAAACGCGTCACGTCGTCTCGAAAAAATAAACTCCCGCTTGGTCCAGAGTCCGTGAACCGGGACGATGGCGGAGGCTCCATCGTTTAACGTTATAAATAGCTTTTTATCGCGAAACTGGTGGCCGGGGCCAACGAGAGCCCTCGGTTCCCAGAAAAATGGCGAAACTTTTTCCGTGGCGTATATGCTCCCGTCGGCGGTCCGATCCGGTCCGGCCCGGCCCGGCCCGAGCTGGCGAACTTTTCTGGCAGAATTCCTGAGTTATTTCCCCTCGTTGGTCGCGATCCACGGCCGCGCGCCGTCGATTTCAAGGTTGATCTGTCGCGGAACGATGCCGACACACATGTCCAGCCATCCATCACACGTAATTAACCACTCTACGTAGAGAATACTCTCTTTTTTTACTTTCACTCGTTTTTCCGTTTCGAAACTCTCTATGACAGTCTCTTTCTCTCGCCACTGTACCTTAGTACCGTATCTTTAGCCAGTATTTTTCGAACTTTTTTCTACCTCTTTCTATCTCTTTCTACCTCTCTGTCTATCTATCTATCTGTCTATCTATCTGTCTCTTTCACTACTTGTCTATCTTCTCACTCCTTCTCGTTCCGCCCCGCTTAAAATATAGACGACGAGACTGCTCCAAGTTCGCCTCGGGAACCGGAAGTCCCTTTTCCCGCACGGCTCGGAATGCTCGATCCAAGTGCACAAAGGTCCACGGTGCCGAGATAAGCCCTCGGATACATGATTATGAACCACGGTACCGCTGGAAATGTACTTTGAGATTCGTTTAGACTTGCGAGATTTTCCGGGAAAGATGATAAATTATTAACGCGAGCGGAAAATAATCGGTCGGTGCCGATTCAGTCGATTCAGATTCAAAGATATTTCGAGAACATACTTTAGAGAATCCTAGGATGTCGTTCACACTAGATTTACGGAGCACTAAAAGCAGCCGTGTTTATATATCAGTTTACGAAAGTAACGATAAAACATTTATTTCGATTTTAACGAGTGCTATCGCGATATCGAATAAATCATTTATAAACGTATCTTCGCGATCTGGATAATCGTGAATTAAAAGATTAGTGAGCCGTCGTTATGACGGGAATGTCCGTAAACGTGGCGTTAATATCCTGACGGAAGAGCAAAATATCAGGAAATAAATTATATCTTGTCGCAAGCACCCTTCAAAGGCGTCCGAAAGATTTTTCCTTCCGACGAGCGCGAAAGCGAACTAGAAGAGTAGCGAAGTATAAACGATTTCAACGTTTAACAGTTTCTACAAATTGCGCGTGAACGAAAGAGGGTTTCTTCAGAATTGAATATCCGCTTTGATGCAATTTAATTCACGGAATATGACCGCCTCAATTTCACCTGAACGGTTTACAACGGTTGTTGGTAGAGTCCGAGGATCCACCTTCGATAGAACTCGCCTAGTCTCATTGATTTGGAATGAAATGGAACCTGAAGGGTGGGTTGGTTCCTCGCCACAATGCTCGGCGGTCGTACCTTTTATTTTCGTCCAGGTGGATCGATGATTCCGAGCGGCGTGCGTTTCGTCCCGACGCGAACACGGCGAATGATAAACGCGAGCGGCGAATATAAAAGGATGGAACGGTGCTGCAGCCGAGTTCAATGCATCCTCGATAAGATCCTTTCAGCGCCTAAGAACAGATGTCTCGCGACGCGCGATTCTGCTATCCTCGCCCGTGAAATGCTCGAAACCAATCGACACGCGACGAAACGAAACGAAACGAGACGAGACCAGACCAGACCAGACCAGACGAGTCGCCCCGACGTTTTTCCGGAGGTGTAAAGTGGCCACATTCTGTGGAACGTTCCGCGCAAACAATTCGATCACCGGTGAAGTCGAACGGTCTTATCGAATGCACGTGTATCGAGGGATATTGGAATCCTAATCAGATCTTTGTCGCCTTTGTGCTCGAATCCACGAGGTCTCTATTATTTCGCAAAGAAAATGCTCCACTGCTGTTCCATTTCTCAGCGGTGGAAGAGATTATCGTCTCTTTTGGAACCGGTCCATTTATTGAATTTTAAAAGGATGCGATACAGGATACATGTGCATCCGATTCGAACGGGTCACAGTTCGCGCCGCGAGCGGCACGAAGGCATCGCTGTAGAATCGTCCCATTTTGCAATCGATATCAGAGATTCCGATCAAAATGAAATATCGCAGCATCAAGTGCAGGCAAAATTAGGGGCAGTTTAAGTCATCGTTTCCCTCAGCCTGAATTCCGTCGTAAAATACAACGCCTGGTAAAATGGTATTCGAACACCTAAAACGCAACAACGTTTCTCAAACTGGACAAAATGATTTGTATTTTTTTTTGTTTAATGTTAAAGAGACTAGTCAATCGAGATCTACAAAACGTATTTTATAAATTTTCGTTATATTGTCGGATAAAAAAGTCAACAAAGGACAGTTCTTTATATTTTCTGTCATCTCAACAAAAATTGAAGAAGGTATTTTAGTCATTGTACAGTAAACAAGTCCCTTTAACGTTTAAACAAAATTCAAGTCAATCGATCGAGTTTTAAAAAAAGTGATCGCGTTCTAAAAAAGGTATTCGAATACCTTTTGCCAGGAATGAAGAACCACTCGAACGTTCCAATCCTAATAAAATGCCCGTGTCCACCGAAAAAAACTGGGCGCGCTCCAGAATTTTTATCTGAAAAATCCGAACGCGTTGATTCTTGTCACTTCGAAGACAGAAGAGTTCAGCCTGTTCTAGAATTATTTTTTCTTTGCGCCAAAAGATTCAAGCCCCCCTAATCTACGAACGAATGGATGATTCGAATTTCCCTTAATTTCGCGCGAACTGCAGTAATGTCTCCCTTACCGACGCTCAGATTGTCCACTAAACTGGATAATTTGGGGAAAGGAGATACGATTATTCGAGTCTTGCGGCTCATTTTTATAATTGTGGACAATTTGTAACTATAAAAATAAACCGCAGGACTCGAACAATCGTATCTACTCTTCCCAGATTGTCCATTTTTGTGCGCAATCCGGGCGTCGATTGGAGAGACATTACTGTGCATCGTCTTCGATTTTGAACGGAATTTCGACTATCGACGGTCAGGATCGCTCGATTCGCGATCGATCGACTCAGCAGACTTTCCGTCCGACCGGTCGTACCTGCCGGAAACCGAATCAGCCGAACGTCGAGCCCGATCGTCGCCTCGACGATCGAAGGGGCACGAGTCCCCGCGCGTCGTCGTCGAAGATAGTTTAAGCGGGGTCCCGGCCTCTCTTTTTCTCTCTCCGTCCGTCTGTCTGTCTCTAGTTACCACTCTATAGCTATGTTCTGTCACCGCATGCGAAACTAGAGGACTCACCGCTCCGGACTGCCCCCTCTGCGAAAAAGCGAGAAAGAGGCCGCCTCCATGCAACATGCAGATGATCCTGGTTGCTGGCGGGTGAGTCCACCATAGTATCCCAACGAGCGCACTGTCTGACCGCACGTGTTTTCGTCATGTGTCCCCTGCCCACCCCAATCCCCCTTGGTGCCCGTCCTTTTATCCAGCCGCGCCGTGTCCTGGCTGTTTCCTATCCGCCGTTTGTCGCCAACGCTGCCGCAATTCTCACCCTGTCGATCTTACTGCGAACACCACCGATCTTGCCAGGCTTGCCTGCGTTTTTGTCGTTTGTCCGTCTGTGTTTGTCTGTTTGTGCGTTGCAATTTGTACGCGTGTGTGTATACGCGCGTATCTCGGTGTACGCTACCTTTAATCGTCGATTCTGCTGCGACCGCGGCAAACCAGGGCGAAACCCTTGCTCGGGAAAAAGAAACGAATTTCAGCTATAATTTATTGCAGTTCCTCTCGAGGACGAATTGTCGGGCCTGGAAAGCAGCACGAAGCTGTAAGAACTTGTTGAAACAGTTTCAATCATGTGGTTCGAGGCTGCGAAATTTGCTCGAGAGATGTTTCGAAATGCTTGCCAATTATTTGACTTGAATCAAATAGGACGAGTTTAGCTGTGAATCGAAACGAAACAACAGTGGAGAATGTTTGGGGAACGTGGCTTCCCGAAAACGCTTTCTGTTTCCAACCTTGCGGAAAATAAATATAAAAGGGCGTAAAGTGCACTCCGGCGCGTGCAACGTATGGAAAACGGTTGCGCAACACCGACCGGAAAATGTTGCATGCAAAAATGTGCCGCGCGCTTCGGAAAAATTGCGGAGAAATTTGGGAAACGAAGTGACGTTCCACCGGAACGGAATAAAGCTCCCTGCGATCCCGATAACGATATCGCGCGAAAGTGAAATTGTAAAATCGAACGGTGTGTCTCTGTGATTTATACACCAGCGTCGATAGAAGAGGTTTACAACCGCCTGATCGTGCTTCGTTTCGGCAAATAAATCGCAAACCGTGTAAATTCGCGTGAACAGCCTATCGGCAACGGTACGGTGTTCCTTGCATTATGCAAATTAGTTGACAAAGATCGATAACACCGTAACCCTATCATCGTTTGCCGACGCTAACGCAAACAGAAACTGTACGCGATCGTACGTGGAGCAAGACGTACTCGATATCGCTGCTGCTCCTGGAACCTCTCGGCAAATAAAGTACACGAATTCGTGCTCTTAGTAAATTGTAATTTCCTGCTACTCGCTGACGCTGCAAATTCCAATCTCGTGCAAGCTTTTAATTAATTCCAGTTCCGTGTCGGCTGCACGAGAAAAGACCTTGTTTTCTGCAAAACGCAGAAGCTAATAATCGATCGATCACTTTTTCTTCGACGATATCAGGGATTTTGATCGAAACGAAATATCCTGTATCGTAGAACGCAGAAAATTAGGTGGGGTTTAAGTCATCGCTTCGCCAGTTTCGAATTTCTTTAGAAAATACAGAACCGTGGATTTTGCTTGTGACAATTTCACTTTCAGAATGACAGGCTACGGTTCGGAATTATTATCTCAGGAACTGCTTGTCGGATCAAGTTGATTCTTTTTTTGATCGAATCAGAAACGTTTAATCTACTGTGAGAATATTTTTTCATCGTACGAATTGCTTCTTAACAATGAAAATCGTAGAAACGAATTTATTGCGGGAGAGAATAACGCGCAGAAAGTGGCTAGGCTGGGATTTTAATTTTCTCTAGAACACTGACCGATGTAATCGTGCAAAATCCGCGATAATTAGTTTGTATTTCATAGTGCAAGAGGCCTGCCGGCCGAGTGTTCGGAGATTATTCTCTGGACGTCTGCCGGGATCGCTTTTAACTTATTTCCGCGCGAGGAATCATCCTTCTTTCCAGCGCAGCTTGCCTCCCCAGACGGGTATTATTCTGGGCTGCGATATCTGGGAACCACGAGAGGGACCCCGTTCCCCTTCCCCGACGCGTTAAGAAGGGGAATCCATTCGAGAAAGTTCCGCTAAGAGGCAGAATCCGTTCAATTTGCTTTCGCGAGCTTCTCCCAACGGCGAAACGTTGGAAAACTCGCGGGGGAAAGAAAGTCGAGAAGTTTCAAGGAGAGAGGAATCGGAACTTGCGCCGTGATTTTTTTCTTATTCAAGAATCGGGATGCCAGCTTGCTGGAAAACAGTCCCTGCGCAGGTTACGTAGCCTCGGAACCTTCCATCCGACCGCCATTTGTTCGCCCGAATCTGGAACTTACGGCCGCGACGTACACAATTTGCATTGAAATATGGATGACGCCACGCCAGTGATCGTTACCGCACTATCTGCGGATCACAGATCGAGATTTAATCGGGTCTGACGGGGGGAAATCGGCGAGTTTTGTAAAACTCCGCTTCTTAAAAAAACATTTAATATTTCCATTACTGACAATAAGATTTTGATATCAAGTATTATATATAATGAGGATTTTTAGGATTTCACGAATATATATATATATATATATATATATATATATAACGAAATTAAAGAAAAATTAAATTCTTTTAAAAGGTATCAATACCTCTCTCGCACATAGTGTATTAATTATCTTTTTATCTATTATTGCACTCTTTGCGTCCCATCGGACACTTAAATATTGAAATGATACGAATTGTCTCAAAAATATGACGAAAGATTATGATCGCTTTTTTTCGTAAAACTTTTCAGATGATCAGTATTATCTGGTAGATAATATGTACCTTTTTCTACATATTATTTATAGTTAACCCCTTGCACTGTAACAACGAGTCAGCCTTGTGATCCAGATTTCTACTGAATATGAACGTTGTTACCTTAAACGAAGGTTCTCTCAGCAAAATTTGGAAAAAAAGGCAAACAAGACAAAAACAATTATCTCGTTCTATCGCGGAACTTGTCAACGCCAAAAAGGTGCTAATCACCGTGGCTGTGAAAGAAATCGCAGTTCAAGGCTTCACGAGTTACGAATATTTAAATTTACCTGAACATGTATCTACATGTTCGACGAACATAAGCAATGCGACAACTTAAAGAGTATAACGAGTAGATCGTGAATTTGTATGCAAAATAAAAATGACGTATAATTGTAGGAAAATGTCTTTCCTCCTTTAACTCCTTAATGCACAATTTAAAAAAAAAAAACCGACCAAAAAAAATCAATTTTTTTTATCTAAGAAAATACATATTTGGACCTTAATTTCAATAAATATGTAAAAAAAATGCAAAAATTACTAAAAATTCAATAAAAATAGTGGATAAATAATTATAGTGAATATTGAATCGCATTGCAGATCGAATTTTGTACCCATCGTACTGTTTTTCAATTAATATAGGTAACATAACATAAGTTGCGACGCCGACCGTATATATACGGGTCTGCACATTTTGGCCGGTTTTGCACGCCCGTGTTAATACGTTTCTGCGCGTTAAGGGGTTAATAACTGCGATAAGTTGACAATAATGTACCAATATCCCGAAATTCTTCTAACAGCTTCACTTACTCATTTTTCTCATAAATGCATAAAATCCGCCGTCCGATCGCAAGTTGCCTGGCGCTACGTTCCGATTGTTGCTCGCGTCCCTCCGTTTCCATTCTTTGCAATTACGAAGAATGAGACGGACGTTTATTGTATTTGCCGTAGTACGTTCATTCGCGACGAATGCGGCGCGCAATATCGAACGGCACGCGACACATTAATCGTTCTTATTTATAGTATTATTAGGAGCGTTACGTAACGGCCGGGGTAAATTGTTTCCCGCGAGTCCCGCGACGCTGTCCTTTAACTTTGCCTGATCTGAATTTCAAATGGCACCGCGTCCATTGCGAGCAAATAACCTCGCAGCCGGGGACGTTTACGCGATTCCCGTTCCCCCGCCGCCCGCCGCCGCGCCGGTACGCTCGAATCTTTCTGCTCCAACCTACCCGATCCCGAACTGTCCCGGATATTAATCCTGCGGGGATTTCCGCGACTCGTGTTAACCTTTTCTGGATTTTCCATAACTCACCGGGCGCACGCGTTACAAACTCGCTGAATCTGTTAACGGCAGGATGAAAGAGCTGCACGCGCGTTTTTAATCGCTCGTCCGACCAGCGAATCTGCTGTTCAATTTTTCTCGCGGAAATAGACTCGTACTCGACCCTCCGACAAAAAAAAGAAAAAAATAAAACAGCACGATCGATCACTTTGTACAAGTTTGATCGAAACATATTGGACAAGTTGCCAGACGCGGATCATTCTTCATTTTCGGTCGCGTTGAGTCTGCGACGATTCGAATTTGTCACCGCGTGTAACGCATATAAATCGACTGGTTTATTCAAATTTCCGCGGCAGATGGAAATGAAAAATCTCGGGAGAGAGAGAGAGAGAATGTACGTGTAAATAGAACGACACGCTGAAGGGGAGATTTGCGATCGACGGAGCGCTCCATAATTAATCCTGTTCGTTCGTTCGGCTCGTTCTTGACACCGTTATAAAACGAAAGTGCTATTTTCTTTCGGTTTTATTTTCTCCATCTCGGAGTCGGTCTCTCCCGTGAGCAGCCTTGATCCGCGAATAGCCCACAAAAGCCGAAAATTCCTGTAACCCGCGCCGCCGATTAAATTTAACTTTCGCAGGGGACGGCAATTAATCCCCGGGCGCATCGAAATTCATTCTACCGTTCGCGGGATTTAATCGAAGCGGCGCCGACGCCGACGCCAATGCCGACGCCGACGCCGCGCCGGGACGAAATTACGCTTAAACGGGCGCAAATAAAGTCGATCGAACGCTGGCCAATAACTGTCGCGAAGATAGCGCGGAGAGAACGCGCGAACGGATCCCGTATTTCGCGGGTCAACGACCCCGCCGCACCTGGGAAGTCTCGTGTCGCTCTCATCCGGCACACCTGGCATTTGTTGTCTGGAAATCGAACCGTTTACGTAAACGCTATCGATGCTCCGTTCGATGAATCAAATTCAGCCCTCCTCCTCGGTCTCCCCCTCGCTCTCCCCCCGTCTCGCTCTGGAAGAAAAAATAATGACGCTAGAGGCCGGTGTTCATGTATATTTCATCGACCATTGGAAACGGGAATAAAGCGCGCGCGTTGCACCTGCACCCGCAATGGAATTCATATTAAAGTCCAGATCGGTTTCCCTGCCGCGAAACTTTTTAATAAAATCGTTCGGCGCTCGTTTCGCGTCTCGCTGCTTTTCTAATTCGGAATGCAACCGCGATCCGGCTGCGTTTCTGTTGTTGCGCCAATGAAAAATTACTCCGCCGCGAAGATGAATCATAGCGCGCGTCATTAGACATTATCGGACGTATAGCATGCATTTTTATCTATTACGGTCTTGATGGATCGCGAGGGATTCTTTTTATCAATGTCTTTGTTACGCGCCGCGAGCTTCAATTAACAATCTACGTATTGTTTCTCGGGCCTCGTTCGTCTGTGTCGGATGCGATCAGCGTAAATCTGCGAGAGAAGAAGTTTCTCTGGTCGATGCTAGGGATTCTTTTAACAAGGAAATTAGTATAGCGTAGAATACGCGAAATTAGGAGGGGTTTAAGTCATCACTTTCTTAATTTACAGTTTGTTCATAAAATATAAGCCTTCGAATATTAAAATTCTTCCTTCCTGTAGTGATTTAGTTTTCGCGAGGACAGGTTGCAGTTATGAATCTTTGCTTCCTAAACCACTTGTCCGATCGAGTTGATTGCTTTTTTATTCGATTTAGGACTGTCAGGAGAACTGCCTCGAGAATTTCTTTCACGTTTACCAAAGCAACATCGTCACGGTGATCATTTTCAGCGAATTTTCCTCCTGAAAATTTAATCCCGATAACCTTTAGCTCACAGCTTTCAACGGAACAAGTTTAATCCCTAACTGCGTTCATTCGAATTTGCGACAGCGATGCCAGCACAGAGTCGGTCAGACTCTCGCTAAGATATATTGTTTGTAAAATGAATATGATATTAAGATTTAAATAGAAATTAAATGTCGCGTGTATTGCACCTTTCTATTACAAAATATGTATTGTCATATTTACGTACACAGCAGTCGAATTTACAAAGAAAAGAAAATGCATTCAGATTTCGTGTCCGCAGTTAAGGCTTAAATAACATTTACGTCCCGTAAAAATTGCTCGATATCTACCAATAAATATCCTTCTCAAATAATCGAGTATAGCATTCGGAGTGTGGTTCTCGAAAAATGGCGCGTCGTAAAATTAATTTCTGCGAAGACTCCGTCGAAGAGAGTCTGCGAGCGAACACCTTGCCCGGGACCGTTGTTTGTCCGAGATATCGAGACTGTTAATATTTCAGGCTGTTTGCTCCGGATCCACAAATGCTCCACGAACGCTCGGCTTTTTCGATCCGCGTCGTTCACCCTCGAATTAAAACGCGCCGCCCTCGCAGCACCTCTTGTGTCCAGCGAGAACTTGCACCTTCCGCTGCCCTCCAGCTTGCCAGAGAAGTCAGGGGTTAATTTGTTTGCGAACCAACATTCCGCGCAAACAAACTTCCCCTCCCCTATCTCTTTGACTTGCGTCGAAATCCACAGAAAATCGACTGGTTGCCCAGTTCTCGGCGATGAAACAAACCGGATCGAAGCTTCCGACGACTTTGGATCATCGGATAACGCAGTCTCGGCGATCGATTGATCGTCCGCGCTGTCCAAGCTCCCGAGATCGGGAGTCTGAGCTCCGATTTCTTACTGCGGACACCGTAGAGAAGTTTGCTAGTTCCTTTAAATGTCAATTTAATAAAGCGAATTCTACCGCTGAAAAATCCTCAAGTAATTGACGATTAAATTATCCAGGAAATCGCGAAAGATTTGAAAATTTTCTATTTTCTATTTTCTATTTTCTATTTTCTATTTTCTATTTTCTATTTTCTATTTTCTATTTTCTATTTTCTATTTTCTATTTTCTATTTTCTATTTTCTATTTTCTATTTTCTATTTTCTATTTTCTATTTTCTGTTTTCTGTTTTCTATTTTCTATTTTCTATTCTCTATTCTCTATTCTCTATTCTCTATTCTCTATTCTCTATTCTCTATTCTCTATTCTCTATTCTCTATTCTCTATTCTCTATTCTCTATTCTCTATTCTCTATTCTCTATTCTCTATTCTCTATTCTCTATTCTCTATTCTCTATTCTCTATTCTCTATTCTCTATTCTCTATTCTCTATTCTCTATTCTCTATTCTCTATTCTCTATTCTCTATTCTCTATTCTCTATTCTCTATTCTCTATTCTCTATTCTCTATTCTCTATTCTCTATTCTCTATTCTCTATTCTCTATTATCTATTCTCTATTCTCTATTCTCTATTCTCTATTCTCTATTCTCTATTCTCCATTTTCTATTTTCTATTCTCTATTTTCTATTCTCTATTTTCTATTCTCTATTTTCATTGCTACTATTATTACTATTATATTGACATTTATTGAAATATTAAGCAAATAAATGAACGAATAAAATTAATGTCTGCTTCTTGTCGCTAAACACAGTCAAGAAGACAATGGAAATTAGAATCTAAACCTAAAGCTGACTGAAATAATTGTTGATGGTTCGATAACTATTGTTGAGGTATTTTCATTCTGTATTCAGTTTCTCAATATGACAGGCGAACGTTCGATTGCGACGAGCAATCAATGAGCATGTACTATACGTAGGCCAGCCATTCATCCGAACGAAACAGAGTTCATTTTCTTCGGACAATAACATTGTTTTGCGGCTGTCCATCGGTCTGTTCTTGGCTTACGGTCAGAGCGGGCTGAAATATCGGGCCGGATAGCAGGGGCCAGCGCGTGCTGGAATTTGTCACATCCGGCTGCACGTGTTGCAGACAAGTATGGCGGACAACGCCTATCCGGATACCGTTCCCATTACACTGTCCAACAAATTTCACCTTTCATTCTTGTCCTCCGATAATCAATAGGTGGTTCTTGTGGACTTTCGGTCGCTCTCGGTTCGCCAGGAAATTAATTTCGAAGACACGGTAAAGTTTTCGGCTTGAAACATTGTTTTCGCTCTGGAAATAGAAGCTGCCGGAACGTTTCTTGCGCGGACTGATTTCGTGAGCTCTTACGAGTACAATTATATAGATTTCTATATACTTTTTTCATTTGGATTTTTATATACTGAAAGTTCGTAAACTTTTAATTGTGTTTAACACGTTCCGTGCCGAGCTTTTTTTACTCGAATCTTCACACTTTGATATTTTACTAAAACTTGATGTATTACGTGCAATTATTAATTCTCGTACACATAACAACGTAACAAAAACTTATCAACGCCCATTCTTGCGGTGGAAATTGATTCTTCGGTTCTAAATTTCTTGTAAACAATTTGTTCAGTTCACTAAGTAAACATGCAAGCGTGTACCATCGATGGTTCACGTGGCCCGGAACGTGTTAAACTAAGTACGAGGTAAAGGAGACAATCGAAATTTGTCATTTTCAACAATTCTAGATTTACTTTGAAAACTGAAAGACGAGTAAAAACTCACTGTATTAGGAAGTACAGTAATGTTTCCCTAATCGACGCTCTTATTGTGCACAAAAATGAACAATTTGGGAAGAGGAGATACGATTATTCGAGTCTTACAACTCGTTTTTGCAATTGTTTACAATCGGTAACTATAAAAATGAGTTGCAAGACTCGAATAATGGTATCTCCTCTTCCAAAATTTTCCATTTTCGTGTACAATCTGAGCGTCAATTAGGGAGACATTACTGTATAGGGCTTCTTACTTTATACAGAGAGTCCCATAATTATGAAAATAACCTTGACATAATCAATGAGAGGCGAGCTCGCCTTTAATTGATCACTATTTTTCATTAATAACTCGTAAACGAAGCCACGGATTGCATTTTCGCCAAGGAAAAAGTTACTTCAAATGACTTCAGGAATCATCCCTTTCCGGGTATTAACATAATTCTGGGACACCCTCTATAGGAATTTTGAAAAAATTTACATCGCAGTTTACAATATCGGCAAAAGTACAATATTACAATGACCCAAACTCTGATGAAAATTTTGAGTCTGCCAAATCGTTTTTTCCTAATGTACTTTGCATGATGACTTGGAACAGAAAATAATACCGAGATCTTCAACGTAATTAAGCGTGGTTAGCAACATATCATTTAGAGTATAATTATAAACCAGGTTTTTTTTTTGCCTTAATGCTAAATCTAACAAAATGACACTTATATAAATCGGGGAGAAAAATAATAAAAAATATCGTGAACATTTGTCAGTGTTCGAACAGTATTCGAAGCCAATGGAACATTGTTCACGGTTCGTTCTCGGCCATTTTTGCACTCGAGCACCGGTAAGTCCCATTTACTCAGAGGAAATTATTCAGCGGATCGTTTTTACCGTTGTGTACACTTCGAGGACTGATTGTCAGCGCGTCGTCAGCAGCCGTCAGTCGACGATCCGCCCCCGCTCGCACGCAGAATCCAGTAACAGGGCCGGGGAAACTTGGTTAGAACTCCGGAGTTGCAATTATCCTGTAATTAGTAATAACTGGAAGACATAATACGTCGACGCCATTCCCGGAACCGCAGCCCGAACAACGCAAACAACCTGTCCCCGTTTCATTAATTTGAAAACCGAAGGCGGCGTCAGCCGTGTGACAGTCTGGAACTGGGTCGATCAAATTCTCGCTGCGTGCGCTGTCGACGATTCGTTAGCTCTTCCGTGGGTCCCGGTTTATCTTCGAAACGTCCGTTTAGAATGCGCGGGGCGAAAAGAACGTCCCTGCGATCCTTCTTCTAATTGGTTTCATTTGCACTCGGATCTTAACGAGGCTGTTCCTTTTCAAAGCCGGAACGCGGGAGACACGGTTTCGTAGGTGTGAGTCGCACGGAACTGAATAAGAGGATGAGAATCGCGAGTGAAGCTCTGCCTCAAGATGTTTCACTGTTGCGGACGTAACTCTCACCTTTCTTTATCGCCCGCATCACACCATCGGATAGAAATCTTTTCATTCTCATCTCGGCGCAGCTCTCGTCTCACGATTCGATCATTTACAAAATGACGAAAAATATCGTACGTCGAATTTTGCGGACTCATTGAAAATTCAGGCTTCGATCTTCAAATTCGCGGCAGTTTGAACGGCCGAAAAAATTTGTTCGCTTCCGTAGAAGGCATTCGAATCTTCGCCAAATCTTCGAGCAAAGTGCACATCCTTGTTCTACTACTAATACGTCTCTTCGTTCGAAGTACAATTAAATCGCAACAAAAAACTGTAGAGCAGATTTTGTAGTCCCATTTTAAAGAAGATGCTTCAATCTTTAAAACTATGACGGTTTGAGTCGTTAAAACGATTGTTTCACTTTTGTAGAAATATTCGAATCTTCGCTAAATCTTCGAGCAAAGTGCACATCCTTGTTCTACTACTAATACGTCTCTTCGTTCGAAGTACAATTAAATCGCAACAAAAAACTGTAGAGCAGATTTTGTAGTCTCATTTTAAAGAAGACACTTCAATCTTTAAAACTATGACGGTTTGAGTCGTTAAAACGATTGTTTCACTTTTGTAGAAATATTCGAATCTTCGCCAAATCTTCGAGCAAAGTGCACATCCTTGTTCTACTACTAATACGTCTCTCCGTTCAAAATACGATTAAATCGCAACAAAAAATTGTAGGGCAGATTTTGTAGTCTCATTTTAAAGAAGACACTTCAATCTTTAAAACTATGATGGTTTGAGTCGTTAAAACGATTGTTTCACTTTTGTAGAAATATTCGAATCTTCGCCAAATCTTCGAGCAAAGTGCACATCCTTGTTCTACTACTAATACGTCTCTTCGTTCAAAATACAATTAAATCGCAACAAAAAACTGTAGAGCAGATTTTGTAGTCCCATTTTAAAGAAGATACTTCAATCTTCAAAACTATGACGATTTGAGTCGTTAAAACGCTTGTTTCACTTTTGTAGAAATATTCGAATGGCCGCCAATTTTCGACCAAAACGCGCATCCCTATTGTGCAGCACCAATACTCTGCTCGTTCAGAGTAGAATTAAGTCTTAAATAAAAAAATTGCACAAGAGATCCAAGGTCTCGTTTCAAAGTAGACAGTTCAGTCTTCAAATCCATGGTGGCTCGAGTCGCGGGAAAAGGTTTTTAAATTCCGTACAGGCGTTGCTATTTTCAAAGCTTTCCATCGTCTGTGTTTGAAACGCTGCTTTTAAAACCATGACAAAACCCGCGCAGAAATACGCAGGAGAATTGTCGGCGGCTTCTCGTCGCGGATAGCTGTTTCGTTTTATGGTATCAAAGAATGGCCGCGCGATGATTTCGACGCGATCGGGTCATTTATGTGCGAACAAGAAGCAATCAGGAGCGGGAATGAGCGTTCGCGCGGCAACTATTACGCCGTTCGATCGAAATTTCATGCGGTTCTGTTCAGCGATTTCAATGGCCGACTCGATACGATCTTCGTTTTCTTTGTTGCGGGGCGCAACGAGCCGCGCGACAAACGATCGTTTCGTTCTTTTGTTGCCGTGCCACCCGTTGCAGAGCGCCGCATTTCGCTCGGATCTTTGCGCGGAATCGTCTGCCACTGTTGCGCGAAATTTCCTCATTGTTTCCGCTAGTAATTCTCGAGAACGGTGTTTCTCGCGATACAAGGTGGGGCTTTCAAGACGACGCCGTTCTATACGAAAGTTTTCGACACATTTTTTTCGCTTTAGAGATCTTCGTACGATATTCGTCGCCTTTTTCTCCCCAAGTATAATGGAATCAGTTATATTCATTTGCAAATAAAAGGATAAACAAATATCGAACATTAAATTGCATGGCCTCGTTGTAAGGAGAAGACATCAATCTTTAAACCCATACTGGTTTGGGCTGTGTGGAAAAGATTTTTTCAGTTCCACAGAGATTTTAGAATCTATTCAATTCGCAAGGCTAAGTGTGCGAGAATAGTTTTCATTCACTTAAAATCACGCATCTAATAGTTTTAATTCGCCGTAATGACGGCAATTCAATGTTCAAATCCACGATGATTTGATTGGCAAACAATATTTTTTAAGCTTCGCACGGATATTTGAACCAATAATATTTTTAAGAGTATATGTGCTGTTACATTCTAATGCAGAAAACCTGCTGTCTATTAAAAGCGTGAGAAAACCGTAAGAAAAAAATCAGAGAACAAATTTCTGGAGGTCATTGTAAAATGAGAATTTCAAACTTTAAGCTCTATGCAGCTGTAGCCGCAAGAAAATTTTTTCAATCTCATGCGTGCGTTTGAATCCGAAATTGCACAGTTTCCGAGGCAAAACACCATCTCCTGTTTCACGCCTCTTTTCTTTGCTCAAGAGCATCTTCAAAGAATGAAACAAATAGTAGAGAAAGTAGAGGATTCACCCTGTAAAACAAGTGCAGACAAAACGTTGTCTTATTTTTGTTCGTAGAGTTAAAAATGTTGAAACATTGACAATATTTTAACTGAGAGATTACTCGGCAAAATTCTAAAAAACATCCTCCTCAATTTTCCCTCATTTTCCAAGTACAAAGGATGCGCGAAGGACATGAGCTCCGAGGTTTAAAAGTAGAGGCTTCGCTCTTTAAAACAAAACCAAATAGATTGCCACATACGATCTTTTTTCACACGTTTTCCACTTAACCTTCGTGCGACATAGAATTGCAGACATATTCCGAGTCAGTGTCACATACTTCTGGGAAATGTAATAACTGTGTGCCTGCTCAGAATAAAAAGAAATGACTATTTGTTGGTAAACACAACGCGAGCTCGCATCGAACCTGCGACGTTGTAGCAAATGGCGAACAAACACCGTAGCATTAACATATTAAAGATTCATCGAAATCTCAAACATGCTTGGAACAACTACGGCGAATCAACATGCCTCACAAATTCCATACAATGTACACATAAGTAAAAGTCAATTTTATTAAAAAGTAGATTATGAATTTTCAGGTTTAAATGAACAAAACGCAGTAGCTGTTAAAGAGTGTTTATTAGAGAGGATTAATTAGGATTACCATTGGCACATGCTAGAACACAACTGTACACACTACAGGGTGTCCCAAAAATGTCTCGCAATCCGAAAGTGGCGGGTTTCTCGGGTCATTTGAAGCAACTTCTTCCTTTGCAAAAATGTTCTCCGAGGCACCGTTAACGAGTTATTGACGAAAAACAGTGACCAACGAGGGGCGAGCTCAGCTGGCGCGAGGCGGCCGAGCCACCGGCGCCAGCGGTCGAGGCGGCCGAGCTACGGCGCCAGCGGTCGAGCCAGCGGCGCCAGCGGTCGAGGCGGTCGACTCCCAGCTCAGCTGGCGCGAGGCGACCGAGCCAATGAGCGGAACTGGACTTTCGTGCGCTGGTTAGTTGAGCCGCCTCGCGTCAGCCGTACTCGATTCATATTGGTCACTGTTTTTTGTTAATAACTCGTTAACGGTGCCCCGGAGAAAATTTTTGTAAAGGAAGAAGTTGCTTCAAATGATCCGAGGAACCCGTCATTTCTGGATTTCGAGACATTTTTGGGACACCTTGTATCGCACATAGGCACTGTACCAGATGACGTGAAAGTTATAAAATAAATGCTTCTCGCAAGGTTTATTAATATTTATTACACATTCGAGGATATAAAAAGTTTTCGAATCGAGCGGTGCACCTGTCAAATGGCGACTTTCGATCGTATGTGAAAAGAAACGTCGCTCGAATACCATTTAAATAATTCCCGCGGCCGGCAGAGGCTGCGTAGAAAATACTAACAGCACGGAAAATCACGCGAGTGCTCATGGAAAAACAACGGAGGCCGACGAACGGGCTTTCCCCGTTGTCCATGGGTGTGCGTCACGTACAGAGAGAGGGAGCCCCCGCCCCCGCGCTCACGTAATTGCACTCTCGCTCATGGTATGCCGGATGAGTGTGCCGAGCCGAGCCGTTCACCATCCACGAATGATTCTATGAATTCCCATTAGACATGTTTGTCACGCGATCCTGCCACGCTAACGCCGTGTTCCGCCTCGGTGTATTACCGCCGCGAATTATACGGGTTCCAGCCTATTTTCCGCCCCTTTCTCGGGCCGACCGTAACCGGCCCGGCCCGATTACCGGGCCGATCAAGTTCGCCCGGTCGATCCATCAAATTAGGCGGACTTCTTTTTAGAACGGGCACCGCGATAAGACCGGGCCAGGATTGGACGAGCTTCGCGGCGGCTACCGAATTCCGACGTGCGCGCCAGACGAGGCCCTGTAATCGGCGATGACGTGGCTGGAACGCCGTAATATTCGTACCTCAGTCACGGTAACGGATGATCAAAGTCGTGATTAATTACTACAAATTGCGACTTAGCGTTCCGAGGCTGCGCCGATCTACGGAAACCATGCGCAGCGAGCCAAGCACCGGCTGCAATAATCGTGACGAGCCGGCTCGGTATCCTGGAAACAATGTTCTTCCTAGGCTACCGGCGTCTACGAACATTCTTTGATACATGGTGCCATGTTTACTCTTTTCACGAATGTCTGTTATATTTTCCTCGATAATTATTTACCCTAAATATGCCCCTCGGACATTATATAGGGCTCTGCCATACTATCGTAAAGTTCTGCACACTTGGGAAATCGATGTACAATTTATGTTAATTCGCGTTACGAACAACAATGGTTACTCCACGATAATGCTAACAATGATGTAATAACAATGCAGTGAAATGTCTACGGGCGAAGCTTCGAAATCGTTCATGCATTTTACGTGACTGCAGGTGGTGCTGAAAAACGATACAAATAAAAACTGTACAGCTTCAAATGGTTCACGCGTCGTTATTTTGAGCTAAATTGGAGTATTGTATCATATGAATTGAACGCGTTTCGAAAATTTAGCTCATAACGCATAGCATAATATTTATGGAATCTTTGCTTTGTTAGATTGTTTTAATATTCTGTTGCACAGATACATTTTAGCAATAAATATAGTGAAACAAAGGGAGGAGACAAATACGTGTCAAGACTTTCTCAAATATTTCTAGATGAAAACGAAGTTTTACAAAACTACAGTAAATTCTCTCCAATTGTCTCTCAGCTTGTAAACAAAACAGAACAATTTGGAAAGAGGGGATTCGAGTCTCGCGGCACGTTTTTATAGTTGTTGATAAACGGTGACTGTGAAAACGAGTCACGAGGCCCGAATAATCGCATCTTCTGTTTCTAAATTTTCCATTTTTGTTTAACCCCTCGCGGTACATTGACGAGTGTGACTCGTGATGAAGATTTCTAGCAATAGCCTGACAATTATAAATGTTATTTCATTCTTTCAGTCGGAATCAAATTCTGTTCTCCTCATCATCAATATTTAATCGTTCAAGTAAATGTCGGAACACGACAAATATAAATTACCTTCTCCTTCTAAGAAATGATTGGAATCAAAAAAATTCCAATCATTGTTACTGCGAAGATAATGGTACGGCAAGGGGTTAAAAGCTGAAGAAAAATTAGAGAGAATTCACTGTACGGTAAATAATCGAATGATCGTATCTTCTCATCCCAAATTGTCCATTTTCGTTTACAAACCGCGGGACAATTGGGGAGAATTTACAGATACTTCGACGTCCGCTTTAAAAATGCTGTTAGAGCAGGGGTGTCAAACTCGCGGCCCGAGATGAACATTTTTGATGTCAAGTATCAGGCCGTAAACAATAATTTAACTTTATATATGTTTATTGCAATGTACTAGTCAAAATAAAAATATTTGTTTCTATGAACATTGATTCGTTTTTTTTGCGGCCCACCTAAAGTTAAGCATTGTTTATTTGGCCCAAGTTAGCTTTTGAGTTTGACAGCGCTGTGTTAGAGTCTAAAAAGAGGATTGTGCTTTTATGAGAACTGGAAAACATATTCAATGATGGAGACCAATAAGAACTTCAAGCACGGTCAATGGAACTGATAACAATCGTCTCGCACTCTGTCGCGTGTTCTGTGACGGATCCTTTGATCCGTCCGACCAGCTGACAACAATGTTCCTGGTGGCGCGTTCGATGTGACAACCGGGTGCAGCACCTACGAGATACGAATCCGACGTGTAAATTCGTCGAGGCGCGAGCCAACGCTCGCAGATAACCGGCCAGCTCCCACGGCAGATAAACCGCGACACAAAAATGACTATCACTCGGGGGCAAGATGGAATCGGGCACACGTTTCCGGGGAAACTTACTCGCTGAGGCGCTTAAACCCGCTGATTGCCTGGAAAAATTTCTAGAAAAAGCTTCCAGCAGAACACGCGCGATTAAGCAGCGGAGAGAGCGCCGGCCGCGTCGAGCACGCCGCCTCGGCCCGATAAAAGCGTGGACACGACGATTCCGTGTAATTAGGCGAACGATCGAGGGAGTATCTGGAGCGTATCGCGAGCTCGCAGCAGATTTAGTTGGCCGGTTCGTTTGTTCCTGATTTTTATTGCGGCCGGCTCGGTTGTTTGTTCGGCGTAATGCGATCCTTTATTTGCCTCGATTTCCTCTGCCGGCGACGTCAAACAGTTCGTCGAAAATAAAATACCGTATGGCATCGCGAACGAATATATGACATAATAAATAAGCGAACGAGCTAACAAGGAATAGTAATTTAACTGATGACAAAATCGCACAGATCTATATAAATAAATCGAAAGTAAAGTATACGGTGCAAAGATCGCAAAAATGACCATTTGAAGCGATACCAGGACCTGGTCTGACCTTGAGAGGTCGGCAAGAAGAATAAAAAAGTGAGGGAAAGAGAATGACGAACCGTCTATTCAAAAGTAATTATCTCTTTGCGTGAAAGAATAATTAATTATATATATATAATCAATGACAATAAATAATATTTACCAGAGATTAACAATAATACATAGATAATATTAAATGAAAATCAGCAAGAAAGAAACTAAATTTCAAGAAAAGTCAGCACCCTTAGTTTTCCGTCCTTTTCTCGTTGATTAATCGGGAAAGAGTGTCCCGTAATAGGAAATTTTTAAATTAAAAAGTTGGTCTCGTAGTCTTGGGAATTTTCGAGCAAGTAAAAGGTCCTTTACTTTCTTCATTTAATCTCAAGAGGAGTTTTATTTTGCCAATTACCCTTTGACCACTGCGCTTGAAAATCTGAAAGAAAAATATGACCTCGTTTTGTGAAGTCGCGACTACAAGATAGGCTTCGATTCAGGCCGGTGTCTTTAAAATTAACGTAACGACGAGCCGCGGCAAGGGTCGCGTGTGCCCTACATCAATTTAACGATGATCTCGCGAATTTCGCTGGCCCTGTGTTCGCCTCGTAAAACGAAAACGACCAGCGCTTTATAAACCGTGCCGCCTTCTAGAAACTCTGCAATTGTCATTTCATCAATTCTCCCGATCTCGGCCTCTCGCACTCATCAACATTTCTCTGCCCTAGCGTTTTCAATTTCTTTCCCGGCATTGGTTTCCTTCGGTCGATTTCGAACGTCTGTCATTTCTCTGTTCATTTCCGCGTTGTGAATGCTGGCCGGGATATCACGGGAGTTTCGGCAACGATCGCTGGCTCGCGTATATTACAGCAGAATTTATTAAAATCGCAACTGACACCGTATATCCGCCTCGCGTTCTCCGAGTCTGTTCCATTATTTTTACAGTTTACTGTATCCGGGCAGAGACTTCACATATTTCAGAGAACGTTCGGGAACGTTTACCGTACTTACAAGGGCCCGCAAAAGTATTCGTACACTTCTTAAAAAGTAATAACTTTTTTGAAACTGGACTAAGTGACCCGAATTTCTTTTTAGATGATAGAAGGACTAGTCCGCTAGACGACGATCAAAATGTCTTTTCTAAATTTTCCTATTATTTGGAATGACGAAAGAAAAGAAAAAACTTTCGTTTCTTAACTTTTTAACCCTTAGCGCTCCGCGCGTTTCCCGAGTACTGCCTACCAGCAACTCCGGCACATTTTTGGAGCGGAGCGCCTGAGATAAAGGAAGTCTTATTTTGAGCGGGGAAGATTATACGTCCTTGAGAATGCATTTGATTTTATTTATTTTATAAATATACATTTTCCTATTGCAAATAAAAGATAAATTTTAAATTTTGTAATTCACCATGGTGCGATATCTTTGGTAACAATCTCCCATGTGCATTCTGAGTTTACTTGGACAAGTGTCACAGTATTCGCTTTGCCAAATAGAGTTACTAGATATTTCTTTCAAGTTTAGAGCATTTTCTGCGTAATTGTTGGTTTCCTTTATAATTTCATTTACCAATTCTGCCGTGAAAAATAATTGAAAATATTGCATCGGCTGTTCAATGTTTGTAGGAACTTGTGGTCCAATGACCTGTGGTAACACACTAAAAGGTATTCTATCTGGAATATGTGATTCTTCCGTAACATCACGCCATTCATCTAAGTCTTGTAACGAATCTTCGCTTTCACTTTCAATAATTCTCATTCTTCGTCTCTTTGGTAGTATAATTTCGCTACTACTACTCGAAGTGTCAGAATCATAACCAACATTGTCTTCCGCAATGTCTTTCAACTCTCCAAAATCAAATACGTCTTCGGTATCACTCGGCTCTAAATTCTCATCATAATATTTATTTTTCTCCATGTTGCTAACCATAGAAAAGGTCAAAAAATGGTTTAATCGTAATGGTGCAGACTTAGCACGTTTTAACTACAGATAACAATTGCTAACGCCGACGATAACGTATGCTAAAAATATTTGGCTCTGCAGCGAAGCCTTCGGAGTTACGGAACAAATGACAAATGTCTCCGTAGCGGAGCCCTCGGAGCACTAAGGGTTAATCTGAGTCTATAACGAAAATTTAAAAAATGTCTTTCGTAGATCTCGATGACATATATGCATGCTGAAAATTCTATCGGAAGAAATTTCAAATAGTGAGATGACTCAGAATATTCGAAAATATATATATTCGTTCCTTTTAACAGATTATGGGGCGGTTTATGGGATAGCTAAATGGAGAAGGATGACTGCGAACATCGCGAGCGAGAATCAAACTCGAGACAGTCTCGCAATCTTCTAATAAAATATTCTATATCTGTAGAATATTTTACAACTTATTCCTTAAACTGCAATTTTTTACAAAAGAATAACATTACTACAATGATATGACTATAATATATATTATTATTATCATCACATTTGTGCAATTTTCACAAATTATATTGTATTCACAATTATATTGTATAATATATATTTTCACATAATATGTGTCACCTCGATGGTATACTGTTAACAAGCATACTGTGTACATATGGGTCGAAACGGACCCACCTTCGCTGACATACAGTTATCTAAATTATTAAACGGAAGAAAAACTGTCTATTCGTCTCCGGTTATATTTTACGCGTCCGCGCATTACAACCTGATTTCTCAGTTTCCCCGATCAGATTTTTCCAATTCTTCTCCGAAAAAAATCTTTTCGAATGGGCACAACGTTGGCTCGTTCATCGCGGCGTTCGATAAAAAATTCAATCGACCGAGTCTCTCGACGCGCAGGATTCGAGATTTCCCATCGTAAAAGGATGCGCCCGCGTTAAAGTTGACGAATGTAACTTCCGGGGCGCGGAGGCCGGGTTAGCCGAGGTTAGGGGAAGAGGGTCGAAACGAGG
The DNA here is from genome assembly GCF_051020955.1 of Megalopta genalis. Lineage (NCBI taxonomy): Eukaryota > Metazoa > Arthropoda > Insecta > Hymenoptera > Halictidae > Megalopta > Megalopta genalis. Next base: position 16,508,929 of record NC_135013.1, read on the forward strand.
AGAGATGTTTTCTAACCGTCTGTCGATCCCACGCGTCAACAGCATCAAATCGAATGAATATTTTAAGAGTCGAGGGGATATCCCGCTGGTTTTCTCGGCAGCGCGTTCGATTTTCTCGGATAGCGAGAGCCAGGTATGCCGCCGCCGCTGCTGCTGCTGCTGCTGCTCTCCCTGGTGAAATTGTCTGATTTTATCGTCGCTCGTTAGATATACCGAAACGATATTCCGCGCCTTCGCAATCACGCCGCGCAGCGCCCCGGCTGCGCTACGGTTTATTCGTATTCTGTCCCGGTTTCGGGCCACTCGGAAAAATCGCAGGGTGCATCGATCGCCGCCTATGCGACTGCGTCCGTCTTGAAATTCTTCCGAGTGCATCCGCGCCGCTCGCAACACCATCCTTTCGCACACGAGCCACCGGCTGATCGACTTTGTCTTTTTTTGCGAACTTCCCGATTCTACTACGGGAACATGCTCCACTTGCTCGGCCTCGCGAAAACAACGGATTTGATTTCGCAGATTTATTTGCTGGACGTAGCGTAGCCACGGGTTAAAATGAGATTCGGAACCTTCGCGGTCAGTTAGCATCATAAATCCTTTTCTCTCGAATCTATTTTAAATACAAAATCGAGGTATTTATTGCGATCTGGAATATTTTCGTTCTGCATAATCCTTTATGTTTTATACAGATGAAATTTAATTCAGTCAGTCTTACCGTACATTGCGAAGAGTTTTGGATTATTTCTGGTAGCACCTCAAAATCGCCGCTCCGGCGCACATAATTAATAACTAGACAACGGATTTTTCTGTAATGTAAAAATCGTCTATGTTAAATTATAAGAATCGTGTCATGTTATAAAATGTCTTTCATCTCTTAACCCTTTGCACTCGAGTGGCGACTCTGAGGCGTCACTAGAAATTGGTATATTATTTTTCAAAATCATTCTAAACGCATCGGACTCGCTTATATTTTAAACAACACTGTTAAGATTGCATTGTACTTGCCAATAGGCACAATTTCATGTGCATAAATCGCAATAAATTGTATAAAATAGAAATATTGTAGATCAGAAATCATGTTTTGGATTTTGGATTCAAATAACTTCGACGGCAAAGGGTTAATAATTTTGACAAGTTGTGTACATACTACACAAATGTTCGAAAATTCTTCCAACGTCTTTACAGTTCTGTATTTCACCTGGTCAAACGTTTCACACATTTATGCAGTACCTGGACACACAGCATAACTGCAGATAATGTGCTTCGGAGTCTTCTCATACTCGACTATTACTACTGATAGCGCTACGTATATTTCTCGCCTCGGAGATATGATAGGTGAAACGGGTCCCAAAGCGTCATTTGTAATCACTTAATGTCATTGATAACGCTGCGACTATTTTTCTCTCTCAAGATACAAGATTCTAGGCGCAGGCTCAAGTTGAACTATTCTCCGCTATCTTGCGATCTGAGATTCGAAACTGGAGCAAGCAGCGAGACAAAAATGTGTGCTCATAGTAAACAAAGTGGTGATCCTCGGGCATAATGCGAACGCTTTTTTAAAACGATAAGAGTTCGTCGCAACAATTTGTTGCGACCGTAAATCTCTGTCCAGCGATGCATGTGGAAAATGCTAGAACGACCGCTAAAGAAATGTAAGATGTCTTACGGATAATAAACTGCTTTACATTTTTGTTGTTACTCGCGAGACATGGGAAAATGTGGTCTCTCTCTCGATCGTCGCGTTCCGCGACAAAACCCACGCGATTCTTCCACAGAGGAAAGGAACATTTACCAAAGAAGACAACAAATGCTTGCAGAAGCTAGTCAACGCTACATCAATCAAGTCATGCAAATGAACAGGTTCCGTGCCGGGCTGTTTTTACTTGACAACTCTGACCATTTGATACTTTGTCTGAAACAATGAAACAAACTTATTGTGACCCATTCTTTTCGTGGCACATTTTTTTTAGCGCGTTAAATAATCATGTTTAGCACTGAAGGGAAGGTTAGCGAATCGGAGAGCGCGTTTAAGGTTACTATTAATGCAGTTTATTGAATTGCTATCGATGAGCGCGGGCGCGACTAGCGTGACGTCGTAGGACTAGCAACTTAGGACAGACTGAGCTTTTGGAGTTGCGCGTTTGTCTCTTTTATAGTGGAAGAGAAGAAAGGAATAGATGGGCTTTCGTAGGAAAGGAGAAAGTTGGGAAAGTCCCGTGCGGGTCGAGGTGTCCAGATGTGAGGAGAATTGTTTTATTAGGGGTGCGTGCTTTTTAGGGAATTTTGAGGATTAGGAACGGTACTTGTTTTATTGCTAGCGGCCGCGCTCAGGTGGAGGGATGCGACGCCACACATGTAAGGTGCCGATGGTACCGCGTGGCAAGGAACGTGTTAATGATACGAAACATGTACACGTTCTTTTGCGAACAATTAATTCCAATTAATTAATTCTCGGGCGAACGGAGACACAATTTCGTAGGAATGCGGAGCTATAATTTCCGTGGGATTCTTCGAGTAAGATTACCGGAGAAAATACAGTTCGCGGTTCGCGGAACAAGTGTCCGGGCGTAGCTCGGTTCACGCAGTTTCCGTTTCATTAAACGGAGAAGAGCTTCTTTAGATACCGAGCTCGAAACGCCGCGCGATCCAATTTACTCGCTCTAATCTGCTAGTTGCGCGAAGAAGACGACCGCCGAAAACTAGTCGACCTCCCATCCTGCCTCTTTCTCTCTCTCTCTCTCTCTCTCTCTCTCTCTCTCTCTGATACAACAACAGAGCAAGGACAAATTGAATCGGAGTAATCTTGCCCGCGGAGCGATTTTCCGCTGCTAGGAAAAAACACGGCCGGCGGAGAGGGAGTTTTTTTCTCGGCGCATCGATCGCCGACACGCCGCGCCGAGCCGCGACGCGCCGCGACGCTTAGGCTCGTTTTCGCCTTGGTTCTCGCATGCTTAGACGCTCTCCGCCACTTGCAACCCGCCCCGATATCCAATTCCAGCGACCCTCTGTTTTCGCGCGGTGAAAGAAAAAGCTCGGTTCCCAAACACGGTTTTCGTCGCTTCGGAAAACTTAGCTCGCGACGTATTCGACTCGGACCAGTGCCACTAGAAATTTTAGCAATGCAACAGTGTATTCGTGAAAGAAACTGTGGAACGTATAAATTTATTGTTTAAACGGCTATCAATTTGAATCCTGTTATTGCATGTCAATATCAATTTGAATGTCGACGCAGCGACAATATCAGAATTGTGTGGCTTATTCCAGAAGCTGCATACATAAAGTTTAATTACGTGCATAACAAAAGATGGGGACGTATTGTTCATTTTCCTCATTATTTAACACGAAATCTGCCGAAATTTTGTACATAATTATTTCTACCGAAAGCGGTCAAATGATCGCTTTTTAACCAAAAACCTGATATTAATGTATAATAAAATACAAAATAACTTTTACGCAATTATTGGAGAACATTTATCGACGAGTCCAGTCTTTAATAGTTAATCGAATTCTCTGAGGAAAATGTTCTTAGCACTTTAAAAATTCCTCTTCCGCAAAGGGTTAACGCTTTACCTTTGAATTAGAAATGCCAATAATCGATCAACAGCATCTACAATGAGCACCATTGTATCTAGCGTGTTGAAAAAATTTGTTTACGATACTGGATCATGCTCGAATCAATAGTAGAAATTTTTTTACATCATTCGGTTCTCCTAAAATAAAAATTCTTAACCAGTTGACTGTGTTTGACGAGTGTACTCGTCATGGAGAAGAGCCAGTACAGTAATTGTTATAAAAAGAAGATTAGAAAAGAATCACAATAAGTGTTCGACGTGCTTTGCTCAATACCACTCTGGAGCAGCAATTTGAATTTTTAACTTCAATAAGTATCTGATTTTTCCTGCGCTTTTAGTTTATTATGTATGCAGTATATGCAGACAATGTTAAGTGAACATTATATTAGTAACATAATATTGGTAATAAAATTGTTGATTTTAGAAAATAAAACCGTCTTTTCGATCCAATATTTTAATATTTTAATTTAACCTTGACAGAGTTGCTCTGTGCTTGACGAGTATACTCGTCGTCGCTTGATTCTCGCGACACATTTAATTACTAACAGCTACAGTAATGTCTCCCTAATTGACGCTCGAATTGTGCAGAAAAATGGACAATTTGGGAAGAGGAGATACGATTAACCGAGCCTTGCAGCTCGTTTTTATAGTTGTTTCCAATCGATAATCATAAAAAACGAGCTACAAGTCTCGAACAATCGTATCTCCTCTTCCAAAATTCCCTATTTTTGTGGACAATCTGAGCGTCAATTAGAGAGACATTACTGTAACCGGTTAAAGGAGACCCATTTTTAGGACGAAGGTTCGATCAAGCATTTCCAGGGAAATGTACTGTCCACAATTATACATCGGGAAGGCCCGTAAGAAACAGAAGCTAGTTTCTCGCTTCTCGTTTTTAGTCCTGCACAGTGTGCAGGCCAACAAATTGGCCAATCGAAACTTTCCGCGCCGTTAACCCCGTTTCTCCTCACGCTCGATTCTTCCACGATCGGATCGCGAGCATCGGGACACCCGGTGTATTCGGAATCACGGGAATCGAGACAGCGCCATCGGTAAGGATTACCGGGATTCTGGTGCGATGACTCTTGTCCCCCCGACTCGTAAATTCTCGGCTATGATCGACAAGAATCATCGGCGCACCTCGAGGAATCCGGATCGAGAGAGTCGCCGGATCCCGGGGATCCCGATTGATGGATCAGTTTCCGGGCTTTTCCCGCGGAAGGGATGCATCCGTGGGAGTGTCCGTGCACTTAGGGTTGCGATGTTACTATAGCCCCTGTCCGATACGTTCTACGATCCGATCGCTTCTGCCTTGGCCAGCTGCATGGAAATAATCGCTGCCTAATTTTGGCGACACACCCCCTCGCGTGCCGAGTTTCGGTGTACATTCCGCTGCCATGTTAGACGGTTCCGTGCTGCCTGACCGTTTTCGCCGAGACGTTTCGCAGTATTTAGATACGAGGCTGGATTTGCGCGATCGTGACGCAACCGTATCGCCCCAGGTGAGAGAACTTTTGTTACGATTAATGGCTGGTTCGAGCATGCCGCGTTTAGACGTGTTCGCCGCGCCGAAAACGCCGCTGTCCGGAACCGTACGCCATCGTTGAATGTTGCTTGAAACCGGAACGCTGCGCGAACGTTTCGTTCCGATTTTCAGCACTCTCTCTCTCTCTCTCTCTCTCTCTCTCTCTGTCTCTCTCTCTCTCTCTCTCTCTCTGTGTGTGTGTGTGTGTGTGTGTGTGTGTGTGTGTGTGTGTGTGTGTGTGTCGGTTTCGTGAACGTTTTGGTTGTTGTATCGATGCAAAGCTCGTCTTTGATCGTGTTCCGTAAATGTACCAACACAGGAGATCGTTCGAATAGATACAACGTTCGAATACTTTGCTACGGCAATGTTACTTTTTAGAGGGGGCTTCGTTGCTGCGTTTATTATTTGAGAGGAACTGGGTAAAAGCGAATCAATTATAATTAACCCTTTCGGTACGAGCGCGTTGTCCGCCGTGACACTCCCACTGTACGGGGTGCCGCGCCGAAAATGCGCACATAACGCAGGGTCAGTCCACTTTTGTACGAAGATTTACTTAAGCGTTAAGTAATGACTGTGCTTAATCCGTTTCTGAATCTTTCTTTAAATGTTTCCTGTAAACATTCTGTAAAGGACTTACAGAAATATGGCTTACATGGATGCCAGATGTATTCGGCACTCGTCCATATTGGTCATCGGATGGATGCCGGATATATCCGGCGCTCGTACCGAAAGGGTGAACCCCCTGCACTGCGATTTACGTTACAAGAACGTGTGCCATAAACAACAACAAGATCGGTCACGCGTCGAGTCCTTTCACGGTTCCGCGAAACGTCTGAAGTCGTGCCAATCGCGAACTTCTTACAGAATGTAAATATAGTGACTCGCGTTAATATTCGGACACTTTTCAGAACGTAATAGCTTTTTTGGAAATGGTCTAAACGACTTGAACTTTTTTTTTAGATGATAGAGCGACCATTCTACTGAAACATAACTAGAATGCTTTTTTTAAAAAGTTGCTTAGAATGATTAAACAAAATAAAGAGGCTCTTATTTTTTAACTTCTTTATCTGAGCCTACAACAAATATTTAAAAAATTTGTTTTTTACGGCTCTCATTTCTTGCCCGACTTTTTTACCACGTCTCTCAGACGTGATCATCATTTCTGGTCCGATTTTTTAACCACGTCTCTCTGACGTGATAATCATTTCTGGTACGATTTTTTGACTACGTCTCTCAGACGTAATAATAATTTCAGGCCTGATTTTTTTACCACGTCTCTCAGACGTGATAGTCATTTCTGGCCCGATTTTTTGACCTCGTCTCTCAGACGTGATAATCATTTCTGGTTCGACTTATTAACCACGTCTCTCTCACGTGATAATCATTTCTGGCCCGATTTCTTAACCACGTCTCTCTGACGTGATAATCATTTCTGGTCCGATTCCTTAACCACGTCTCCCTGACGTGATAATCATTTCTGGTCCGATCTTTAGATTACGTCTCTCAGACGTAATAATAATTTCTGGTCGGATTTTTTTACCACGTCTCTCAGACGTGATGATCATTTCCGGCTCGACTATCTGACCGCGTCTCTCAGACGTGGTCGTAAGGCAAAGAGTTAAGCAAGAGGTAAAAAGAATTCGATATCGTCTACACAAAACTTCTCCGTACTAAAACAGACAATCGGCGCGTCGAAACCGTTTTTCAACGATCAATAGTACCGGCGACGTTCGATCAAACACGTCTCGCGCCGAAACTTTCAAGGGCCTCTTCCGCGGCCTCAGGCTGTACGATTACAGAAATAAAAATACGTCGACGATGATATTCAGGCTCTCCGTCGTCTGCGCCCAGTTGGTTTTCAAAGCCGATTTCCTCAGGTAGTACCGAGCTGCTGCAGGGGACGACCCGTACGACGGCGATGCCGTTCGACATTTTTCGCGAATGTTCGCACGCGGATTCGCCAGGATTATTCGTGGAGCGATACTCTCGGCAGCGCGCACGAGCTTACGTATTCTCGAGGACCCTTAATGTTTCATAAACGCGCGGCAGGCTCTCGTCCGGAGAACGGTTCCGAAGGAGCGAGCGACGACGATAATGGCGGCCGAAATTCGAGCGGAACGGCGGGGTCGATTTCCGGCCGCGCTTGTTCCAGATTTCAAGATCGAAAGACGTCCGAATCCCGCACTCGACGAACCCTCTCTCGGGCCGAGGGTTTCCAACGGCGCGGCGCCAAAGTAATTACGGGATCCGCGGCCGAGAAGAACCCCGGGATCGCGGGAATCGTTTCCGAAACGATACCCCTCGATGCTATGCCGTGGGAAACGGCCGATCCGAGAACCCGTGCTCGTCGAGGGCCTCGAGAGCCTCGGGTCGATCGTTTCCAACGATCGATCAAACCTCGTCGCGTCCAGGTCGTGTTCTTGCGTGCTGGTTCCTCGACACCGAATTTTCTTCGTTTCTTACACGTTTTGCCCGTTCACCGATTAACCAGCTAGCTGTGACCCCTCCTTTTTAGAGCGCGCACCTACATGTGTCACGAGAATCAAGCAAAGACGAGTATATTCGTCAAACACAGAGTAAGTGTCGCTGTTAAGATATTGGATAAAAAAAGACAGTTCTATTTTATGAAATTAACAATTTTATTACCAACATTTGCTCATTCACTTAACATTAACATATACCATAAATATAATAAACGAGGAAGCAGGCTCTCACGCAGAAGCTTGGAGTCAGTTCTTTGTAATTCAAGGCAAAGCTGTTTCATTCTTGAACCATGGCAAACGGTCAGAATTATTTCACAATCTACAATGTCATGACGCATTTTCCTCATTGCGGGAAACATGGAGCGTTGTTGTTCACTGACGTGTGTATTGTTTCCAGAGCAAATTTATTGTTGAGATAATTCAGATCTAAGTGAATTCGTTGAAAGTAACTTCATAATTTATTTCACTTGTCTTTTCTATATTTTGGCACACATAGCTTACATTTTAACCAGTCAGCTGTGGCGTATACTTTTAAGAGCGCGCACCTGTATGTGTCGCGGGAATCAAGGCGATGACGAATATACTCGTTGAACGCAGAGAAAGTGTCGCTGTTGAAATATTGGACCGCTTTAGACGGTTTTATTTGATAAAATTAACAATTTTATCGCTAGTATTTGCTTGTTTTCTCCACGTTAACGTACACCGCATGCATAATAAACGAGAAACGCAGGAAAAATCAAACACTTATAAGAGTTAAAAAATTCGAATTGCTGCTGCAGAGTGGTATTCAGCAAAGCAACGAACGATACATAGTGGCACTTTGCACGTTGAACAACAATATCATGAATTATTCATATAATTATCCACATTTTTTATTTGTTTGTTTTATTCTCTGGCCTGGCCTCGAAATATTCTAAACATTTTGAAATTTGAGGATATGGTTTTGTTTCCACTAAAATTACAATTTATGGTCGCTACTTCTTGCGCTCGCCGATTATACTCGTCGTGACACGAAATACTGCCACTTCTCCATGACGAGTATACTCGTCAAACACAGCTAACTGGTTAAAACATGGGTCAAAAGTTCGAAAATATGATTTACATAATAGCAGGGTATAAAAAATCGTAAACATAGCCGAAACATGTACAACGAAGCTCGCAATGTTGCAATGAGACGCGTCACTCGGTTTCCGGGAACGAGGTTCCAAAAGTGTGGCCCGAAAATGGTTCAGGAAATTAGAATTCCAAGATACTCCTGTGTCGCGAAATCTGTGAAACATTTTTGTTTATCTCTGAACATGATGGAAACTGAATGTAGCAAAATATATTACAGATCACTCATTTCCGTACATTCTACACGAAAAGATGTTGAAGCACATCTCAAATAAATCACAGAGAATCAAATCATTTACACTGTCTACAGTAATGTCTCCCTAATTGTCGCTCAGATTGTCCACAAAAATGAACAATTTTGAAGAGGAGATACGATTATTCGAGCCTTGCAGCTCTTTTCTATAGTTCTTGACAATTCGTAACTATAAACTTAATATATATAACTTATTATATTATATTATATATTATATATACTTAATATATATATAACTTAATCGCAAGGCACGAATAATCGTATCTCCCTTTTTCCAAATTGTCCATTTTTGTGGGCGATTTAAGCGTCAATTAGAGAGACATTACTGCATGTTCCTCCGCCAAACGTTCTCTTACAAATATATTGTAGCAACCTATTGTATCTCGCATTTTGTTCAGACTTTTCATGTTCTCTCTTTTCCGTTTCGCCGGAACTGTCGGGGAACGCTGATTTTGGTTCTCCCGGCACATTTCTGTCTTCCGATTTACCGGGAAGCTTGTGGAAACTTTCTGTAACATTGCAGCGTATGAAATCGTAGTGCCAAAGCAGACTTTTCGTATTGGATAATAGGGATTCGAATAACAGGTCGCAGCTCGTTAGCGGAGGCGGAAGTTCGGTTAGTTTAAATGATCTGTGGGAACAGATCAAAGAGATCTTCTCACGTTTCTCGAGACTCTCAGCGACGAAAATAGGTCATCGAAAAACCTCGACGTCCCAGCTCGAAACTTTCGGGACTCGTTAGTTTCGGTATTCCGTCGTGTAACGCGTCGATGTGGACGCCAGACAGAATGCAGAATTTTCGGACATGATTAATCTCGTGTACACCGTGCGCCTCTCAAACCTCTCGAAGCTGTAAACCCGCCGGTATCGTAAAACAATCCGATCGCGAAGCAATTCGTATAAATGACGTAGGTTCGTAAAAGTTTTTATAGAGCTCGATGAAATGCTTTCACTTGTGAGGAAAAAACGAAGCTCTCGAAAGGAAGCCGGCTATCATAAATGTTCGCCCGCGAGAGCATTTATGGTGCTGTTCGAGTAGAAAATGACGAGCTTAATTAAGTGCTTGCCGACAAACGATATCGACGACTCGACTCACTCGCGCGTTAAATTCTCGCAATACTTACCCGTTCAAGTACTTGTTCTACTATTGGCTAGAACCTACAATTGCAGAGTATATATATATATATATATATATTGTCCGGAAAGTTCGTGCCGATTTTTTAGGAAAATTAAAACGCAGCTCATTTAAATATTGGAGCCAAGCTTCACAGTACGATCGTGGATGGTTGATTTTGATTTATTTAGCATTCCTGCTAATTGACGTAATGTTGAGCGTGAGTTATTCTCGATTTCTGTTCTAATCATATCTTCGTCTGTGGTGGACGGCCTATCTGGGCGTTCTTGATCTTCAAGGTCGAAATTTCCAGCTTTAAACCGAGCAAACCACTTCCGCACAGTTCTTTCGGCTACAGCATCCTCGCCATAAGCAGCGCATATCTTATTTGCCATTTGTGTGGCATTTTTGCCCTTTCGGAAAAAGAAGAGCATTAAATGCCTATAATGCACTTTATTTGCCACCATATTCTAAGACGCACAAGACTGATAAAAATTAACGAATCGTAACCACAAGTTTTTTTCCAAATATAGCTGAAGTTATCTCTTTTAGAATATGTACACATGTCATTTGTTTTCAATAATTGTGATATATTCAGTCAGGTCTCTCACGCTACCTACCGAAAATCGGCACGAACTTTCCGGAGACAACCCAATATATATAAGACATAAATAGTTTTCCGAGATATGATTAGTGGAAAAAGAAGTAACTGATAAGCGACGCGAAGGAAACGAGCAACGAGCGCTGGCGTCGCAGCTTTCGTTCAAACTGTTGCAAGACGAGGACAAAAAATTGTTGATCAAATTTTGTGGACTCGTTTTAAAGAAGAGATTTCACTGATCAAGCCTGTTGTAGCTTCAGTCACGAAAAAAATTTATTCGATTTCGTAGATACATTTGAATCTGCAGTAATTTCGAGAAGAATCACACGCCGTGTTTTAATGCAGTTCTGGTACGTGCGAACGTGCAATAAATCCGCAAGGAAAAGTCTAGCATCAAATATTAAAAGGTCATCGTAAAGCAGAGAGTTCGAGCTTTAAATTCATTATGGCTCGATAGGCAAAAAAGAATTGTCACGTCTCCTCTTGCATGCATTTGAATTTCAAGTTTTAAAATTTTCGACGAGAGACCATCTCCACTTGGAGCGAACTTTCAAACGCGAAAGTGTCGTCACGAAGAAAAAGTAGCTCAAGAATGTGAAAGTAGAGGCTTGACCCTTCAAAATAAGCCAAGGTAAATCATCACCCGATTTCTTTTTTTCGCGAACCCGCAACGGCTCGAACGCCCAGCAACATTTCGACGGTCCCCTGCAGAGGAGATGTACGCAGCGAACGCAAACGTTAACACGCAAGATGGCGGCTGACTCCGGCGCTGAGAAAATCGATCGATTTGCTGCGAATGCGTGTCCCAGCCCGATGCGATGTCTCGACGAGCGCTCGCCGCGGCTCGTACGCGAGCCGAGGCCCGGTTTAATTCCCGGCAGTTTCATTACGGATGTCCGCAGAAAGTTATAATTATTCTCGAAACTCCCGAACAGGCCGTACATTATTACGATAATTGGAATTACTGCGCGGCGAGTGGAACGAGAGTTGAAACTTTTTCGCGAAACTTTTAACAAGTGACCATTCAGAGCTGCGCGATTGCTCGCGATCGATCGGCAGACGAAAAAAAAAAAGAAGAAGATCGCGGAGAATAATCGTGGAACTGCGGGAACACCGGCACGCGTAAAAGCTGCTCCTCGAAACAATGCTTTCGTCGAGTGGCCCACCTCCGCGAGCTTCCGTCTACCTATTCTACTCCGTACACCTGCTGTTTTCGTTGATGAGACACGCGAGCGCTCGCAGTGCGAACAATCGGCATGAAACGAGACAAGCCAGTCGAACGGCACACGCGCCGCAACCGTGTCTGCTTTTCTTGCGGATCAGCCGCTATTATCCGCGGCTTCGCGAACACCGCAACTGGTTTGTGGGTTTTACAGTTCTTCGATCACGGAACTACCGAGTTTCCTGATTATTACACTTCGTGGTATCATGGAACAGTCGTGCGAAGACATTCATTCGTTTTCCCACGAGAAATTCTCACGTGTACTCACTATTTCGGAAACTCGTCGGGATTCAGAAAATATTTGACTTTTATGTGAAATCATTTTATCGTGTATTGTGGACCAGCGAGAGAAGGAAAACAGTTCAATGTGAGTGGATTATTTATCGGTAAATATGTTTTGAATGTATTCCGCGTAATATTAATGTCCTAAATATTTTATTATTATTTTATTATTTACTATAGTAATATAATAATATTATAAATAATATTATAATAATATAATAATATTAATAAATAATATTATAAATAATATTATAATAATATAATAATATTAATAAATAATATTATAATAGTATAATAATATTAATAAATAATATTGTAATAATATAATAATATTAATAAATAATATTATAATAATATAATAATATTAATAAATAATATTATTTAATATAGTAATATTTATTAATATTTGTAGTTCGTTATTATTTGGTTTACGTCATTATAGAGCCAACAAATGTGTACAAGCTTAGTAGAATGATTAAGGGAAGGAGGAGACTTATATGTGATTCCAGATCGCGAGCAATTTTTATTTCGCATAAAGATTCGCAATCTAGTTACAACGGAGAACACGTTAATGTTCGCCGCGATCTAACAAAAATAAATAGTATAAATACAGATACAATGTACAGGAAATGCATAGACAACATAAAATGATCTTCGACGGACGAAGAAAAAATATACAGTAAACTCTCCCTAATTGACGCTCAGCTTGGAAACAAAAAATGGACAATTTGGGAAGAGGAGATACGATTGTTCCAGTCTCGCGGCTCGTTTTTATAGTTACCGATTCTCAGCAACTATAAAAACAAGACGCAGGGCTCGAATAATTGAATCACATCGTCCCAAATTGTCCATTTTTGTGCACAATCTGCACGTGAATTAGGGAGAAATTACTGTAGTTCTGAAACAATCTTTAGCCATTAAGACATAATCCTGTCGAAACCCTGTTCTAATCCTGTCAAAACCCTGTCGCGACCTTGTTGAAACCCTGTCGCAACCCTGTCGTAACCTTTATTTTTTTATCTTACGTGCTCGCCGGACACCAACGGCCCGCCCGGTTGGACAGACAGAGGGTAGTGTGGATTTCGACCCACTAAAACCTCCACGGCGACCTTCGGACGCTGCGCCGACATCTGGAGATTCACGGGGCAGTCACGGGAACTCTCAAAGAACACTAGCGCGGCTCCCCCTCGCCTGGCCGGCCATCAAGCCTTTCATGGCCGGCCGCGTTCTGGGGAGAAGGGAGTAAACTAACACCCCCCAATGAAACTAATAACACCGCGGTGTGGGAAGGCCGCGCCCTATCACCGCTCCGACTCCGTAGCCGCTAGCGGGTACCAAGAATCCCCGACCTGGGCACCGCGACCGTCCGGGGGGCGACATTTAAATTTGTCACCCCTCCCGTCTGTTAAGGGCCCGGGTCGCCGCACACTATGACGACCCACACATAGAAGAAAACCATATACGTATATTAGTTTTAGAGGTTTCTATCAACCAAAACTGACGCTTTAATATCGAAGTATGCAGTTCACAAGTGGAAAATTTAGATTCCGAAAAGACTAAACGACTGGACTTCGGTTGTAGAAATATCCGTTTTGCAGTTATTGCGGAGATATTTGCAATATTCGGCCAGAGTGGTGTCAATCTCACGAGCATGACGTCACAAGATGGCCGCCGCTAACAGTTTTTCATAAATATCGAGAGATATAGAGCTCGAATCGAAAATTCACAGTCGTTTAGTCTTTCCGGAATCTAAATTTTCCACTTGTGAACTGCATACTTCGATATTAAAGCGTCAGTTTTGGTTGATGTAAACCTCTAAAACTAATATACGTATATGGTTTTCTTCTATGTGTGGGTCGTCATAGTGTGCGGCGACCCGGGCCCTTAAGGGGAAACGGTCAACCCCACTGCTAGCAAGCGGGAAAACTGCTATGCAGCAAGAATTCTCCCCACCGCCTGCCATGCTCAGCTTCCCGGGGGCCCGCCGCGAACGAGCGGCCGTAGCTTCCGGTTACGTCGGACGAGATCGGACCGTCCCCCACTCTCGGGCGCCTCCATCCGCGACATTACTTGTTCACGGAAGAAGACCACCGCCTTCCATTTCCTCACGCTCCTCAGCATCGAACCCAACTAAGCTGGGGAGCGAGAGATCCTGGCCCACTTCGAGCCGTAGGGCTCGACGCAGCGATGAAAAATCGGGGCACACCTTCAGCGCGTGCTGCGCCGAGTCCGTCTCCGTGTCGCAGTGATGGCATTCCACCATCGTTTCTCGTCCTATGTGACACAGGTACATCCCGAAACAACCGTGTGCGGTCAGCACCTGCGTCGCTCGGTAGGTTAGTCTGCCAAACCGTCTCTCTTGCCACCCAACGAGGTGTGGCAGGAGAGCGCCAGCGAAGCGTTCGCCGGCGTGGGGAAGCTGCTTCTCACGCCCCCTGCCCACGCTAGTCGCAGGGCCCGCAGCTCGAAACAATCCTGTCGTAACACTGTTGTAACCCTGTCGTTACTCTGTCGTAACTCTGTCGTCACTCTGTCGTAACTCTGACGTCACTCTGTCGTAACCCTGTCGTAACACTGCCGTAAGCTGTCGTATCCCTGTCGTCACTCTGTCGTAACCCTGTCGTTACTCTGTCGTATCCCTGTCGTCACTCTGTCGTAACACTGCGTTACGCTGTCGTAAGCTGTCAGAACCCTGTCGTCACTCTGTCGTAATCTTGACATAAACTGTCGTAACCCTGTCGTAAGCTGTCAGAACCCTGTCGTCACTCTGTCGTAACCCTGTCGTTACTCTGTCGTATCCCTGTCGTCACTCTGTCGTAACACTGCCGTAACGCTGTCGTAAGCTGTCAAAACCCTGTCGTCACTCTGTCGTAATCTTGACATAACTTGTCGTAACCCTGTCGTAATCTGTCATAACCATGTCGTGACCCTGTCGTAACTGTGTCGAAACCCTGTCGTAACCCTGTCGTAACTGTATCGAAACTCTGTCGTAACCCTGTCGTAACTTGTCGCTCACATAACTCTGACATAACTTTGACATAACACTGACATGACTTTGATATTACCCTGAAGAATCTAAATTAAAATTCAAATTGAAAACACAGTTATCTCTGTCTACTCTTTCTGTTTAAAAAATAATTCTTCTGGTCAAATATCAGTCCATTTTTTAGATTCTCTGTGATATACTTTTTATTTAACAGAACTTGCAGATGATTGACAAAAAAGTGGATGATTTTGTTCGCTTTGGTTCGCTGAATGAAGGAATCGAGAGATCCCTTAATGTAGGGATCACGAAGTGTAGTTGAACGGTTCGTTGTGAACGCGTTGCTGCGAAAAGACAATTTCATTACAGAGAGAGAGAGAGAGAGAGAGAGAAAGAGAGAGAGAGACGCAGCCTGCGAAGGTCTATAGACGTTACATATAATAAACGACAACAATTCAATTCTCGAGGTGCGATTTAGTTGTCCAATAGTAAGCGACTTACCGCTAGATGAAACGACGTTGGTGAATCGTCGTCGGAAAGGGTATAGCTCTGAAAGGACACAGAGAGGGCGCCCGACGGCTGCAACAGCTTGCTTACTTTATTAACTGAGAAATGACTGGGAGAGGTGATCCTCGAGGCGCCGTATATACCGCGCGCGGAACCAGTCCCAGTTCTCGCAGAGCTCGTGAATCTTTGCTTCGCGAAGAACAAGTGTAATCTCGACGGGCGTACGGGCAAGCAAATAAAGGGACCGTCGATGAAAGGGGACTGCAGAGCCGGCGCTCGCACACGGAAACGCCTTTGTGCCCTAATCCGTTAATTACGTGGCTGATCCCGTGAAAAGGTATCCGGGAACGCGCGCGGCTCTCTCCCTTTTTCCACGCTAATTTCCGGGTTACCGGAGGAGTTCGATCGAATACCGGTACGCCAGGTGCCGTGGATCCTTGGCGTGTAAGTCACGTACCGGGCTCAATGGCCCTGAAAATTCGAGTTAACGGGTCCGTCGAATAGTTAACAACGCGTTTTAAATAGAAATCACCGGGTGCCGTGATTCCGTGCGACCCGGGGCCGCCTACTCTCGCCCACTATTTTGGTTGCGGCGAGTTAGATGGTCAAGGATCTCCAATAAAATAAGACTGACAGCGTGTCCCGTTCGCCGTTTGTTTATCTATGTTTGCAAGCCGGTGCTCTTGGAAATATCGATTGCAATCTAGGCTCGGTCTAGGAGCCGTGCGAACAAGATGATTCTTAGGAAGCTCTGGCCTCGATTACAAAATATTTAAACGAATCGACGACTCCAACTCCGGTTACGACAACATTCTTCGTCATAAAAAAGTGATATGCGGAGAACGGTAGATTTTACGTCGTCTTTACCCGTTAAAACCTCCATCTTCACAGTACCATTTTTTTTTATCCGTGTCAGGACATGCTAAAGAAAGCTATTGTAACAAATAACAGGATTGATATTGTCAACAATCGCGGAATAATTATTTCAATCTGTTGAATTGATTTGAGGTACATTGGAAATATATGATTTATATACTTTGAAAATATGTCATAAGATATTTCGTCGGAATAAATGAACAAAGCGAGATGTGATTTTCTTGATTAAGATATAATATATAATATAACTTAATATATAACTCATGGCTGTGGCGGAAAAATGCACCGTTGCGAAACGTAGCTGAACAAACGTTAATTCCCCGGTTAACTGGCTAACAGCAGGAAAAATAGTTTTATTGTAAAACGCTGCTTCAGCGACGAGGAAATTGATGATTATCGTATCGGTTGTAACGTAAATAAAACGATAATGGATCGAAAGATCGAGGATGGACAGAAAATTCAACCTGAAGTTCCTCGAATGAACGACACATTTATGGAAAGTAGAATCGATAGATTATAATCAGACGCAATAGCAATTGCAACTGTGTACTCGGAATTTCATTGAGAAGAATTATTATCCAATAACTTGTCCGTAAAGCACTCTGAAGTGTTGGATTGGAGAAATATTATAAATGAAATGGTGAATTTATTGGAATGACTAAGAGAAACGACATATTTTTGTGGGAAATAGGATCGATAGATCACGATCACAGACAGCAGAAACTGTGACTGTACTCGAATTTCGACGATAAGAAACATTATTTAATATAAATTGATATACTTTACGGTTCACATCTGTTAAGCATTCTGAAGTATTGGATTCGAAGAATATAAATAAATGCGGATTTTATGTATTTATCACAAAAATGAGTAGATGCCATCTTAAGCAGCAGAGAAATTAGAATTATTTAGGAATGTCATTTGTTTCAGTTTATTAAAGTTACTAAGAGTAGAAATAAATTCCTATTTCATTCTTTGTACTTGCAATTAATACTTGCTATATCAAATTTATAACTATATGTATAGTTATACTATATAGTTTTAATACTATATTATACTATCAATTACTATTATACTATAAATTATACTATACTAATATACTATATCATATTATACTATATATATATACTATATACTATATACTATACTAATATACTATATCATATTATACTATATATATATATAGTATAATATGATATAGCATATTAGTATAGTATAGTAATTTATAATAGTAATTTATATATATATATATATATATATATATATATATATATATATATTATACTATACTAATAAACTATATTATACTATATTGTTATAGTAGATATATATATACTATACTTTATAGTTACATTTTTCATACTTGCAATTAATGCAAACCAGTTTAATTGTGCATAAAGATCCGTAGCCTAGCAACGACCAAGTGAACGACAGGTATATTTGCGAGAAGTAGAATCGGTAGATCATCGTCAGACATAGTAGTGCATCTGCGACTGCACTCGAATTTCGTCGGAACACGTGTCGCTGGTACACTGCGTTGCCGCGAACGAGGAAGTTCGTCTGAAATCCAAATAATTCTATCTCGGAAACGTCCAAAACGTACCGGATTACGTAAGGATGGATCAGTTTTGCCCACGGGGAGTTTTGCTCGTAATTACGTAACGGGTTCACGTAACATATCGTCTATAACCTCCTGAGATCGCATGCAAATTGATTCCAGCGAAAAGAATTCAATTTTCGCGCATCGTTCGCGAAGCACAGATCCTGCGATATCGAGTGATAAATCTTAATCTACCGGGCATTGATTTATCCGAAACAATCGGCGAAGGAGATTTTCTTTTTCCTCCTTTTCTTTTCTTTTATTCAAACAAGAAGAGAATCAATATTTCTTCGCACTCTCTTTAGTTCGTATATTCTCTCATGCAACTGCAGTAACCACTGTCGAGTCAATATTTTTGATTTAAAAGCTGTTGCAATTCTAGATAAAATCAGTACAGTAATTTCTTTCAGAAATGTTTGGAGTCGGAATTGAAACACGAAGATCTGAGGATACTAAATCGCGCTTAGACACGGTTCTTCGAGTTCTTGTAGTTCTGTTTTTGTAGAAACTCGAGGCAGTTGGTAAAAAAGAAAAAACAGCGGCTAGCACGTCGGTACACATTAATATGAATATATAGTAATGCTGGAATAAAAACGATGACTTAACTTTTTTATTCCTAATTTCATATACATGGGAATTTATTTAATATATTGGTCAGATTCTTCCAATTAAAATTCATACCTTAAACCATATTTATTCATTATATTTGATTTACGAAAAAAGCATTAGAAGAACCGATTCTTAACCACATATGAAATATTAAAGGCAACGTCGAAGAAGGTGTTTACATGTGTCGATCGAAAGAAAAAATCAGTGATGTTATGCTATTCGGGCCTACGTTCGACCGATACTCGTAGGCGAGATGCCTTTATTCGACCGTCACTCGTAGGCTAGACGCCACGATTCGACGGTCACGTACCTAGTACAATAAATCCTCTTCAATCGCCCCTCGACTTGTAAACAAAAAATTAACAACTTGAGAAGTGGGTATACGATTATTCGAGCCTCGCGGCTCGTTTTTATAGCTGCCGATTATCGACAACTACAAAAACGAGCCGCGAGGCTCGAGTATCCCCTCTTTCCAAGTTGAGGGGCGATTGGGGAGAATTTACTGTACTTATCACGTACCTTCTAGCTGCGCGGTTTTTCTTACCCGACTCACACCCAAACAGCCATTTCGTGGTTCCAAGAATTTGAGTTGCAGGAATCGCGGCGCGTGCCGCATTATACGCTTGACTGACTCCGATGAACCCTCGCATCGACGTAGCAATAAATTACATAGGTATAGGACTAACATAGGAAAAATCACAGCAACCCGAAATTTCCGGGAGAAATTACTGTATTTGGAATGGTTATTTCTTATTTTCAATTGAAACAAAATTTGCTCGGGTCTGATTAGGCTTACGTGTTCTCCGTTTTGAATTCTGCAGATATTAATTAGATTCGATGCGCTCGATGTTCCATTGCAAAGAAAAGTTTTATTACGCTTTGGGGACGAATTTAGGGATCGTTATTCAACGCGTATGAGAAACGGTTCACTGAAGATCGGTTTCCGGTGGTTTCCAGGGACATTTCGGCTCTGCGACGTAGACAACGATGGATTCATCACAAGAGCCAACAAAAACGAGCCGCGAGGCTTGAATATCCCCTCTTCTCAAGTTGTCCATTTATTTTACAAACTGAGGCACGATTGGGGAAAATTTACTGTACCTAACACGTACCTTCTAGCTCCGTGGTTCTTCTTACCTGATTCACACCCAAACGGACCATTTGGTGTTGTCTTCCGGGACCACACGCTTGACCGACTCCGTCGACCCTCAACATCGACGTAGCAATAGAAAAATTCACAGTTCCTTCCTGTTGAAAGAAATCTCATAAATAGGAATCTTGAACCGTGTTTTCATAATCTGTAGTATAATACATATACGTACATATCATACTTATAAGGAATGGAGAATATAGTAAATTCTTCCTAATTGACGCTCGGACTGTGCACAAAAATGGACAATTTCGGAAGAGGAGAGATACGATTATTCGAACGTTGCGGCTCGTTTTTATAGTTACCGATTGTTAACAATTGTAAAAACGAGCTGCAGGGCTCGAACAATCGTATCTCCTCTTCCCAAATTGTCCATTTTCGTGCACAATTTCGGCGTCAATTAGGGAGACATTACTGTAATCTGATTAACGAAATTGAAACGAGAAAGTTAAAATGTATCATAATTAATGCTATTTGAATTCTTCTATGTCCTAAAAATCCTAGTAAAACTCAGTTTGTTCGAATATTAACTAGTTGCTGAAACTAGTTAATAAAAACGAGCCGTAAAGCTCTGCTACCAAGCTGATGGTCAATTAAGGAGAATTTACTGTACACATTTGTATATTGATCCTTACTATTTCCGAGTCACATATGTCCAACAGCAAACTTCAAAATCTAATAAGACACGTATGTCCTAATTTTCGAAATCGTTGCAGAGCTTCCAAAATCGACGTGTAGCTATCCCAAGCTTAGTATTATCGATTACCAATGAAAAAGTAACGAAAACATCGATGGAAAAATTTCGAATTGAAAGCTTTAAATTGTGAGTCATCGACACATGTTCCAAAAAATGGAACTCGGACGAAAATGTAATTCTTCTGTTAACATTCTTCGTAAACGGTGTATTTAACAGAACGATAAGTTTATTTATGATCGCAAAAAAATGGCAATTTCGAGTTTCCTGCAGGTTCCGTATGCAAACAGCGGCGCCTTGCTTCGGTAAGGTGATTCCGAGCTAATGGCCGTCGCTCGGCGAATCGGCGAACACCGCGGCGATGAAAGCGATGGCAGGAGAGGTCGCTTTGAGATTCGAAAATGGCCACACCGGGTCCGCCTCGTGGTGAAAGAAGCGCCGCTCGTCAAAGGCACGGCTTTGATGCATTAATCACTGTTCCTCGAAGGTCTCCGTGCTCTTTCGAGATCCCCCGCGCAAACGAAACTCGGACGTTCCCGTGTCAATTACCGGCTCTGACGTTGGCGGCCGATTATTAACGAATGTCCGTATCTGGTTTCGCGGGGACAGCTCGCGCGGACTGCGGAGACCTGCCGTCGACGGTGAAAAACGCAAGAACCGGCCTTTGTTAGACCGAGAACTTAACTTTTTCCGCCGCTTTGTCCAGAAGCTTTGCGCACTCGTGAAAAAGCGTTCCTTCCCTCCGCAACACTCGTCTAATTCGGTCAACCCGTCGTGTTATCCCACCGTCCCGCGATACGAAATCGGCGCAGGACATGTTTAATCGTCCGGCCTAATTAAGCCGGAAGCGAATCGCTCGAAACGTGCGCTATACGAGAAACGAGCAACGAGATACGAGTGCAACGAGTACACGCTTGTTTAATTTTTAGAAAAAAGACTGCTCTGTCTATTGCACAGTCGTTGTTTATTTAAGTTGTATTCTTAAACGATGCGTTTAAAGCAGAGTTGAGAACAATTTCATTCGGATAAGAGATCAGAATTAAGGAATTAAAGTTTTCTCGACATTATCGAATAAATATGCGATCGAATAAAAATGTACGTTGATAACAATTTATACGATTTTATTCGTATACAAACTCGTCTGAATTAAATGCTACTTTTTGTTCGAATAAGAAGGAAAATTATAGGATATAGTGTTTTTCCATAGTTCGTTGATTAACCTCTAAATAAAGTATTGAAACAAAACTTATTTCTTCTGCCTAAATCCAATGAAAATGTAAAAAAAATATCATGATAATAAATCGATAAATAATTTATAAATAATATATACATGATACATTTGGACGAAAGAAGTAAATTTAATTCGAAGACATTTTTCTATCTTATACAGTTTTCGAATTATAGGAATAATGTAAAAAAAATAACCTAACATTTGATGGCTCATTATCACTCCTGAAGTGAATTTGCGCAAGAAAAACACAGTCTGTAATAAATATCTATATACGCTCTACGTATCCTCGAAGATTAAAAAATCGTCAGTCAGAAATTATCAGTGTACTTCGCTCAACAAAATATACTGCATCTAAAAAATAGAAACGTTCATCTCCGAAGCTAGGAGAACGAAGAAAACCTCAATGTGAAAATGACAGACAAACGTTGCGGCGAGCAAATGTGCTGGACATTCGATGCATTTTGTGCTGGTCGAAATCTCCAAACAGAACGGATGATCGCCGGTTATAATTCCCGTTCTAATTAAACGCCGCGAAAACAGTTCCGCATATAAATCTGTCAGCCACCGATAAAGAAGCACGGAAACAATACCGTGAAATAGCAAAGCCGGACGATTCTCGCAGCCTGTTTGTTTTTGAAATATTAAATATGCCCCTTTTCGCAGTTTTCCCTGTTGCCCCTTTCATTCTCTATTATCACGACCAAATTATAGCTGGGTCAGGTTTAATAACGGCGCTTACCCCGGCGTACCTGCGTCGCGCACGCAACATTGTCTTCAGCATTTCGTTTTAGCTCGTTCATTTGCTAATTAACTCGCGCCATCTTTGTTTCCTCCTTGCATCGCGCGTCCATTGTATCGTATTATACACCCGTTTCATTTTTATTTCGCTCGTCCCTCGTCTCCGCCTTCGGTTCCGGGCGCGCGCAAACATACCCTCCCATTGTGCGGATCGAGGAAGTCGGTCTTTGTTGTAGTTGGACCGCGGATCTTCGGGCGGTTGAGGCTTGTAAAGATCTTCGAAATGTTAAGAAACAGAAATTACAGGGTCCGCGCAACTTTAATCAAAACTTTCCGCCGTTGCGAATAAATTGAAAAGCGCCCGAGAAAATTGGCACGTTAGAGAAACGCGTCGACCGTTATCTAACCCTTAACCCCGGACTGCCAATTACTGTCAGTTGTTCGCTCAGTATACATCGCATATTTCAGATAGTCGTATATCAGAAACATCGCAAACTCGATGAGTTAATAGAGGATTGCACGAATTTTAGAAATAATTACGTCAACGTATATTAACACGTTCCGTGCCGAGCTTTTTTTACTCGAATCTTCACACTTTGATATTTTACTAAAACTTGATGTATTACGTGCAATTATTCATTCTCGTACACATAACAACGTGACAAAAACTTATCAACGCCCATTCTTGCGGTGGAAATTGATTCTTCGGTTCTAAATTTCTTGTAAACAATTTGTTCAGTTCACTAAGTAAACATGCAAGCGTGTACCATCGATCGTACACGTGGCACGGAACGTGTTAACGAAGACTCGTTTCGAATCGCATTTGGCTGTCGCGGCCACAATGATCCGCTAACCGATTAAACGCGTTTAAATGTTGCTGATGCAACGGGAAACTATGTCGTGGTATTCGGAAGTATCTGCAGAATCGTCTTACGCACGAAATATTTCTACCACTTTCGTCGTCGAGGCAGAAGAAATTGTCACAGTCATGAGTATAACTTCGCGAGCTCAAGATCGTTGGACACCGTTATCTAGCCAGCGACTTACCTCCTAAACGAATATTGTTATTATTATTATCTGGCGCAGATTTGGCAGACGTTCAGATTCGCTATACATCTGTTTCTCTTCAGAGATCGTTGTTATTGTTACGATCGACGAATGCTCGGCGCGCATTCAGTTTATCCGGAGTTTCGTTTCGAAACGAGGGTCTAAAGCCGCGGGAAGTTTGAAGAGGGCCCCGCGGAATATGGGATCCTTTAGCGAAAGGAATTCTGCTGTCTGATGGCTAGATTCGCGGTCGGGAATAAGGTCGAACGGGTTTTTATTTCCTCTTCTAATACCGGCGGTCTCCCGTCGGCCATTCAGGCTTCGTTCTCTCGGCCATGTCCTACCGCAAGCGCGTCATTGTTTTGAAAGCTCCCGGCGAAAGTGCTTCCCTCCTTCGGTCTCTCTCTCTCTCTCTCTCTCTCTCTCTCTCACCTTGTCCCTTTCCCTCTCCGGCTCTCTTTTCCTCTCCCGCGGCCGATTGTCCTCGCGGAGCGCCACTTGGAGACAATGGTCCCTTCCGGTCGGTCTAACGGCAGGTTAAGCGAAGCAGCCGAGCGCCAGGACGCTCGAGAACGCTTCGCTAGAAACGAGCGTCACCTGTTCCTCTGTTATCGAAACTTGCGCCGGGAGAATACAGATTCTCGTGTCATCGACTGCTAAACTGACCGACCGAGTGCCTTCGAATGCCATCTGCTACATCGTCCCCGCGTGAACGCTGTTAACAAGAAAATGCAACGGATTTGTTGGAAGAAAATTGATTTTTAGCGCGATCTTGCAAAGGTCTCGGTATCATGTCACACGTAAAAGCATGTAGCAAAATAAATGTAATAACGAAAGCATAAAGAAAAGCACTTCTGATATCTTCGTTTTAGAGTTTTGTTTATCTTGTTTCTTTTCTGTGAGGAGTACGCGTGGCCTGCGCTCAGTGCGCGCGGCTTTGTTGCATCCACGTGCCATGTTTGATTCGAAGAGAAATAATAGAACTATAGTAATTACAGCCACAGTCTCGATGAAACCCCAGTTTCCTTATTCTATTAGTTTAGAGCGTCCTAACTGGGCGTGGCTTCGATGCTCTCGGTTTGCAGCTGTGACCTAGAAATGATCTACAGTGGCCTAGAAATAAAGAATCTGCCCAATTACTGTCACAGTTCTGAAACAGTAATTGGGCACTCGGTTTCTATATAGAAATAGAAATCCTGCCCAAACTCTGTCAGAGTCTCGGGACAATTCTTGCCTTACCGTATAATGTAGGCGTGGTCTGACGCAAATGGGCGTGGCCTCGTAGCTCTTGCTGCAGGAAGAGTCAAAATCCCGAATAACTAAATGTTATGAATAGATTTTTGAGAACAACTGTCGATCTGGCCTATTAGCAATGCATACAGAGTATCGATAGGAAATTTTAATCCACGCAGGACACTTTATCAGGCTGTGTCTTCGATAACGGCAAGAGGTAAAAACGCATTGACATATATCCGTGCGCACCGTCAGCAAAACTCGGCGTGTCCCAGGTTCGCGTCATTTCGCACGAGAAGATTTGACGGTCTCTCAGCATTTTCGTGGACGATGGTCTGGATGGGTCAGCGACTTGTAAAGACATTTCACCGCCATTCACCATTCCGGACAGATGTTTCCTCAGCCCCTCAGTACCTCCCTCACTCGCTCTCTCTCTCTCTCTCTCTCTCTCTCTCTCTCGCTCCCTTTATCCCGCGAGAGCCACCCCAATAGTTCCGAAGGAACGCCGAACAACTGGAAGAACCTCATTTCGCATGCATTTGCTGAATTACATTGGCTCTTCTCGCGTTTCTTCCCCGTTTACATCTGCCAACGACCTTCGGTGTGACTTGTTCCAGCAGCGGAGGAATTTCGGGATACCCTGTGCATTTGCGCAGCTGTGAGCGAAAAGCACTCGTTTATTTTTGTTGTTCGCGTAATTTCCAGACGTTTCGAAATGTCCAAAGATACTCGAGAGAATATAGTACGCGTACGAAGAAGTACAAAACGTTCTTTCCGTGAGTTAATCGATCATGGATTTCAAGGTTTAAGTCTCCCCTTTGCAACGAACATAAAACATTCGGTGTACGATGTTTTGTCAAGACTTTATCGCATTTTGAATGACAGATTTCGTATTAACATATTGACTGCCGTGTCATAGATTTTTAATATAAGATTTCATTGTAATGAATTTTTATTATAAATTTAAATTGCAATAGATTTTTGTGTCAGATGTATGTGGGTGGCATTAATTTTTAAGTAGTTTCAGTAACTAGTTGATACTCGAATAAACTGAGTTTTACTTGGATTTTTAGGACGCAGGAGAATTTAAATAGCATTAATTATGATACATTTTAACTTCCTCGTTTCAATTTCGTTAATCAGCCGGAATTGTGCACACAGATGGACAATTTGGGAAGACGAGATACGATTATTCGAGCCTTGCAGCTTGTTTTTACAATGGTTGACAATCAGTAACTATAAAATTTAACCTTGACATAACCGCAAGGCTCGAATAATCGTATCTTCTCTTCCCAAATTGTCAATTTTTGTGCACAATCTGAGCGTCAATTTTAGGGAGACATTACTATACTCTGATTTTGTCGGAATTTCTGAGATCGATTTTCGGCATCTAACATGTTAACCCTTTGCACTCGCTAAAATTCGTTATATCACGTTCTAAAATAATTTTTATGTTAAGAAAGTTTAAATTGAAAAAATCATTAAAATTGTAACTGTCGTGCGAGGTCACAAGATTCAATTTCATCTGCACAAAACGCACTCTGTCATATAAAACGAAAATGCTATAAGCCAGAAAAATTATTTTAGTTTTACAGTTAAAGTAGCTTCGAGTGCAAAGGGTTAACATAAAGAGCGGCACATTCTTTCTCGAAAGTCGAGCGAATTTTGAAACGTATGGAGAACTGAACGTCGACCACGTCTCCTCGATTGTCTCTGTCGCGACAGAAACTTTTCTTAGGACCAGGCAAACGAAAGAAATACGGTGGACAGTCTCGTCGGTCCACGGTTCTAACGCGCTTTCGTACTCGATGGAACAAGCTGCTCGCGTCAATATACAATCTTTCTATTGCAAACAGCACGCCTCTCTGTCCTCGCATCGTCCTTGTTTAGCTGTGCGCGAACATTGAGATCAACCATACGGGCGATGTTTGCATGTATATTCACGGAACTCTTCAGTCGAAATCATTCTGGTCCACGGACGTGCCGGTGAAGTGCAAAAAGCAGGCAGATTCGCGTGGCTCTGTTGACGCAACTGTATTTACGATTCTGCAAAGTTATTCCAAGAAAAGGCATCACAGGCATTTTATGCTGCGAAAATCAAAGTGAGCTGCTTTCTCCATCGAAATGAAAGTTAGTGTGAATAGACATTTTCACGTAATTAATTATTACTGTGCCGCGTTTTATCCTCGGAGATTGGTCCAGATTGCTTGCTTCCAAATACATTGCTGGATACTTATATAATATTTTGCCATAACTCGCCTTTTCACGTGAAACTCGAATGAAAATACAGGGTGTCCCAAAAATGTCTCGCAATCCGAAAGTGTCGGATTCCTCGGGTCATTTGAAGCAACTTTTTCCTTTACAAAAATTGTCTCCGAGGCACCGTTGATGAGTTATTAACGAAAAACAGTGACCAATGAGAGGCGAGCTCGGCTGGCGCGAGGCGACCGAGCCAATGAACGGAACTGGGCTTCGTGCGCTGGTTGGCTGGGTCGCCTCGCGTCAGCCGTACTCGATTCTTATTGGTCCTTATAAAGTTTCCTTAGTTTGTTAGTAAAGGAAAGGCTTCACTAGTTAGTACCACGGTGGTTCAACTAGCAGAAGAATTGCTGAACTCGAAAAAGTCGACTTCTCGACGAACGAAGGCGGTCGCCTCGCGCCAGCTGAGCTGGGATTCGACCGCCTCGACCGCTGGCGCCGTTGGCTCGGCCGCCTCGCGCCAGCTGAGCTCGCCTCTCATTGGTCACTATTTTTCGTTAATAGCTCGTTAACGGTGCCTCGGAGAAAACTTTTGTAAAGGAAGAAGTTGCTTCAAATGATCCGAGGAACCTGCCATTTCCGGATTACGAGACATTTTTGAGACACCCTGTATATCTCTCTCTAATAAACGATCCGTAATCATAATCGGTCTAGCACCGTTTTAACACATCCGTCGTCGATGATTTTATAACTTCGAAAGTCCACGCATCATAGTTAAACACTTTCAAATGAATTGTATTATCGTACCAAGAAAACAATTCAAATTCGTCATAGTATCGCGCAATAATTGAAAACCTATGAATAAACTTCCGGTGGATAAAGCGTTGAAGAGAATGACGAGCTCCATCGATCAACGCACTCGAAACTGCACGATTCATTTTAAGAAGACCCCGACAACCTTCGCAGACAACAGCCTGCGAAAAATACAAGTCGTCTGCTCTTTGTGACCGCGCAACTTTTATTCGAAATATTTTTCGTCCGGTAAATATTTAAAAAGACCGATTCTTTAGGCGAGAGTCGAAAACGCGTCGATCGTAAATGTCATCGGATCGCGAGGAACCAGCCGGTCGCCGGATCGACACCCGAGGCATTGTACCCGTGGATCGCTGCCTGGAAATAGTAGCTGGATCAGTATTTTTAGCCGGCCATATTTTTAGGTAGCTTCGCGAGCAACCGCCTCTCGACGCAGCCGCCGATTTATTTTCAGAGAAGACAGAAACACGCGTTTCCGTTATATCCGAGGCGCCGGCTCCTCTTCCCCGGTGCACGGGCTATTCTGTCCACCTGTTCGCGCCGTGTTCCGATTATTTGATCAACGTGACGGGCCTCCTAGTCCCGCGAAATCAAAGCAAACGAGCGGATCACGGAGTTCCCGCTATGGACTCATCGAATTTGTCTCGATTACGATACGTCGACGTTCAGCGAACCGAGTTAAATCGACCCCATGAGAACAATATTCCAGAGAAAATTCATCCGACGGAATCTTTTATGAAATTTTCCTTCGACGACTCGACACCTTCGTTAGTCACCAGTCACACCTCTTTAAATCCAATCGCATTTTGTGGACATAGCAGACTAGATATCTCGGAGCAGTACATTGAAATAAAAGTGTTATTGGTTTTCCCTAATATACGATGCGCCTTCTTGTATAACTCGCGGATTCTACAAGCATTTATATTCACGATCAAACGGCTCGTCCGTAAAATAAATTTAGAATCGCGCAAAAGGTGTTTCTGTCCGGTTTTCGTAGATAAAGAAGTTGGAAATCGTGATTTTTTTAAATTTTTTCATATCATTACACCTACTTGTTATTCATGCAAACATGTTCTTACACATTGTCTAGCAAACTTTCTAACATCTCGAGAAAATTTCTGATCGTGTGGCCGAATTTTGAAAAACTTGTTCCGTTTTAAATAGTGTCCATATGGAGGGTTTCCCAAAAATGTCTCGCAATCCGAAAGTGGCGGGTTCCTCAGATCATTTGAAGCAACTTCTTCCTTTACAAAAGTTTTCTCCGAGGCATCGTTAACGAGTTATTAACGAAAAACAGTGACCAATGAGTGGCGAGCTCAGCTGGCGCGAGGCGGCCGAGCCAACGGCGCCAGCGGTCGAGGCGGCCGAGCCAACGGCGCCAGCGGTCGAGCGGTCGAATCCCAGCTCAGCTGGCGCGAGGCGACCGAGCCAATGAGCGGAACTGGGCTTCGTGCGCTGGTTGACTGGGCCGCCTCGCGACAGCCGTACTCGATTCTCATTAGTCACTGTATTTCGTTAAAAACTCGTTAACGGTGCCTCGGAGAACATTTTTGTAAAGGAAGAAGTTGCTTGAAATGATCCGAGGAACCCGCCATTTCCGGATTGCGAGACCCCCCGCTCTCTACGCAGAGTGACGCGAATATTCCAATAATAAAATAATTATTTATTTACGCTTAGTATATTCAGTTGCATTTATTTAGTTACGTACATTTTAACTTTATTAATTTGTACAGTAAATCGTTACATGTAAAACGTATTTGAACAATAAAGAATTCCAAAACTGGATTACCAAATAGTCGAAGTTGAGAACCACAGTGAAAATATTTATTTATTGTTTATAATCAGGTTAAACCCCTCGGTACAATGAAATACATGGGAAAAATGTATACAGGATCGTCGTAGGAGACTACTAAAATCGTCGCATAACGTCACTACTAAAAGTATAAATAACTGGAAATAAATCTGTTCGTTGCTGTTAACGTTACCGTAATCAGAGATCTATGGAATTCTGGTCGATGTATTAAATGGTGTCCCAGGGAAGTTCGAGATGTATTTAAATAGAACTTGAATAAAATATCGGGATATTGATCCGAAAAATGAAGTTAAGATGGCGCGGAAGGATATTCTGTCTCACGTTCGAAGTGGAAGGTTTTGAAAGAATTTTGGGCGACGTCGGACGCGAGGGACGATAAATCTGGCGGCGATCAATCGCGCTGGCGTGTCCGCGGCTGAATTTACGCCACGCGATATGAGAGCCGATCGATGACGAGCCAGAGATCCCTGGGTTGCATTCAAATTAATCAATAGCAGAATCTCGAAGCGTTCCGCGGGATCATTAATTACCTCGGCCCGAAGCGAAACGATAAATCTCGTCGAATTGTACGACGTCTAAGGTTAACGAGCGGCCTCTATAATCCGGACGAATCGCTTCGACCCGAGTTCCGATGGAAGTTTCACCAGGCTTCCCAGGACACTTTCTTTCTCTCTTTCTTTCTCTTTCTTCCCTTCTCTCGATTTCTCTCTTTCTCGCCCGCCCTCTTTCTCTCGCTCTCTCTCTTCCACTCCGTATCTCTTTCTCTCTCTCGCTCTCTCTCCCTTCATTTCTCCCTCTCTTTCTCTTTCTCTCTCTCTCTCGCTCTCTCTCTTTCTCACTTTCTTGCTTTCTCTCCCTCTCTCTCTCTGTCTCTCTCTCTCTCTCTTTACCCTCTCTCGCTTTATCACTCTCGCTCTCTCTCTCTCTCTCTCTCTTCCCCTCGATCGATCTTTCTCTCTCTCGCCCTCTCTCGCGCGCTCTCTCTCCCTCTCTCTCTTTCTTGCTCTCTCTCCCTCTCTCTTTTTCTCTCTCTTTTCCCTCTCTCGCTTTTGCACTCTCCCCCTCTCTTTCTCACTTTCTTGCTCTCCCTTTCCCTCGCTCACTCTCTCTCTCTCTCTTTTCCCTCTCTCGCTTTATTACTCTCCCTCTCTCTTTCTCTCTCTCTCTCTCTCTTTCCCTCAATCGATCTTTTTCTCTCTAGCCCTCTCTCTCGCTCTCTCTCTCTCCCACTCTCGCTTTCTTGCTCTATCTCCCTCTCTCCTTCTCTCTCTCTTTTCCCTCTCTCGCTTTCTTGCTCTCTCTCCCTCTCTCTTTCTCACTTTCTTGCTCTCCCTCTCCCTTGCTCTCTCGCTCACTCTCTCTCTCTCTCTTTTTCCTCTCTCGCTTTATCACTCTCCCTCTCTCTCCCTCAATCGATCTTTCTCTCTCTAGCCCTCTCTCTCGCGCTCTCTCTCCCTCTCCCTATTTCTCTCACTCTCTCTCTTTCTTGCTCTCTCTCCCTCTCTCTTTCTCTTTCTCCCTTTTTTCTCTGTCTCTCTTTCTCTCTTTCTCTCTCTCTCTCTCTCTCTCTCTCTCTACTCGATAATCACGTCGTAAAGAAGTAACTTTACAAAGCTCGGGCCCGTAATTTTTCGCGGAACGGTAAAACGAGTCGTTCGGTGCCCCAGAATCTTGTCGACAGCGTCGCAATGCCATTTTTGAATCCATGAAAACGGCGCACAATGCGCCGCGGAGGATTCAATAGCTTCGTTCGTCGAAAAGTCGACTTTTTCGAGTTCAGCAATTCTTCTGCTAGTTGGAACCACCGTGGTACTAACTAGCGAAGCATTTCCTTTACTAACGAACTTCGGAAACTTTATTTACGATTTATTGCCACGACTTGATTGCATTTTATACGACCGGTGTGCCATTACCATTAATAGAAAGCGACGCATTCTTTCTTCAAAATTCTATGAATGCAAATGTCTGTGCTGAATTAACAAACGTTTACTCGCTGCTGAAACAACATTGAGATTAAGGGAAGATGTACGATTTTATTATCATTTGCATGGCAAGTGTGTCATTAAAGTGATCCATCTTTTCCTGAAGGTAATGCGAATTCAAATATTCCTGCAGAGTTTGAACTTTTTCTTTCGCGACTCTAATCACGGTGCATTTATAGAATAAATTCTCCCTTTCACAGTGTCCACAAAATTGTGTGGTATGATCTTTTCCTCGTGTTTGATTGCACTTGGAACGAAACCCATATCATTAGCGTCTAAATGATTTAGCGTTGTTTTCCTTAATAATTGCACAGATTCAAATATCACTGTAGAGTTTATACAAATGTTTGCCGAACTAAAATTACCACGAATACACAGATTAAAGTCTCCTCTTTACAACGAATTAACGAAAATTTGCTATACGATCTTTCGTCGTCCTTCTGTTGCGTTTTAAATATAAATTGCATCGTGAAAATCTTACGACAAAGAGGGTATACAGCAGTCAAACTCGAAAGCTAACTTGAGCCAAATAAACAATGCTTAACTTTAGATGCGCCGCAAAAAAGTCAATGTTCATAGAAACAAATATTTTTATTTCGACTGGTACATTGTAATAAACATATATAAAGTTAAATTATTGTTTACGTCCTGATACTTGACATCTCTTCTCTGATACTATCTTTCCTATTTCGGGAGAAATTTGATTGGCCGAGACTACTTTCAAAATTTCTAATTCACGTTTCTATTTTATTTTCACTTCGCGTCGGATATATTGACTGAGCCGCAAAAATGTTCGTCTCGGGCCGCGAGTTTGACACCCCTGGTATACAGTAATGTCTCTCTAATTGTCGCCCAAATCGACCACAGAAGATGGACAATTTGGGAAGAGGAGATACGATTGTTCGAGCCTTGCGGTTTATTGATACAGTTATAAATTGTCCACAATTATAAAAACGAGCCGCAAGGCTCGTATCTCCTCTTCTCAAATTATGCATTTTCGTGGACATTACTGTATATATATATTTATATATATATATTACTGTATATGTATATTTATATTTATCGAATCTCTCTAAAATCAACTATACATATATATATATATATATATATATATATATATATATATATATATATATATATGTATAGTTGATTTTAGAGAGATTCGGTAAAACCATTGAGTTTCATAAGAAAGCTCGTCTCGTCCTAATTCATAACAAATTAATTGGATGCGAATAACACGGTCTCTGTGACCTCACAGGTGCAGTTACTCTTTTATTACATGCTGCCCATTTTATTATCTCATAAAACCGATCCCAGTCAAATCGATTAAACGTCGGCGACTTTCCCCGATAGAGCACCCCGTTACGCTTTAATCCCCTTTTTCATATCTCGAAAGAACTAGGCAATCCATTCAATAAGTACGTTCGGTGGCTCGTTTAACAAGGTTATGCAAATGGTAGATAATAGAAAATGATACGGACCGGCAGACGGTATAAAAATAAATCCAACTGTTACGCAAAGGTATGCATGCCGGTCACATTATTTCATTAAAGGGGAACGTGTCGAGCATTTACCTTGATATTCCATTAACTCGAAGATATACAGCCGCGACGTGGAAAGTATGATCCTTAGACTGGAACTGCGACATCCCAGCGACCCGAGACTCTCGACGAGTTCTCGGAGTTTCCGGCGAAGCTGATCGATCTCGTAACAGCTTTCGAAGACTGTCACTCGAAAATCTCCGGGCCAAGATAAGCGGCGGGTGGAATCAATGTATAAAACGTTCCCAGAGCTGGCCGAGTTCTTTCTACTCCTGGAAATAAGGACGCTTCTGGAGAATCGTTTTTCCTGCGGACTTCCCGTCCACCTCGGGGAATTGCGGCTACGTTCCCGCGGGGGAGAAGAACGAAAGACGAGCGTCAAGACGCCGCGTTTCCGCTTAGTTTCGCTCGACAATGTCCATCCTTCAACCTGCACGCCGCTATAAACAATGACGTGTATCTCCGCCGTTCTATAATTCCGAACGCTACAAAAATTCCCGGAGTGACGTTAAGACGTTGCTTAACCCTTAAATGCATGAATTAATGAATTTTGTTTAAAAAATAGGGTTATAATTTTTCAAATGAGTGGAAATCGGGAAAAATATTAAAAAAATTATAAGTCATATCTTATAGGGTTTTTATTGAAAAATATTAATGATTCATTTTTGGTACACTATGCAAAATAGACATAAAAATTCTTTAGTTAGAATGACATATCTATAACAAAATTATAAACCACATGCATACCACACCAAAACAAAACCAACAAACCAATAAAGGAAGCATAGTACTAAATACATGTCGTAATTATTACCATTAGTGCATGTTGTCCCATTTTTGCATCAACACGAAATAAGCCCTCCATACACATGATAGTTACGGAATATAGACAAAAGTACTAGCAAATTAATAAATAAGAGCCTTACCTTTAGAAAATATTGTTTGTTTAACGAATACACCAAAATATTTCTAAATAATCCACTTCCAAAAGTACGTAAATGAACCCGCTATCAAAAATGCGCGCCAATTGGTATAACGTCAGAAAGATACAAATATTGAAGTCAAATGTCATTATTTTAGTTAATTTTTGATAAGTCAATGGACAAAGGAATCACTGCCATTCAGCCAAATGTATCGATATCAAAACTGTTGTCGGGTATCCGCGCAAAAAGTTATTGATTCATTTTTGGGACTCTATGCATTTAAGGGTTAAAGATTCCTTGAAACGTCTCTGAATCTTACCCGACCGTTGCTTCGGCGAAAAATATAGAATTCTGCTATATTTGCCGAGGCTACAGTCGCGTCGGAAAGTATGTTCACTGCTTTTAAATCGCAACAATGACGAAAATGCTTTAAATGTTGCTATTTGACAAATTAAATTTATTCTTCTGACATTCTTTTAGGCTCAGATAAAGGAGTTTGTGAGTTTTTATCCTTCTTGTCTATTCCAAGGAATATAAAAATTAAAAAAGTAAAGGTGTCTTAGTAGACTATCACCTAAAAGAAAATTCAAATCATTTGGTTTAGTTTTAAAAATATTATCCCGTTTTAAAAAGTGTAAATATACTTTCCGACGCGACTGTACATCGTCTCGACATATCTAAAAATAGGTCATATTTGAGAATGTCTTTGCATGTGACATCAAAAACGGAAGATCGCGATTTTTCTACACGACATAAATGTAACTTTCAGCTTCGAAGTCCAATTTTTGAAAGATAAGAATGTTACAAAATGGTACGATCTACAGAGCGTCCCAAAATTATAGTATAAGCGAGAAATAGGGTGTTCCCGTGATTATTTGAACTAACTTTTCCCTTAGCGAAAATGCAATCCGCGGTTTCGTTTACGAGTTATTAACGAAAAACAGTGACCAATGAGAGGCAAGATCAGCTGGCGCGAAGCGATCGAGCCATCGAAGCCCAGTTCCGCTGATTGGCTCGGCAGCCTAGCGCTAAGCAAGCTCGCTTCTCATTGGTCGCTGTTTTTCGTCAATAACTTATAAACGAAGTCGCGGATTGCATTTTCGCTAAGGAAGAAGTTGCTTCAAATGGCCTCAGGAACCCCTCATTTTCCGCTCGCATAATAATTTTGGGACACCCTGTATTCACGAGTGTCGATATCCTGTTTCCAAAGTCTGGAACGGCCAGATGGCCAAGGGGATACATTTTTCGCCGTGGAATCTCGATGATGCGACCACGAGGTCCGCAACGGCGAATTTATTGTCGTGTACATGCTCGGGAAATGCGTGTTCAGCATCAATTTAAGCGATTAGTTGGCCGCGAAGTTGGTCAACCCGCTGCATCTCTCTGTAATGCAATTTTCGTACGGCAGCGAACTTGCCCGGCGGAAGATCACCGGCTAGAAATTGATCTTGCAACTGCGGTTAATGCACCTAATGCGATTTAAGCTGCGCCCGGTTACTCCGATCCTTGGCTTCTTTATGCGACGGACAAATGCCCGGGATCCTGCACTTTATTGCACTTAGGCCGGTTATTTAATCTTCCGAGGCGGACGGCGCAACGGAGCAATAGTCATTACGGTGCTCTGAATCAAACATTTAAAGAGCAGAACTTCGTGAAGCATTCTTTAAAACGGGTATTATGCATCGAAAATGATCTGTTAACTATTAGGGTAGTGGAACCGGTTACTGTCGGATGTGACCAGTTGCTGTGCCATTGGTTCGCTTTCGAACAAGACATATTAAATTTTTGTATTCCTCTATTTTGTTTACTTTTTTAATGAAAACATTTAATTTTTTACTGAACAATTGTTTTCATTTTTTCCATTCGTTTATTTGCTAATACAAAATTTAATTTGTCTCATTCGAGGAATATGAAGTTAAGTATACAGTAATTCCGCAGTAACCGACTGCATTGCTCTATACATTCTTTTGTCGAGTCTCGGCGTTGAGATAAAAATCGATCTCTCTGATGTTTGTACGTATATATGTGTAACAAAAGGGTAATAAAAAATCCGGAGCCGAATTTTATGGGCTTATTGCGAAGGGGAGACTTCGATCATCCAGTTTATGATGATGTTAGCCTCGAATGAATTTTTTCACGCTTTGCAGAGATGTATAAATTTAGAAAATTTTTGCGCAAGAGCAACATTTTGTGATCTTGTCGTAGAGACGTTAATCTTCCGGTCCACGACAATTTTAGTCGTAAAAAATACATTTTGAAACTCCGCAGAGATACCAGAACTTTTAAAATTGTCGAACAACAGATGCACCGTGTTATTTGAATAATGACGACGCTTTTCGTTCAAAATGCGGTGAAATAGTAACAGAAAATTGTGCATCAAACTTTGAGGGTTCGTCGCGGACAGAAATCTTTAAATTACAAATTTACAGCGGTTTGAGACGGGAAACAATTTGTTAATTGCGCAACGAGGTTCGAAGTTACGAAACGTTCTTTGCGATTCTCGAACACGCTTTCCGCCAAAGATTCGGCGATCTTCCAGCGATCTTCTAATATGTCAGAAAATAAAATGACGAGTTATCTAACTAATAATTTGTCTAATCTGTTATCCAAAACGGCCAGATTGGCAGAAACCCTCGTGGAAGGTTGGCATTGTT
Organism: Megalopta genalis; assembly: GCF_051020955.1. Classification (NCBI taxonomy): domain Eukaryota; kingdom Metazoa; phylum Arthropoda; class Insecta; order Hymenoptera; family Halictidae; genus Megalopta; species Megalopta genalis. The sequence goes on from NC_135013.1 coordinate 16,545,684, forward strand.
AGGCTAGGCTAGGAATTTCAAAAAATACATTTTAAAACTCCGCAGAGATACCAGAACTTTTAAAATTGTCGAACAACAGATGCACCGTGTTATTTGAATAATGACGACGCTTTTCGTTCAAAATGCGGTGAAATAGTAACAGAAAATTGTGCATCAAACTTTGAGGGTTCGTCGCGGGCAGAAATCTTTAATTTACAAATTTACAAATTTACAACGGTTTGAGACAGGAAACAATTTGTTAATTGCGCAACGACGTTTGAAGTTACGAAACGTTCTTTGCGATTCTCGAACACGCTTTCCGCCAAAGATTCGGCGATCTTCCAGCGATCTTCTAATATATCAGAAAATAAAATGACGAGTTATCGAACTAATAATTTGTCTAATCTGTTGTCCAAAACGGCCAGATTGGCAAAAACCCTCGTGGAAGGTTGGCATTGTTAGGCCAGGCCCGAATCTGCTCGCAGGACGAGGAAAATTACGCGCGGGTGGACAAAACGTGTCCTCTTCGGTCGAGTCGCAGTCGAATATAGGTCAGGGTGGTCGGCCGATCGATAGGCGATCGCAGAGGGTCGCAGAGGGTGCACGGTAACTGCATTATCGACGATTACTGAAAGAAGTTCCCGACTTGGAAGGAAGCTCGGCTCTGCGCCGCTCCGCGCCGCGCCGGTTCGCTTCGGCTCGCGCTCGCTCTAGCTGCGCCTCCTCGGGACAATGCTTATTGGAAGTGGATAACGGTAATAATGGTAACCGACGCGAACGCCGACGCCGACGCCGACGCCGACAATAAGGCAGACGTGATGAATTTGCTGGATAATGCTCCGTTGCGGATGGGAGCCACCGATTAATTGATCGCGATAACACAGCCACCGGACGGGCCCTAAACCACCCACGCACAATGCACCCTTAATAATAATAATGCGGAATACACGCGTTAATGCACCGGCTTCTCGTACGGGAGCCTCTGTTATTTATTGTTTGGCAAATGTTAGGGCGGGCCACGTATTCACAGGTGCAGTAAATTTTCCCAAATTCGTGCTTAGATTGTACACAAAAATGGACGATTTTTAGTACTATTATACTATATATATATACTATAATAGTACTCAAAATTGTCCATTTTTGTGTACAATCTGAGCGTGATATATATTATATATATATTATTGTATATATATTAGTATATATAAAAATGGACAATTTGGGAAGAGGAGATAAAATTATTCGAGTCATGCGGCTCGTTTTTTATAGTTACCAAAATTGTTATCCGGGAATCAACTATTGTTCGACTCGTTTCACAATGGAGACTTTATCGTTTGCAGTGAAATGTTATATTATCGTGCTTGAAGTTATTTGAAAAAAATCGCTTTTTACTCGTCGATTATTTATTTCGATAAAATATTTTATGTCATATTTAGAAAATGTATAAATCAAACATTTTCAATGTACGAAGGATTAATTGAATGAATTAAAATTATTATTTCGCAATATGACAGTCGGGACACCAAAATCTCTATTGTTTCCACAAATTTTTGAGTAATATAATTTGTACCTCCTGGTTACGTTTGCTCTTGAAGAGTTAGATGGTATACAATCGGTTGAATGTCATTGAACCAATCTCCAGGGTGTCCCATAATTATGTTAAGAACTGGAAATGGATGATTCCTGAAGTGATTTAAAGTAACTTTTTCCTTAGCGAAAATGGAATCTGTGGCTTCGTTTAAGAGTTATTAACGAAAAACAGTGACCAATGAGAGGCTGGCTCGGCGGCCGAGCCAACGAGCGGAATCCAATCAGCGGAACCGGGCTTCGACCCCCTCCTTGGCTCGGCCGTTTCGTGTCAGTCGATCTCGCCTCTCATTGGTCGCTGTTTTTCGTTAATAACTCGTAAACGAAGCCGCGGATTGCATTTTCGCTAAGGGAAAAGTTACTTCAAATGACCTCAGGAATCACTCCTTTGCAGAAGTTAACATAATTATGGGATGCTCTGTAGATGGTTTCAGCGTCAAAGGACACGTCCTGTGCTAATAGATGACGACTGTCTAAGAGATGACACCCTTAGTCTACTAAGACGGAGTCTAGTTTATTCAACGAGAAACTCCATCGTGACGTTTCAAACTAAACTGTGCAAATTTAAAGCGTTACCGTATGGTCACGCTAGGTTTCAGTGGATAAGAACGACGTAAAACGTAATTTTTCGTCCATGACGAAAAAATTGGTCGTGCCCATTGAAAATGTCTTCCTGGTACAGACGAAATATTTCAGGTCAACAGGTTAAACCGCAAATGTAGTGCGTTTATATGAAGCAATGAGAACAAATGGCACTTGATATTCTCCTAACAATAGACTTCTGGTTTTCGTGATTAATGATGAAAATTATTATATAGTATTTATTATTATAAATATATATAAATATATAAATTATATATATATATATAAATATATGTAAATATATAAATTATATATATATATATATATATATATATATATATATATATATATATAAATATATAAATTATATATATATATAAATATATATAAATATATAAATTATATATATATAAATATATATAAATATATAAATTATATATATATATAAATTATTATATAGTAAAGTAATTGACGACGATATTAGCTAATTTATTTTCTACTCTTCGTAGCCATTCTCTTTTTCATAAAAGTGCCGAAAAGTGCTAATAAAACTGTATACGAGCACTTTGAAATTCTAATATTGAGATAAACCGTGCGGAAACAGAGTTTCCGGTATACACAAAGCGCAGGGAATAATGAGACGCGGCTGTTAATATTTTCATTCGCCGACAGAGAGACAACGCGTTGCGAAATTAGCGTGTCGTGTTATTCCCAGCGGAATTATGGAGCGACCCGCGGACAGCTTTTTTCGGCAGTTCATTCCGTGGCGAGTCGAAATAAATTTCCGACTCGCGCGATTCACACGTCAGCTGCCTTTCTAGAACGTAGAATTCGTAATATTTCAATAGCTCCGAGTTAGAAAACCAGAAAACAATGCAAGGAGCATGTGTAATTTAAAATATTGCAGAATACTGCAGAATACGCAAACTCAATATGTATTTATTAAATCTGAAAATATCTTGCATATGCAAAACTTGTTAATTAACATGTTGAGTGCACGTCGACCACACATGTATCACACTAATTTTTAACCAAGTTTTCAAATTCATTTTAGTTGTAATATATTGAATAAACTGAATATTACTAGGATGCATAGAAACTACTATTTCCTGTGGTAAATTTTAACTTTCTAGTTTCGGTATCATTGATTAAATAACTTTGGTATTGTGGACACTTTGGAAGTTGATATTCGGTCCACAATATTGTAACTCGAAACTAAGAAGTTAAAATTTATTCTAAGAAGTATATTCTGTCAATCCTTGAACAGCTAAAAATCTTAGTAAAATTTGATCTTTTTAATTATATCATTATACTGCGGATCTTTATACATTTGTGACAAAAGTGAGTAGGTACAATATCGAATAATGAATAAATTTAAACAATCGAAAAACAGACTGACTTCTTATAGTCATTAAAAATAGATTCAAGTGTGCAGCTTCTTCCTATCCTTTTTAATCGATGCGATTTGTATTTTGCATAAAAATCTGAAATCTACGTATCACAGTACAAACGAATTTCCAAACCTGAATCAGAATTAAGGTGCAAGTTTCTGCACAATTCGAGGTTTGCAGAAACGTGAACAATTTAATTATTACAAGGGAAAGAAGTGACAGAAGCCCGTTACAGTTCACTGCGATAAAACACGATGCTGTATCGCAAATCCAGTTTTAACAATGAAATATCGACGGAGCAAAGTCTCCGTCATTTTTCTTCGCTCAAGAGCCGAGTTCTCTGGCAGATTTGGAAATTCTTTCGGACGGGTCGATAGGCGTTTGACGCGGAAAATGGATGCCCATAGACACGGAAAGTTTGATTTACGCGCGCATCCTCAGCCATGTTTCATCCGAGATTTTCTGGCCGCTGGCACCCCGCGGATCCTTTTTATCGCCAGCGATTTCGGAAGATAGCGGAACCCGAGAATATAAATTTATCGCTCCGGCAAGATCTAACAATTATCCACGCAATTAATCGAAATAAATTTCCTCTTCTTTCCGCAGGAAATTCCTTTCTGCAGGAATGAACATTAAATCAATTGCATTGATGCACTCTTGAAGCTGCGCCTTGGAAGGCCAGTCACAAATTAACCCACGAATTGTAACGTCCATTTGATTCGGTATTATAAACGAGGAATTATAAATTCTTACTTTTTTAACAGGCAGATTCAATTATTAACAGAATGCGGATTTTATGGATTTATCAGAAAAATGGCTACCTGTAATTTGAAAGAGTAGGAAGATTAAAATCGCCATACTTTGACGAGTCAGACTCGTAATGGTAATTTTTGTACTAATCTGTATAAGATATAAATGTTATTCCGTTCGTTTAAGTTTGAAATAACTTCTGTTCTGTTGTCATCGGTATTTAATCATTCAAACAAATGCAGGCATGTAGTAAGTAAAGAATTACTTTTTTCCTTCTAAACGATTATTACAACTGGAAAAGTTCTAATCTTTGTAATTGAGATGTGTTGAAAAAAGAACGAAACTTCTAAGTTATCTCTGCTTTTAGCAACGGATACAGACAATTTTTTTATTTATTTATTTTGAAGGGGTATGTTTAAAAATAAGTATAATGCTAGAAAGTTGATCAAGGATACGAATGAGTAATAGCTTATAGCTATTATTATTATAGCCTAGTAATTATAGCTATTATTATTATTATAGCCTAGTAATAACTTATTGAGTATAGATGTTATTCTGCCCTTTAAAATTAGAATAGGATTCTAATCTCTTTTCATCAATATTTAAGCATTCAAGTAAAAGGTATACAAAAAAAATAAGTATCAATCTTTTTTCCCTTCTAAGAAATTATTGCAATCGAAAATTTTCCAATCGCAGTAACTGCGAAGAAAATGGTACGTCAAGAGGTCAATGACTGCTTTATTAAGGAATTCTTAATTTTTCTCTGAAAATAGAAATAGCTAGAAAAGCTCTGTTCAGGGAGGCCATCTTTAACGTTATCAACCCCAAAAATTCCCGCAATATGAAAGTCACTTAATTAAAGAAACCGAAACTGGGAAATTAAAATTTACCACTGAAAATATTAGTTTAACTCTGTTACGTACCACAAATCCTAGCAACAATCGGTTTGTTCAATATATTACAATAAAAATGAATTTCGAAACCTAGTCAAAAATTAGCGTCACCCATACGAGACTCGCGCAGCACTCGATGTGTCAACGAATGGCTGTCAACATGCTCGAACTATTTACGGATCAGCGACCCTCTTCGAAAAAAGAATTCAGTCACGCTTACGAGCACGCTTATTACTTCATAAAACGAACGCACCGATCGTCAAGAACAAGCTCTCCGACGGCAATCTATCAAGAAATGGCGCAGGACCGAAAGAAAATGGGCGTCCATAAAAAGCGTCGTTAACGTTCCCTCAATGAATCGTCCTTGGGTGCAGGACCCCTCCCTCTAATTTCCCAGTAGAAGGTTTTAATCGGGTCTTCTTGACCGACGGCGCAGCCTCTTCGCTTGCTGACCTTACACCGCGGCCCTCGACAATTTATTGCTCAATATCGGCCGCTCGATACGCTGGTTCGCAGCGTTATCAATCGCGCCGGTTCTTAGCGCGTTAACCACCGCGTCGGTCATACAGGGTGTCTATAATATATTAATTAAGAACATTACTTCCAGAATGTTCTCGCGAAGCGTAAGAAATATTTTCCGATTTCCGAACCGCTATAATTTTCAGGAAAACGAACCAACAGTGCCCAGTCTCCGCTCATTTTAAAGGGTCCAGTCTCTACTTTCACGCCAATAAATATACAGGGTGTCTATAATACATTAATTAAAAACATTACTTCCAGAATGTTCTCGCGACGTGTAAGAAATATTTTCCGATTTCCGAACCGCTGTAATTTTCAGTAAAACGAACCAACAGTGCCGAACCTCCGTTTATTTTAAAGGGTCCAGTCTCTACTTTCACGCCAATAAATATACAGGGTGTCTATAATACATTAATTAAGAACATTACTTCCAAAATGTTCTCGCGACGTGTAAGAAATATTTTCCGATTTCCGAACCGCTGTAATTTTCAGTAAAACGAACCAACAGTGCCGAACCTCCGTTTATTTTAAAGGGTCCAGTCTCTACTTTCACGCCAATAAATATACAGGGTGTCTATAATACATTAATTAAGAACATTACTTCCAGAATGTTCTCGCGAAGTGTAAGAAATATTTTCCGATTTCCGAACCGCTGTAATTTTCAGTAAAACGAACCAACAGTGCCCAGCCTCCGCTCATTTTAAAGGGTCCAGTCTCTACTTTCACGCCAATAAATATCATTTTCTCAAAAATATCGTCTCGTCGCGACAGTCGTTTCCCTCGAAATTATATTTTTTATATACTATTTTATATATATGAGCCGTTTATTTTGAAAGTGGCACAAGTCACTTTGTTTTTAAGTCGATATATTTAAGGGTTTGCGTTTTAACACGTTTAAAAATATGGATGCTAACTTTCGAGAAGATTTACTTGTATTTGTTATCTCGGGATACTGATATTTTTCTCGGTATAAATAATTTCGTATAAACATTAAAAAATCACCACTTTTCATTACGGTAAAGTGACACCTTCAAAATAAACGGCTCATTTGTTGTTGCGCAAATTTTTAGGATACAGGAAAACGTGTACATCGTGGAAAACGAATTTGACAATTATCTACGAAAAGACCCTTTCTTCTCTGATTTTAATGAAATTTGAAGATGCTGTACAGTTTTAAATTACATTGTAAAATATCTTCCTGTACAAAATTTGTACTCAGAGTGTTCAAAACATTTTATGAATTGATCCCGAAAACAATTTGCACACTTTCTAAGTACGAGTTCAGCACGAGTTATGTCCGAATTAGGCCTTTCTTAAGTCTTCGCTATTTATTCTCGAAAATATTCTTTCAAAATAAACGGCTCATATTTTTTAATATTTGTTCATAGGGTTATTACGCTTCGAATAGAAAAGTGGACAGAAATTGGCGTGCGATTCTGTATTATTATTATTATTATCTCGTCAAAGGAATAATTGGCGTAGCTGTCGGCGAACGATCTCGTTCTGTATACACAAACGCATGTAAATCACCGTAAATACAAGATTCGAAATCGGTTGAAATGGTCGTGTTCGATGAACGTTTCGCCGACATTATTTTCACATGGAAAGGGTTAATTAGTGGGAAACTGCGAGCGTTACATTTCGCGCATGTTCTCCGATACTCTCGTCGAGGAAAAATATGGCGATTATAATTAGCGGGGTTCATTTTGAGGCGGAGAACGTTCCGAAATAACGCCGTTAATGCGTGTTACCGTCACAGCGCGCGGGGCGCGCCGCCCCGCAGAAATATTATCGAAAATTTACGGCGTGTTATTAATTGAAATTTACGTTTCCACTTTAAACGGAGACCGAGCGCGTCGATGAAATTTCATAAAGGACGCGGTAACGACATCATTTATCGCGAGTCGCGTCACGGATAAAGCTACGGACGATTTTCGCCCGGACCGCAGAACCTCGCCCGACGAAATTACGTGAATCGCGCCGATTACACGTGCAATTTTCGAGTCGCGTCGAGGTTTAGCCGCGCACGACTCGCCCGTTCGTTATCACCGGTGCACAGTACTTGGAGCGATCGGTCAAAAGATATGATCAGCCGGGATTATAAAACGGAACTTGCTAATCCCTGGTACACGTCCGTACTATCTGGAATCAATGAAATCGTTCCGCAATTAACTTCGTCGGCCATAGTTGCTTTCAAAAATTGCGAACCGGGAAAGTCATCTTCCAAAGAACTATCCTAATAGCTTTATGAGAGTCCTGGGTACGGTAAATTCTGCCTAATTTTCCTTCAGCTTGTAAACAAACGTGGAAAATTTGGGAAGAGGAGACACGATTATTCGAGCCTTGCACTTCGTTTTTATAATTGTTGACATCGGCAACTAGGCTCGAATAATCGTATCTCCTCTTTCCAAATTCTTCGTTTTTGTTTACAAGCTGAAGAAAAATTGGGGAGAATTTACTGTATATCTAAAAATGTGTTTGTGCAAGCAGCATTGCACAGAGATCGAGAATGGTCTATTGTATTTTCAAAAATTTTATTACTAGACTCGAATATAATCGTATCTCCTCTTTTCAAATTCTTCGTTTTTGTTTACAAGCTGAAGAAAAATTGGGGAGAATTTACTGTATATCTAAAAATGTGTTTGTGCAAGCAATATTGCACAGAGATCGAGAATCGCCTATTGTAATTTTCAAAAATCTCATTACTAGGCTCGAATAATCGTATCTCCTCTTTTCAAATTCTTCGTTTTTGTTTACAAGCTGAAGAAAAATTGGGGAGAATTTACTGTATATCTAAAAATGTGTTTGTGCAAGCAACATTGCACAGAGATCGAGAATCGCCTATTGTAATTTTCAAAAATCTCATTACTGGGCTCGAATAATCGTATCTCCTCTTTTCAAATTCTTCGTTTTTGTTTACAAGCTGAAGAAAAATTGGGGAGAATTTACTGTATATCTAAAAATGTGTTTGTGCAAGCAACATTGCACGGAGATCGAGAATCGCCTATTGTAATTTTCAAAAATCTCATTACTGGGCTCGAATAATCGTATCTCCTCTTTCCAAATTCTTCGTTTTTGTTTACAAGCTGAAGAAAAATTAATTAATTAAATTAAATTAAAATTTAAAAAAAATTATAATTAAAAATGTGTTTGTACAAGCAAAATTGCACAGAGATCGAGAATCGTCTATTGTAATTTTCAAAAATCTCATTACACTCGGTAGAATCTTAAATATTCACAGTGACTGCAACAACGATTAAAGCTGTATTAGATATGAAATGCATATCCTGAACACACAATGGTCGATTTAACGAGTTATTTGTGAACCGAGGGATAGCGATCAACGTGGATTGGCCATTCTGACCATTGCGGCGCCGGAAAGAAGTTCATTCGTCCGGTCGGTCAACGATTCGGCTTCGAGCCGCTGCGAACCGACCGCAATCTTGGCAAGAATCAGCCAGCCATTCGTGTCTTCTCTATTTTTTCTTTTTTCTTTTTTTTTCTAAGCTATTCACGGCCGACGACGTGATGCGATAACCGGCATTTAAAAAGCTCCCGGCCACCGGGCCGCCATTACCGTGATCCGCCCAGCGATAAATAAGCGACCGCGACGATCGATTCCTCTCCGCGAATTAATTAACGTTTCGCGTGTTCGCGTCCCTCCCATTAACGCTACGTCCTTACACGCGGAACGTCCGATTTCGACCGTGTCTTTGAACATGTGACGCATTTTCGATGCCAAATGAATGTAATGAATACGAACCGAACCGACGCAACTGGACTCCGTCCGAAAATTCTGTCGCAATGAATTTTCCAAGCAGTCGAAGAAATTTTTCCCCCGACTATCGCGTATTTATATCAAATTAACCCCTTGACATACAATGACGAGTTGGGATCGTCATTCGTTTCATGCGTCTCTGTAGATTTTGACGAGTCTAATTCGTCAAGAGTTGTTTTCGGCGGAGGCCATGCAGGATATTATTATACAGTTGCTTCACTCGTGCGTCGATTCTGCTTTGTTTACAATATTCGCGATGCCCCACCCTCCCACCTCCTCGACAGTACCAATAACAAAGTTGCATCCGCGAATCGGTAATCCAAATTTCAAAACAAAACATTCTCTTTCTCAGCTTGCACGTAAGTGTTCGGTCGAGGCAAATTAACCCTTTCGATACTACGAGCCACTATAGTGGCCCTCCATAAGATGCCATCGAGGTACTACGAGCCACTATAGTGGCTTTCCATAAGATGCCATCGAGGTACTAAGAGCCACTATAGTGGCCTTCCATAAGATGCCATCGAGGTACTAAGGGCCACTATAGTGGCCCTCCATAAGATGCCACTGCGGTACTACGGGCCACTATAGTGACCCTCTATAAGATACCACTGAGATACCACGGGCCACTATAGTGGCCTTCCATAAGATGCCATCAAGATACTAAGAGCCACTATAGTGGCCTTCCATAAGATGCCATCGAGGTACTAAGGGCCACTATAGTGGCCCTCCATAAGATGCCACTGCGGTACTACGGGCCACTATAGTGGCCCTCTATAAGATACCAATGAGATACCACGGGCCACTATAGTGGCCTTCCATAAGATGCCATCAAGATACTAAGAGCTACTATAGTGGCCTTCCATAAGATGCCATCGAGGTACTAAGGGCCACTATAGTGGCCTTCCATAAGATGCCACCCAGGTACTACAGGCCACTATCGTTTGTAGCGAATAAAGTCAGTGCTTACTGCAGAAAGCTAATTCACCTTATTTTTCTCTCAACAATTGATAAATAGATATGCCTTATTTTTTTCAATTTTGTTCAACTTCATTTGGATTAACCCTTTTGCTACGGGCGGGTTCTCCGCTGCGGTACCCCCGCAACGATCGGCGTCTTGTAGCGTGCAGCGATGTCGCAGCGCGCCGTCCAGCAGAAGTACCGCGGCGGAAAATCCGCCCGTAGCGAAAGGGTTAAATAATATTTTTCGGACGCATCAGATTTCGTTTTATTTGTATGACAAGGGGTTAATGAACCTGTCGTTAATCAACAGATTCGTATTCGGGCATTGCAGTGTTGCTTTCCCGCTTGCGAAAATCAAAGTTTAAATGATCCTAAATTTGCGAGCGGTTGGAAAAGATCAAATATTGAGTGTCCCATTTATGACACGTACAAATTGAAATTTATTGAACAATTGCGATTGCGTAACCGTTCCACTGTCATGCAATCTCATGCAATCTCCGCAATAAGTATAATCGTGTATTAACGTAACAGCACGTATTAACCCTAGAAAGATAACCATATGACAACGTACGTAAAAGATAACCATACGCTTCAGAGGCGCATGCTTTTCTAAGGCGTCAATTTTATACTAACAATGGATATTTATTTAAGTTAATCTAGTCATTTTAAAGGTTTGGCATTATTGTAAAAATAAAATGTATCTATATTATATTTTTTTATATTTTAAGTAATTTTAAACTTAAATCACTAGACCTCTATGAAAAACGGTGCAGTCAGTTGTTTATTTCGCAGGCGCCTCTGCGACGTAGGTTATCTTTCTCGGGTTAAGCATGGGTTGCAGCGACTATGCTTTTTGCATATTTATGTGTTTGGATTTGAAGAGTAACCTCTTTATAGAGATTGAAACTGCTGAATAAGAAAAAAGTTCAAGTTATAACACACGGCATGATATTCTTGAACATATGACTTTATCGAGATAGTATTTCTTTTCATACAGCGAGTCCCATAATTATATTAACCCTCAGCGTTGGTTGCAATAGGAAAATGTATATTTATGAAATAAATCAAATCAAATGCATTCACAAGAGGACGTGTAATCTTTTCCGCTCAAAATAAGACTTTCTTTATCTCAGGCGCTCCGCTCCAAAAATGAAGTAACTTTTTCCTTAGCGAAAATAAAATCCGCAGCTTTGTTTACGAGTTATTAACACGTTGAACGCCCAGCGTGAATCGGTAGAATTTCTCCCGGCGCCACGAAGCAAAAAAGATGTACAAAAGACTATAACGTATTATCCTGAGTGTCCAGAGTCACCCCAATTATGTTTACAATGTTTTAACGAAATGCATCTTAAGTAATAAAATGTTCTAATATTTTAAAAACAAATTTAAATATAAGTATAATTTGTTAGTATAAGACTGCGAAAACATAGCCGTCACCTAGATATGAGTGACGTGGCGTTCAACGTGTTAAGGAAAAACAGCGACCAATGAGAGGCGAGATCATGAGGCCGAGCTCGTCTCTCATTGGTCACCGTTTTCCGTTAATAACTGGTAAACAAAGCCGCGGATTGCATTTTCGCTAAGAAAAAAATTACTTCAAACGAGCTCAACAATCATCCCTTTCCGGGTGTTAACATAATTACGAGGCACGCTGTATTTTACAGAAGGATAGAACTTGCGCTTCGATGGAAGCAAATTCTAATGAGAACGCATCAACCAAAGCGAACAGTTTTGAATTACGATCATCACGTATTAATGAAATGTCAATGTGTGTCGGAAATGCCTCTGGCGTATACCCAGAAATTGCAGCGGAGGGTCAAACACGATTCTGTTCGACAAGCTCCCGTCATTTATTGATCAGTGCTATTACGGTGTATCAAACAGAATTCACAAATTACGAGATTATGATTATTCGGGTCCAACGGGGACGAGGTAAATGAAAATTATATGATTATTGGTGACAGAAGGACTTTGTCTCGAGCACGGAGAGGGTGTTCTCGGTTAGGCTGGTTAACTTTGCTGTCCAAGAGAGGGGGCTGAAAGAGAGCAGGGGGAATGAGAAAAGAGGAGAAAAGAGAAGAAAGACGGTCTCTCCCTCGTGTTTAGCGGGTGGCGCGCACCGGTGCGGTTGATCGTGTTCAGTGCAGAAGCGCGGAAAGAATATCGAGCCGGTGGAGCTTGCTAGGCTAGGCTAGAGGGGGGCAGAGGCAGCATGTGGCTTTGCGACGCGGGGAGGGCTTGGATGAGCAGAAGAGATAGCTAGGGGATGGAAAAACCAGAAGGAGCCGCGATACGCTCAGTTCCGAGCTCATACGGGCCAATATTTGCGAGTTTTCCGTGACGTTCTTTCCCGTCGCTATTTATTAAAAAATAAATTTCACATGTTTCGGGAAATATGAAGCGGTGGAGACGAACACAGCAGAATTAGAAAATATTTGAAATGTGAAAATATTTTTGCAGGGCTCGTCTTTTTACTATTGCTGCAAGTTATATCTATGGCTACAAGGAAAAACGCTGAAGTCACGTATCGATTTAAATCGATATAAATTAGATTTTTCAATCTAATTTCATTTTTACCCGTAATGTTCTGAAAATCTCTTATTCCATTGTTTCCCCTTCGTATCCAGAATGTTATGCATCACGATTTTCAACATTTACTGCGCACAACGTGGAAAATTCAAGTTTTCTAAATTTGTTAATTCGTTGTTAATTTATATGCAATAATTAATATTTCCTGATTTCGAGTTGGATACACTATTTTATACCTGTGTGAAAAAAAAATATATATACAGAGTGTCCCAAAAATGTCTCGCAATCCGAAAATGGCGGGTTTCTCGGATCATTTGAAGCAACTTCTTCCTTTATAAAAATTTTCTCCGAGGCACCGTTAACGAGTTATTAACGAAAAACAGTGACCAATGAGAGGCGAGCTCAGTTGGCGCGAGGCGGCCGAGCCAACGGCGTCAGCGGTCGAGGCGGCCGAGCCAACGGCGCACGAAGCCCAGTTCCTCTCATTGGCTCGGTCGCCTCGCGCCAGCTGAGCTCGCCTCTCATTGGTCGCCTATATATATATATCGTAATATATAGTATAATATAGTATAATAATTATATAATAAAATATATTATATATATATAAGCTAAAAGTTAACGACCGGAGAGTCCGCGAGTGCGGTACGATTTCGAAGCGACCTCCGAAAACACGCAACAGCCGATCGGTGCTTGCAGACTCCCGTGCGCGAAACCCATGCGACGTATGTCTGCGTGCGTACGTGACCGTCGCGACGTAAACATTGCAACGCCGCTAGGATGGATTTTTTGGATTTTTTTTTGGATTTTCATTTTATATAAAATTAATGTGATTCATTCACTGTCCGAATATTTTTGCGACGTTAAATTTTGTCGCAACCTCGTTCATCGCTTATTATACAAAAGAACATGTGCGATAATAAACAAAATTTATATTTCTACTTACTTTAAGAAGTGCTTTATCATATGAGAAAACAATTGATTCAACAATACTATCATAAACAATAAAAAGGAGCAATAATTCTTCTAACAATATCGTGTCCTAATATTAATGCTAGTCACCTTTCTCTTCGCGGTTCTTCAACGGTGTCCCCGATGGCAGGCGTGCCTCGTCTTTACCGAAATCCTGCGTGGCATTAAAGTCGCGGTGTATTCGGTCGTTTCCATCGCGACTGGTCGGCTCGTTCATTAAAACATCACGGTAATTGATCGATCCGGTAAGCAACGGTCCGCGGGATCTTCGACGGAGAATAAAGCGCGCTCGTCGAGAGCTCGCGAGTGTTCGGTACCCCTGTGTTACCCTCTCCAGACCGGCTCTGTCGCCCCATCCTTTCCTATCCTACCCCCTCCTCGGATCGCGGTCGCTGTTTGTTGCTGAAGCCAGTGAGTGTTTCGTAGATCGCGGGACAGCCTCGGAGCGCCATCGCGGACCGTCGAGTGTCTCGGGTAAAACGTGGCTTCCGATCGTGGGAAATCGTTTCGTTTGGGGATAGTGCGAAGCAATCGCTCGGGTTAAATTGCGAACCGCCCCGCAGAACACGTCTCGCGACTCCGCGTTGAGATATTTCCGCGTCGTTGTCGGCTGCTGCGGTCCCGAAACTTGCGATCCAGTTGGTAAAATTTCTCCGCCGATTTTCCAAGCAAGTGTCAGTTAGATCGTGCGCGAAGGGTGCCGATCTGTTTCTCCTGTCAATTTGACGCATTTTTACACCGATTCGGAAGTATGTAATACGTTCTCCGCGAGATTTATCGTCTGTGAACGATCTGGTTTTAACACCGAATCCACCAAGGATTGATGCTAGAATTTTTGGGATTTCTTAATGTACGGATATTGAGATTGTAAAGTTACGTCTGTGAGGAATTATTTAACGAATTTATTTCTCCGGACGTGTAGGGTGAGTTGTTTAAGATCGTTATCTGCAATACCCCCGTTGTTTTTGATAATATATTATATAATATAATATAATATAATATATAATATAATATAATATAATATAATATAATATAATATAATTTAATATAATATAATATAATATAATATAATATAATATAATATAATATAATATAATATAATATAATATATATAATAATATATTATATAATATATTTATTTCGAGTAGAATGAGTTAGCATTGTGTTGCGAGATGTTTACATGTCAAAATTTAATTAATTTATTTATTTATTTACCACAATACCGATTAACATTGCGAATGATATTATATATATAATGATATTTATTTATACAGTTATTACGAGCATATATCTGGTGAGACACCTATATAAAAAGTGATACTCGCGTCTTGAAGGTATCCGCATGTATCCGCAGTTTAAAAAGATCGCAGATAATAGAGCTGTTAACATTGTTATTCAATTCTCTGTGAATAAACAACAATTTCTGCAGTAACTGTCTATGTTTAACAAACATTTTAATGACACAAGAAAATGTGTGAAAAAAAGATGTTTGATTAACAAGTGCAATTGTTGTGACAGAAAACATTTTGTTCTCATCTCAAACTTTTTTCTCTTATCAAGAAATAAGAGAAACAACACCTCAAAACAATATTAGATAAAAATCTTAGATGACTCAACCTGCATGTTCGAATTGGCAGTGCTAATCGTCGAAATAAAGGCATTATCGTTATTTGTACGAAATTAAATAAAATGGTCGTTCTTAGTGCACCGTGGATCCAGCGACTTTGATGCGTTGCCTTACGAGTATCTCGAGATTGAGAATTTTCTGCAATTGAGCCGTTTATTTTGAAAGCGGCATAAGTCACATTGTTTTTAAGTCGATATATTTAAGGGTTTGCGTTTTAACACGATTAAAAATATGGATGCTAACTTTCGAGAAGATTTACTTGTATTCGTTATCTCGGGATACTGATATTTTTCTCAGTATAAATAATTTCGTATAAACATTAAAAAATCACCACTTTTCATAACGGTAAAGTGACTTATGCCACTTTCAGAATAAACGGCTCGATTTTTATTAGAATCAGAGCATACACGTCTCCCAGTTTGCGACATTCATTATCGCAGAAATTTACTTAGGATTTCTCTTACATTTGAGTCGACTTGAAAATAGTGGGACAAATCAGCATTTCGCAAATGATTGTTCGTTTAAGCAACGATCCGAAAAATAATAGATTACCGGTGGTTACTGGTTAGGTAGAGAATGTAGTTAGCGTCGTTATTGGCAATTTGATTAAGAGATCGAGATTTTATCGACAGATCGCGAGAGTTCCGGTCTCCGGTTATCTCGTCTCGGATTTGTTATATTCGGGATCTGTCACCCGACAATCACCGATATCGAAGCGATCCATCAGCTTGATAATCGTGTCAGTATCGTGTCGTCCCGTCGTCGCCCGGAGCCTCGAGACACCTCGACCTTCCTCCGATCGATCGGAATCGTTACCGCGAGCTATCGAGCCGGGGTAATAATTAATCATTTCCATTCTTCGTGTCCGACGCGTCGCTTTCCTGCGAAACTAACGTTTCTAATTAAACGCGGAATTATCGGACTGATTTGGCGTGCTGGAATTTTTACGCAGATTTACGTCTCTCTAGGAATTAGTTCATCAAAATTGGAATCTGAGATCAATATTATATTATCAATATTATAGTTAATATATATGATAATATATATGATATTAATCAATCAATATATATGATAATATAATATTGATCTCATATTGATCTCAGATATAATAATATATACATATATCTAAGATCAATATATATGATAATATAATATTGATCTCATATTGATCTCAGATATAATAATATTGATAATATAATATTATATTATTCGTTCACAAAATTTCTGACGTTCTAAATCTTGACGTGATATTGATCTCATATTGATCTCAGATATAATAATATATACATATATCTGAGATCAATATATATGATAATATAGTATTGATCCCATATTGATCTCAGATATAATAATATTGATAATATAATATTGATCTCAGATATATATATTGATAATATAATATTATATTATTCGGGGTCAAAAATTTTGTGAACGAATAAAATAAATAAAAATCCACAGTAAAATCATCATATCATCGTACAGACTTCGCTTATTTCAGTAATTTCAGACTTCACTTGTTTCATTAACTTCGCTTATCTCAGATTAAATTACTAATAACTGTCGGCTTTATTAGAATATCCGTCAGTTGAAATAAAACATTTGTTGACTAATAAACGACTAATAATCTAGTCGCGCTTAGACTAATTTCCAGTGTGGCCGCTGCTATATTAAATAGGGGAGGGGGGGGGGGGGTCTATTTATCACAAGGAAGCCCCGAAGTTCGATAAATATTTGATGGCGGCTACCTCGACCAGATTCGTCATCGCGACGACGCGACGCGTCCCGCTCGAAATCTACGCTGCAGTGGGGGGACGGGGGGTGGATAATTAATCATTTTTTTTTGGTCTGCATCTTGCGATGTAGCCCGCTCGCAAAATTAAAGTGATTTACGGAAGTCGTTATTTCTGCCGGAATATTTCACCGTCGAAACGGACCGCGTAAATACGCCCCCGCGTATTATACTCTTCTCTTAGAATTTGCATACGTCGTCCCTTCAAAATATCCGATTCGTCATTGCGCTTCTGAATAATTGAACTAAATGTCGCACTAATATAGAACAATGAACCCTTTTCGCTCGAAGCCATTTTAACTGTAAATCCAAAATAATTTCTCCGACTTATAGTATCTCCATTTCATATGACAAAGCGCATTTTATGCATATGAAATTTTAGCAATTTTTTAAAATCTAAACTTTGTTAGTACAAAAGTAATCTTGGAACGTGATATAACAATTTTAATGGTGCCTGAGAGTCACCACTCGAGTGAGTGCAAAGGGTTAAAATCTAGATGATCTCGAGCATATTTACCCGGTTGCATTTTCGACACTTAAACGCTAAACATTTCTAACAAAAATACGTCCGAATATGCTTTCAATTTTACTTCAAAATACGGCTGAATTTTATTTATCTGTTTTCTTCAACATATTGTTCCAGAATACTCCTCCCGGACACGTTAATTTTGCTGTAGATCTTAACGAAACATGCGAGAATTTAAATTAATTGTTAGAAACTGGCCAATTAAATGGCAATATCTATGATCTGGGTCCAAACGGAGCTGAGCCGCGGCGGCCGAGTGCCAAGACTTTAGCTTTCTTTTTGAACTTTTACTCGACCATTAGATTTTTTTATTCTGCAATGGTTGAGAGTGCAGTCAGCCGGTCAGTGCGCTGTTTCCCGATTAGAGCACAACGCCGACGCTAATTGAACTGAAAGCGATCTCCGACATGCGAAAAAAAGCCGCACAGGTAAAGCAACGCTCCGCGATTCTGTCACGACGCGTCATAAATATTTCAAAGCATTGTTCGCCGGTATTGCGCTTCACTCTGTGCAATGTTCTTGGATGAAACCACCCCTGGCCACCCCACGCTGGAACCTCGTTTGACAACTTTCCGTTTCACGGTCAGTCGAGCCCACCCACCTGGGGAGAGTCGCCTACGTAGCACGAGATATCGTACGTTCTATTTGACACTGATCGCGCGAAACTTAATATTGGATGATGCAGAGCGCGATGCCACGGACAGCTACCGTCCAACAAATTTCCCTACATTGCAGAAAATTCTCCCTTTATTCACGGGTATTTTCATCAACGACGGTATTCTCGCACTCCGATTAATTCTATCAGTTCCTGTTGTAGCAAATTCTCCATAATTTGGGGAAAGGAGATACGATTATTCGAGCCTCGCGGCTCGTTTTTATAGTTGTTGACAATCGCTCTTCTTCCCAAATCGTTCATTCTTTTTTTATAGGCTGAGAGACAATTGGGGAGAATTTGCTGTATTTATTTAACATAGTTTTCGGTACCAGGTGAATTTACAATTTTCAAATATAGTAAATTCTCTCCAATTGTCCCTCAGCTTATAAATCAAAATGGACAATTTGAGAAAAGGAAATACGATTATTTGAGTCTCGCGGCTCGTTTTTATAGTTGTCGACAATCGGCGATTACAAAAACGAGCCACGAGGCTCCAATAATCGTAGCTCCTCTTCCCAAATCGTTCGTTTATTTTTATAGGTTGAGAGACAATTTGAGGGAATTTACTATATTTATTTAATCTAGTTTTCGGTACCAGGTGAATTTACAATTCTCAAATACAGTAAATTCGCTCCTATTGTCCCTCAGCTTGTAAACCAAAATGGACAATTTGTGAAAAGGAAATACGATTGTTTGAGTCTCGTGGCTCGTTTTTGTAGTCGCCGATTGCCAACAACTATAAAAACGAGCCACGAGGCTTGAATAATCGTATCTGCTCTTCCCAAATCGTTCGTTTATTTTTATAGGTTGAGAGACAATTTGAGAGAATTTACTATATTTATTTAACCTAGTTTTCGGTACCAGGTGAATTTACAATTCTCAAATACAGTAAATTCGTTCCAATTGTCCCTCAGCTTGTAAACCAAAATGGACAATTTGTGAAAAGGAGATACGATTATTCGAGCCTCGCGGCTCGTTTTTATAGTTGTTAGCAATCGGGGACTACAAAAACGAGCCACGAGGCTCCAATAATCGTAGCTCCTCTCCCCAAATCGTTTATTCTGTTTTATAGGCTGAGAGAGACAATTAGGAGAATTTGCTGTATTTATTTAACCAAGTTTTCGGTATCAGGTGAATTTACAATTCTCAAATACAGTAAATTCGCTCCAATGGTCCCTCAGCTTGTAAACCAAAATGGACAATTTGTGAAAAGGAAATACGATTGTTTGAGTCTCGTGACTCGTTTTTGTAGTCGCCGATTGCCAACAACTATAAAAACGAGCCACGAGGCTTGAATAATTGTATCTGCTCTTCCCAAATCGTTCGTTTATTTTTATAGGTTGAGAGACAATTTGAGAGAATTTACTATATTTATTTAACCTAGTTTTCGGTACCAGGTGAATTTACAATTCTCAAATACAGTAAATTCGCTCCAATTGTCCCTCAGCTTGTAAACCAAAATGGACAATTTGAGAAAAGGAGATGCGATTATTCGAGCCTCGCGGCTCGTTTTTATAGTTGTTGGCAATCGGGGACTACAAAAACGAGCCACGAGGCTCCAATAATCGTAGCTCCTCTCCCCAAATCGTTTATTCTGTTTTATAGGCTGAGAGAGACAATTGGTAGAATGTGCTGTATTTATTTAACCAAGTTTTCGGTATCAGGTGAATTTACAATTCTCAAATACAGTAAATTCTCTCCAATTGTCTCTCAGCTTGTAAACCAAAAAAAAAAAATGGATAATTTGTCAAAAGGAGATACGATTATTCGAGACCCGCGGCTCGTTTTTATAGTTGTTGACAATCGGCGACTACAAAAACGAAGCGCAAGCCTCGAATAATCGTATCTCTACTTTCCAAATTGTCCATTTTTGTTTACGTAAGCTGAAAGACAATTGGGTTGAATTTACTTGAACGAGCGAATTCAAAGGATATTTAGTATTTTGCAATATCCAGGATTGTGGTCTGTCTTTGGAATGCAGATATAGCCGATGTCGTATTGTGCGGTCGTTCGGTGAATCGAGGGAGTATGTTTTCACGGTAAATGGAGCAAGGACGCTGCCAAATTTCGACTCCGCCGCTGTAATTTCTATCTGAACGCCTTAACCACTTCCTAAGACAACTTCGCGCGACCACTCGGCCACAATTAACCCCTAAGTTACCGAGTAGCTCGACTGCAGAGTAAACAAGATTTTCAACTTTACTGTTATCTTACTTCGCCGAACGAACGGGTCGGTGTTTTCTCTGAAACGAGATAAAAGGCCATCTTCGGCTCCCGAGGTTAAACGTCTTCCGTATTTTATCGTAACCTTACGAACAGTTTTATTGGGAACCATGTTTATATTACAAATTAATGAAATATTATTTACTTGGTCTAATAGTGTATATCGTGTGACATAAAATATTTGGTATAAGATGTAAACATTTGTTGCCTATGGTGCTATTTTGTGCCTCTATGGTGTAGAGAAACCTAAGACCAGTCTGAAAGTGACATTAAGATAGTAGAAAATTAATTTACAGAATATCAAGATTCTAGGAAATAAGTTTAAATAATTACGAGGCTCCAGAAAATTAATTTACGAAATCACCGGACTGTAGAAAATAAAGTTGAATAAATACGAGACTCTAGAAAATTAATTTACCAAATTACAAGGCTCTAGACGATAAATTTAAATAATCGAAGCTCTAGAAAATAAATTAAAATAATTACGATGCTCCAGAAAATTAATGTACGAAATCACAGAGCTATAGAAACTAAAGTTAAATAAATACGAGGCTCTAGAAAATTAATTTACCAAATTACAGGGCTCTAGACGATAAATTTAAATAATCGAGGTACCAGAAAATAAATTAAAATAATTACGAGGCTCCAGAAAATTAATTTACGAAATCACCGGACTGTAGAAAATAAAGTTAAATAAATACGAGACTCTAGAAAATTAATTTACCAAATTACAAGGCTCTAGACGATAAATTTAAATAATCGAGGCTCTAGAAAATAAATTAAAATAATTACGATGCTCTAGAAAATTAATTTACGAAATCACAAGGCTTTAGAAACTAAAGTTAAATAAATACGAGGCTCTAGAAAATTAATTTACCAAATTACAGGGCTCTAGACGATAAATTTAAATAATCGAGGCTCTAGAAAATAAATTAAAATAATTACGATGCTCCAGAAAATTAATGTACGAAATCACAGAGCTATAGAAAATAAAGTTAAATAAATACGAGGCTCTAGAAAATTAATTTACCAAATTACAGGGCT
The DNA here is from genome assembly GCF_051020955.1 of Megalopta genalis. NCBI lineage: Eukaryota > Metazoa > Arthropoda > Insecta > Hymenoptera > Halictidae > Megalopta > Megalopta genalis. Next base: position 16,567,482 of record NC_135013.1, read on the forward strand.
CTAGACGATAAATTTAAATAATCGAGGTACCAGAAAATAAATTAAAATAATTACGAGGCTCCAGGAAATAAGTTTAAATGATTGCGAGGCTCCAGAAGATCAACTGAGAAAATTACAAACCCCTGAAAAATGAATTTCGGGAATCGCTTTACAAAGTTGGTTTAATCTGCGATAGGAATTGGCGGATCTAGAAGATTAGAGGGTTTTGTCCAACCAGCGCGGCGCTGGGCACGCAAATATCGACGTTGGATCACGAGTAGTTCCTATTTCCGCTGTCTACGTCAATAAACGGGAGAGCTTTAGGAGAGGGTTAATGAAAGGGTTGAGAGGGATCGCGAAGGGTAGGTCGCCGGGGATTTTCATCGGGGAAGAAAGGTTCAGTGGAGTCGTTGTCGCTCGAGCGACGACTTATCGACGGAGGTTTATTTTTACGACGGAAGTATAACATTCGAGCTGCCGACTGCGTCCGATCGGCGAAAGAGTATTATAAGATGTTGTTTCGGCGATGATCCATGCGAAATCTTTCGTTCCTTCACCCTTGTCACGAATTTGGATGTTTGTAGAGGGAATGATTAAGTGCTGCCACTAGACTAAAGTAACGCTACAAAGCTGATCCAAGAAACTTTCCAGTGTTTGTTTACTTTTATGATAAACGTCGCTGTTTCTAAACAAGTCGAGACTCGGAGAATATTTCATCGAATTAGGCTTTAATCATTCGTGGTCGACATCGGCGCGTTGTACTGACTCTGACAAAAATTCAAAATTTATTACACACGGTTAGATTATTATATCGGATATTCCATTATTATGTTATTAGATATGGTAATTATGTATCACTGGGAAAGGGGTGATTCCTGAGGTGATTTGAAGTAACTTTCTCCTTGGCGAAAAAGCAAACCGAGGCTTCGTTTACGAGTTATTAACGAAAAACAGTGACCAATGAGAGGCAAGCTCGCGTAACGCTAGACGGCCGAGCCAATGAGCGGTCGAAGTCCAGTTCCGATGATTGGCTCGGCCGCTTAGCGCTAGAGCGCGCCTCTAATTGGTCACAGTTTTTCGTTAATAACTCGCAAACAAAGCCGCGGATTGCATTTTCGCTAAGGAAAAAGTTACTTCAAATGACCTCAGGAATCATCCCTTTCCCGGTGTTAACATAATTATGGAACATCCTGTATACGATACACTTAGAAGCATTGGAGAACTTTAAAATAGCTATGAAAAATGTCGAAACACATCAACGATTGTATAGAAAGAAATCGACAATTGGACGTTGTCCTCGGTGGGCTAGATTACTCTGTCTCATTTGCGCATTAATTTTCACATTGGACTCATTACATAATGACTTATAGAATATTATAAGAATGTAAAATAATAATGATATTTTGGTAAACAAAGGAGGTACTTCAGACGTGTGTTAAATCTACAGACTACGGCGTTCGCGTTGCGACCTGTTGTAAAACTTTAATTAAGAAAACTCAATAGCTCAATTCTATAAAACAATTCAAATGAACTGTCGCAGTTTGGTGCATCCCTCGCTACTTCTCATTTCCCTAATGTTATGGTAATTATTGTCAGCTCACAATGTACTCATCATAAAGTACGTCCTCCTATCTTTAATATCAACTCTCAAAAATAATAAAATTTCAACGAGGAACCATTGAAATTTCATTTCTTACTCAAACAAAATTTTTAAGTGTAGGCGAACACTTGGGACGCCGCTTGTGGCAAAATCTTGAAGTTCACATTTTCACATAACAATATTCTATAAGTCATTATGTAATGAGTACATTGAAGAGGATATTATGATCAAATTGATAGACACTCGATTTACACGGGGATATTTTAGAGCCTACTGTGCACCGGGGAAGAAGAGTTTCCCCGTGGACAATGGCTCGCGAACTCGTAGCGATGAACGTCGTCGGTTAGGGGGGAAAAAAGAACGAAAGAAAGGAAATCTTGATCTGGATCGTTGAATGGCCGGCAAAAAGTTGCGGTGATCTCGTCCTTTCCGTGGCCGAGCACCGGTTTCGAGCGACGACGCTGTGCGACAAAGTGTGTCGCGTACTCTTTACAGGGAACAATTGATCCCGAGAACAATCGCGGCCATGCCGGAAGCCGGGTCGCGTTCTCGGTTCCGCACGAAATTCTAGACGTCGTCGCGACGGTCTCCCCCCTCGGTCCCAGTATTAATTCAATCTTCGCTTAAACGGCTAGAAATACCGAGCACTGGAAAGACGACAGGACGGAGATTGAATCGTTAAACATTCCCGTATCGATTTTACGGTCCCAGTGACCGAGAGATGATTCTTATTAATAAAGCCGACTGCCATGGTATCCGTCTATCCGCGTTCTATCAGGACCGTTATTAAGAACGAAGAAGAGCCAAGCAATGCAATGTCTTTCTTATGAAAGAAATCGTAATAAAAAACTAACGCGTCAAAAAATATATTGGAAAAAATTGATAAGTAAAATAGTAAATAAGATAATAACTAAAATAATAAATAAAATAATAGATGAAATAATAAATAAAATAATAAATAAAACAATAAATAAAATAATAAATAAAATAATAGACGAAATAATAAATAAAATAATAGATGAAATAATAACTAAAGTAATAAACAAAATACTAAATAAAATAATAGATGAAATAATAAATAAAATAATAAATAAAATAATAGATGAAATAATAACTAAAATAATAAACAAAATACTAAATAAAATAATAGATGAAATAATAAATAAAATAATAAATAAAATAATAGATGAAATAATAGATGAAATAATAACTAAAATAATAACTAAAACAATAAATAAAATAATAGATGAAATAATAGATGAAATAATAACTAAAATAACAAATAAAATAATAAATAAACCTGAGCATACATGGTTATATTTTGTCAACATGATTCATCGTTCGAGTTTTAATTGCTCTGATTGTGTCGAGTTTTCATGGTCTCGGAACGAACGATCAACGTTAATAGTTGAAAACTGTTAAGCAGTGAAAATTCGATTGTCTCGAAGGGAATAAAAAGAAACGACGCGATCATTTCGTTTCCCTCGGCCCGTTAAAAGATAGCATTGATATCTCGGCCAATATTTGCCGTTTCCTCTCGCAGCCGCCGCGGCGTTGCTTGCATAATATCGAGTGTTTGCTCTGTTGGGCTGGCACTCGCCGGGAGACACCGGTACACCGTGATAACGGTGATCAACGAACAACCGACGTTTTAGTAAATAAAAGGAGACCGGTTCCCGGGGCCGGGAATGCCCGTAGAATTTTCGCGGGCTGAATAATTCGCCGGCAAAAAGTTGGCGAACTCGATCGACCCGAGTCCATTTTTATCGCCGGACAAAGAAGGAAGTTTCTCAACTTGAGAATATCGAAACGACCCATTTCAAACCTACTATTTCACCGCTGGATACCTCTAGGTGCTTTGGCAGAATATGTCGAATAAATTCATTCTCCTTCGGATATAAATTCCTTGTAAAAATTGTGTGCTCGAGTGTTTATTGCGATGCAATAAAAATCCCTAATTCTTCTGAATTCGAGCATTTTTTAGTTTCGGTGTTAATAACTCGTTTGTCTCTTGAACGTAGCAATAAATGATCAAAAGCTTGTTGTTTTTATAATTATAATGTATTATAATATAAATTAAAATAAATACAATTATAATGTATGCTCGGAACTAAGAAATTCAAATAAAATAAAAATCGTTTCCAATCAAAGAGTCTTCATAATTCCAATAATATTAGAATATAATAATTTTAATATAATAATAAAATATTCTAATAAAAAATAATAATTCTAATAAAATAAAAATCATTTCCAATCAAAGAGTCTTCACAATTCCAATAATTTTAGAATATAATAATTCTAATATAATAATAAAATATTCTGATAAAAAATAATAATTCTAATAAAATAAAAATCATTTCCAATCAAAGAGTCTTCACAATTCCAATAATTTTAGAATATAATAATTCTAATATAATAATAAAATATTCTAATAAAAACTAATAATACAAATAAAATAAAAATCATTTCCAATCAAAGAGCCTTCACAATTCCAATAATTTTAGAATATAATAATTCTAATATGATAATAAAATATTCTAATAAAAACTAATAATACAAATAAAATAAAAATCATTTCCAATCAAAGAGTCTTCATAACTCCAACAATTTTAGAATAAACAATATGGAACCGTTTTTCTCGATCGACAGGATAGGTTTAGCGTTAAACGATAGCCCCGTCGCATTGTAATAAAAATTGGACCGATAATTGCAATGATTCTGATGCACCCGGTGTAGACGTATTTGCTGCAGCGATGGTCGAGTTATAAATTCGCCGGTATAAATTCAAGCGCTGAATCTCGGTGACAAAGTGGCGGGAAGATCGAAACCGTCGTAAAAGGAAACGGAACTGCTTTCGTCCATGAATCGCTGAAGGACGCCGTCGTGTCCGGGCTCTGTGGACGAGGTCTAATGGCTCCACTATAAATACACGGTTTCTGGATCGCGATCCGACCGGGGAACAAATATTTCCTCGTAGACTGGTTGTCTCGCGGGTCGCACGGCCGCGATTGTTTCGTCGAACGGCCGTCAGCCGTGGAAAATAAAAGGGAAATTGGTCGACGAATGGTCAGAGGGGACGTGAATTTATCGAGCGTATCCGCTCCCGGAAAATGAACGGAGCCGAAGAAAAGGAACGGTTTTATGCGTCGGATCCGTCGCTGATGGTCCGCAGTCTCGAAACCTGAAGGTATCCCAGCATTTTGTTTCCTCGAGCAGCTTGGCCCTCCGCAACACAATTTTTCGATTCTATAAATCAAACACTCGCGCTGAAACTCGGATGTCATTTAATACGGAGCAGCTTCTTTAAATTGGGTCGGACGTCTTGATTTATGCTGCGTTATAGTCTCGAGAACATCTCGAGAATCGTCGAGTTCGATTTCCTACGATTTCTGTAATTGTTAAGTTGATTAGCGCTTCCTCGTCGTCGGTGAATCCTACGAGAGAATTTATATTTATTGTGTCGATTGTATATATTTATTGTATAATATTGACGTCAGAAAAATTTTATTCGATTTTCATTCCAAAGTAGCGAACAATATCCATACCTCAGTTGATTAGAATCATTGTTAGAAAATGTTGAGAAGGGAAGCGAAATAAATTATAGAGTTACCAGAAATGAAATTAAATCTATTTTTTAAAATTAAAATTAAATTACTCTAAATTATCTTAACAATAAATTTGGTCGGCGAACAACACATATGTTAGTAAACAATAACACTCCTTGTTTTGTACAATGAGGAAAATATGATTTACTATTTAATGAGAAAAATATGATTTACTATTTAATAATAGAAAATATAATTTACTATTTAATGAGAAAAATATGATTTACTATTTAATAATAGAAAATATAATTTACTATTTAATGAGGAAGATATAATTTACTATTTAATGAGGAAGATATGATTTACGCCGTTATGATACTAACACAATCAATTAGTAAATGTTTTTTCAAAGTCAGCACCGGACCTATCAAATTCTAAATTTCACTGACGATTTCCTATATAACAGTACCTACAATTTTAACAGCATGAAAATAAAAAAAATGTGAAATCAGTCATTTTATCCGCTTCTCTTAGCAATAATAGCGAGTCTTGTTAAGTATAATGCAAGGGATTTTAAAGAAATTATTACGTTCTAACACGTTCAAAGCACTTCGTTTAATAAAACAGAGACAGTAGCAGCAATCTATTACAGACCTGCTATCTGTTATAGTTGATCCATCAGCGAGAAATTAATTTTAAAGTCGCTCAGAATTCGTAGAAAACGATGTATCATAACTTCGGTTTCTCTCGTCCGCGACATTATTGACCACATTCAATTCGCGGTAGACCACGGTGAATCGAGGATAGGAGTACCACCGTGTTCATGTGGGTGGTCTTTTTTACGAAAAGCTCATCCATGTTCGGTGTTTCCACCGCAGTCTTTAAACTTGCAAGAGGTGCATGGCCCGGCCGTTATTTACGATCGCACGCGACGAGAGTGTACCTCGGGTCTCGTTCAAAATGCAACATGCCCGGCACGAACCGTCCCAGTATGCCCCGGGAATCGGACCCGTATCGCATTTCGATGCATTCTTCTCGATTCGGCGTTCGGCCGAGGCGTCTCATTTCGATATTAACTTTCTTGATCGATGAGAAAGCCCCGGCCGCGTCCCGCTTCTCCGTTCAATCAACGGCCGACTCGTAATTAATATGCAACCTTTTCACGACCCGGGAGAAACCCGGCCGCGGGATCCTCGCGGAGCCAAAGGTCGCCTCGTCTGTCCTGTTTTTGCAATTCTTTCTCCGCATTCGGCTGCTGTAACAATCCTGAGCATCGCGCGATAGAAACGAATGTACGCCCTGAGGATAGAAATTTCTTCGACGTTGACTCGCGATTTCGAAAGTATAAGTGCAGTTTATCGTGTTGATTTTTGCTTAGATTTTGATGATGCGAATGAGCAATTTTTTGAAGAATTATGAGTTATTAAAGCAGAAGTCTTCGACGTTGACTCGCGATTTCGAAAGTATAAGTGTAGTTTATCGTGTTGATTTTTGCTTAGATTTTGATGATGCGAATGAGCAATTTTTTGAAGAATTATGAGTTATTAAAGCAGAAGCTTTAAACTTACGTACTTCAAAATGGCAGAAGATGCAAATAGTTCTATAGACCACTTACCAAATTTTTCTACACATCTTGATTTCACAATTGTTTTAATGCAATGCAATGACAAGACTGCAGATCTTTATGCAGGCATTTACGCCATGTGCAAATTGAATTTAATTTATTTCATTTAACTTAATTCATTGATATACCCTTTGTTACACACAGAGAAAAAATTTTGCAATAATAATTGCAAGATGAGTAATATTTATGTACAAGTTGTCCCAAAATTATTGTATTTCCGGGAACTGAGGGACTCATGAGGTCATTTGAAGCAACTTTTTCCTTAGCGAAAATGCGATCCGCGGCTTCGTTTACGAGTTATTAACGAAAAACAGTGACCAATGAGAGGCGAGATCGGCTGGCGCGTGGCGGCCGAGCCAATGCACGGAACTGGGCTTCGCGCTAGCCGAGCTCGCGTCTCATTGGTCAGCGTTTTTCGTTAATAACTTGTTAACGATGCCTCGGAGAACATTTTTGTAAAGGAGAAAGTTGCTTCGAATCATCTCGGGAACCTCTCATTTCCCGAAAATACCATAATTTTGAGATACTCTGTATATAATAAGATACATTAAGACATACTTATGTATATAGAATTAGATAAAAGTGAAAATAAAACGAAAGAATAGTAAGCACTAATTGTAACCTTATTAGCGGATAGTGTGAACGGAAAAAGTTACGGAACAAATTAGGAGAGTCGCAATAACGATTTGCAGTAAATCAAAACCAGTTTATATAATTATATTGGCCACCTTATGTGTAAAATCTCAGACGAATTTACGATGCATCACCAAGAATTTGAAGGATTTTCGGTTTAGCATTAACTGCAACGAGACGTCCAATTATCGATATGAAATATCCTCTGAATTGACTATTAAAAATACGATAATATCTATGAGAACATAAAATTTCATGACTTGTCTAATAATAGCTACACTGCATTGACAAGTTTCAGAAATAAAACAACGCGACCGTGACAGCATCGTGCGAATGGAACGCGAAAAAAGCGCGCGGTGTTTGTTTTCCTGGTAAAGTAAGTAAAATCCGAGTGTTGGGAAGTTTAATGGTTATCGATCTTCGGCGCGGATCGATCCGAACATTCGCCGGAGGTCCCAGTGTCGCTCGTTCCAGTTCCAATTTTCGTATCCTCATTTACGCGGTTGGTCGAACGTCACTGCGTCTCCGCTGCGTTTTCGGGGAACCTTGGACGATGGAGTGGAAAATCTCCGGAATCCGGAAACCGGGACAGTCGGACCGCCGCACGCATGTCTTTAATACACTCCCGGAGCCAATTCTCTATTTTTCTTGGAAATTTCGAGATCATCCAGAGCGGATGGGAGGATCGTGTCAAGGTCGGAGCAGCCATCTTTTCGGCTTCCCGGCGAATTCAGTCGCGCATCGATTCCGCACAAAACCATAAATAATATAAAACAACACAGTCGATGTCTCTCCTCTGTTCCAGTTTCTCCGAAACCGCGCGGGAAAGTTCTCGTTAACAAGATTTTTAATTACTGTGCCACATCTGAATGTCATTTTCTTGGAAATGGAACTTTGCCTGGTGTACGCTGTTCGAATTTTTTCCTCGCGTCTTTCTCGCGACTATTCTTTTCGACGAATGTGTTCCGAGCGAGAAATTAATGATGAAACCTTTCGGCGGTATGACTTTGTTTCGAAGTTAATTGGACACATCAACGAAAGAGATGTAATTCCAGCCGGATCGTTGCTGCTTCGAAACTATCGGTGAAACGTAATCGTCGCGTTTGGTTAATTTGCCTGAAATTTATCCGATCACAAAGGAAGATCGTATGAATGGCGGCATTATGCGAGAAGAACACTAGAGTTAAATAAATGAAATTTAACGTTCGAAGTACCGAGCGGACCGAACACGTATTATCTCGTACATATAAATTACCAAACCGCATTTATTCAGATTTCCCTCGTCTTTCGCGGTTGCGTTTGCGCGATTAAATCATTTTATTAATTCTCCGCGCAAGCACGTTCGTTAAATGCATATTGCGAGGCAAGAAATAGCTAGTTGATCTAAATTATTCTATACAATTCTCTCTCTCTCTCTCTCTCTCTCTCTCTCTCTCTCTCTCTCTCTCTCTCTCTCTCTCTCTCTGTAATCTCGCAATTACATTCTCCTGAAACTTACAGTCGCGCTGAGCAAATATTATTCGATTGCTACGGCCCCTCCAAAATGATTTGGACACAGAAAATGAAATAAATTTGATAAACCGATAGGAAATTATTATGATTTCTTAAATTCATTTCGATATCAATTGCATTTAACTGCAACAACGTCATGATAATGTGTACTATTTCGGAACAGAAATCGGCGCATCTTCCCAATAAACAAACATTGCCCGCTCGAAATTTCGTACGTCCTAATAGAACATTACTTCGAAAACCGAAGTCCACATGTTTTTATTGTTCCGAAATTGGAATACCGTAGATCAAGCATGACAACCGCGCGACGTTTTCATTACCGAGGATCGATTTCAAAAGCGTTCTAGTTCGTTTGCAGCTCGGTGCCGCAATTCCGCTCGAAACCGTCGACGCTCGAAAGCCTCCCGCGAAACTTTCTCAAAATTCGCGATCCCCAATTTCGCGGTAGTAATTTGGTAATTGGCGGCGGACAGGGTCAGTGGCGATCGCGCCAGACCCATATTCATCAGTCGGTACATCGTCGGGAGTACAGATCTAATCCCGCTAAATACTCTCCGGCAATGTCTGCGCACCTTTTTCGTACTCTCGACGATGCAATTTTTCACTGCAACACTTCGTAACACGATTATTATTATTGTTAGTTTATTCAATTGTTCAACTATTCAAATGAGCCTTTTGCATACGATGTAAAAGAGTATATATTGGGTTGGCAACTAAGTAATTGCCGATTTCAGTTATAGATGTCTCTCACTCCCATTTTTATGATATCCGTAAATGTTATATTATAAAATTATTATTATTATTATTATGTTATTTTTTATTATATTATTATATTATTATATATTATATATAATAAAATAATATAATAAAACAAAATATAAAATAAAATATATAATAAAATAATATATATTATTATTATATATAATATTATTATCATTACCCGTGAATGTTAGCAACTGGACAAATTGAATGCAGCGGTCAAGGGAAAGCGACCAGAATTGGTCAATCGTAAAGGTGTCATTTTCCAGCAGGACAATGCTAGGCCGCACACGTCTTTGTCCACACGGCAAAAATTCATGGATATTGGTTGGGAATCGATGTTACACCCACCATATAGCCCTGATCTCGCGTCATCGGATTACCACTTATTTCGATCCCTGGACAACTCCCTTCGTGGTAAAACTTTTAATGACGATGACGCTGTAAAATCTCACTTAACTCAGTTTTTGGCCGAAATGGATCAGACTTTCTACGAGCGTGGAATTTTCAAGTCGTCAGAGAGATGGCAAAAGGTCGACGAACAAAATGGAAAATACATTACAGATTAAACTTCATTCCAAGTAAAAAAATTTTTTATTTCATTGAACAAATCGGCGATTACTTAGTTGCCAACCCAATAATTAGAAGCAATGTAATTTTGCTGTCACGTTTTGCTAAACATTTTCATTCAAGTCTATTTTAATTTGTAGGTGAAGAACGTGTTCGAAATACACGAATCTTAGCTTAGTCAAGGTTTACGATGCGTACGTGACTTCGCCGACATTTTTCAGAGAAAGCAGTTTCGGCAACGATCTTTCACGAAGAAAAACTGCTCCGGCCGAATATATATCCTTACATTAAAGTTGCGTTAAATCGTCAACTTTTAAATTTTCATAAAGCCAGGAGATCTTTTTTCTTAGCGATAATTAATCTGTGGATCTTCGTGCAAGATCAAAATTACCGTGCATCTGTTCACAGGGACATGAACTAAATATTATTTAGTATTAATTTAAATTAGTATTGATTAAATTATTATTTAGCATTTTATTAAATTGAAAATGGTGTACCGACTTCCTTCAATCCTTCAAATCTATTCGCCGTTTCAAATTCCGCTTAATCATTTCTATAACGAACGCAGAAAATTCGCAATTAAGGATCCGCGACATTCAAAAATCGGAGTTTAAATCGCTCATTTGTGATGTAGTTCTTTTACTTAACGAACACTGAAGAAGCAGGTAAAATAAAGCTGCGTACAAAATACTTGATTTGGTCGCGATTCAATTGTTAATCAATCTTATTAGCAACACGCGTACGCTACGCGAGCCTAAGATTATGTTAAGGTTATTTCACGTTATATCACGTACTAAGGGTTAAAAACCATTAACATTATTGTTTGATCAACCCAATCAGTCCGCGAACTCCTTAACCCCTTACACTACAATTTCTTTCATAACCGCGTTAATTATCCCATCTTCTGCATTCATCGTTCCTCTAATAAAACAAGACAATATTTGCTCCTTGTATGTCTTCATTCACTTCGGTTTTAACAACAGAAGAATCAAATATCGTTTAGAAGAAACGAACAACATTCATATTTAATAAATCATATGAAAAATCTCTATCACGAGTCTGACTCGTTGTTACAGTGCAAGGGGCGGTCGGTCCGCAGGATACGCGACGCCATTCGCGATTGATCACCATAATCGGTTCGCGACTGTCGACACGGTTTATATTCGTCGCCCATTCGTTCCAATTATTCCGAAGTTGTCCAGAGTGTCTTACGCCGTTTTTACAGCGTGGGCGACGCACGATGCGTCGCCGCGATTAGTCGAAAGGGGTCGGTGGTTCGATTGTGTGCGGGGTCGCAAGGGGTCGGGGTTGCTACGGGGTGGGAACCGGGGATCCCCGAGTAACGTGGGAGTAACATTTACGCCCCATTTTCGGCGGAATCCGTTCCTCGAAGGAACAATCGTTAGCGGGGACGTGTGTGCTGCACACGAGAGGGAATCGAGGATGGTGCCTCAGTTTGGGGGCGGACCTCGGTGCAGGATGATATATCCGCAGCAGCGGGCGACATCAGCGAACGGGATCCACGGATGCCACGTACGCGTGCGGCCGACATCCGGGGGGGATATGGTCCCGTCGGCTTCCGGTACCCGCGATCGTCCTTCGCGACCCTGAATTCCGCGGCAGTTTCCGATCGGGCACGCGACCAGCGCTTCCTCCGGCAGTGACCAGTGTGCTACACCGCAGGATTGTGCTCCCTTCGCGGCGATCTCGCGTCTCCTCGTTCCCTCGTCCAAAGAGGAGCGAGGGAAAAATTTAAACGGTCGGATCCTGTGCTTCTTCCGTGATATACTGTGACGGTAATCGTTTCCGGGCTCCTCGCGAGGGGTATTATCGTGGCAATTGTTCGTAAAAGTGTTCCGAGACGCGGATTACGATCGCGATCGAGTGCGTTTGCTAGGAGTTTGTTTGCTGCACACTGCTCTCTCTCTCTCTCTCTCTCTCTCTCTCTCTCTCTCTCTCGTCACAAGTCGGTTTTTTCCCTGGGATCTGTTTCTGTTTCATTAGCGGATAAAACGTTCCGCGAGATTGTACGTCCATGTAGGTCCTGTTGTTCGTGCTTCCAAGAGCAATTTCACTTCGGCTGCAAACGTTCGTTGCGCGAGTATCTTGTGGCACTGTTATCATCGAGTCTTCTCCTAAACGTGTCTTGATTTTTGTTGAATTGGTTCGAAGCTGTTTCTGTTTTCTGTCAGAGAAGCTGCGATGGCAAATTGCACAATGCGTTCCCGTTGTCCGTATTTCAAATGAAAGCATTCGCGAGAAGCGTTAAATACAACATAATAGTGTAAGAAAGACATGCAAGAAGTGGCAGAACCGCTCGGAGATGATTATCTTTAGTTCGAGTAAAAAGACATGTCCGGGTGCTCGTTTTCTTTTCTACTTGGCACAGGGTTTATCTTGAAACTTTCAGACAAACCGAAACATTTAAGATACGTTTTCTGGAGAATAAAATTCGAAGCTATATGAAACCTGCGTGCAACAAATATCTGTACCGAACTCCAAGTGAAACGAACCGTATAATTCCGAGTACTTTTTAATATCTGTACAATACTATTCGCATTCCTTCTCAAATATTATTAATTATCATATACTTTTCGTTCGAATATATTGGGTTGGCAACTAAGTAATCGCCGATTTGTTCAATGAAATAATTTTTACTTGGAATGAAGTTTAATCTGTAATGTATTTTCCATTTTGTTCGATAACCTTTTGCCATCTCTCCGACAACTTGAAAATTCCACGCTCGTAGAAAGTCTGATCCTTTTCGGCCAAAAACTGAGTTAAGTGAGATTTTACAGCGTCATCGTCGTTAAAAGTTTTACCACGAAGGGAGTTGTCCAGGGATCGAAATAAGTGGTGATCCGATGGCGCGAGATTAGGGCTATATGGTGGGTGTAACATCGATTCCCAACCAATATCCATCAATTTTTGCCGAGTGGACAATGACATGTGCGGCCTAGCATTGTCCTGCTGGAAAATGACACCTTTACGATCGACCAATTCTGGTCGCTTTTCCTTGACCGCTGCATTCAATTTGTCCAGTTGCTAACATTCACGGATAATAAAAAATAACATAATAATAATAATAATAATAATAATAATAATTTTATAATATACAATTTACGGATATCATAAAAATGGGAGTGAGAGACATCTATAACTGAAATCGGCAATTTCTTAGTTGCCAATCCAATAGAAGAAATTTGGTCGCGAAGCTATGGAGAAATTTTCGGCGACGTGTGCGACGTGAGAGGAGACGTCGTTACTTAACTTCGTTTCTCTCTCGAAACGAAGATGAACGAAATTAACTCGGGGACGGGCATAAATCGGGGAACTGCGATCGAGCAGGATGGGACCCTAGTCGAAGTTCGAAACTATTCGAAGCGGCGCGGTCGACGCTAAGACCGATAAGACCGCGTCGAAGGTAATCCTTCCGGATATTTTTTTCATTTTCCGATTCAATTAAGTGGCGGTTCGCATCGATCTGGGACGACTGCCAACCGTTCCTCGAGGCCTCACCCCCCTCTGCCCCAGCATCCCCTTTTTAAATATTCGAGCCGCGTGCGGAGCTAACTATTATTAAAGGAATAATAAGGATTCGATCATGACGACGTCCCTCCGATGACGTTCTGTGCCGCAGAGCTTCCTCGTTGTTAACAGCTGTCACCCACGCCGGCTTCTGTCCTCGAAAAGAAATCGGCTTGTCTTGCCGACTTGCCTTCCACGAAGAAACTTTTCCATCGTCGTATCGGGGTATTTCTGTTCGAATTGGTACGGTGGGAAGCTGTGCGAACTCCTTGAAATTGCAACTAATTAATATTGTTCGTGAAAATGATCGCGATAATCAAAGATAAACGCTGGAGTGAGAAATTGATCATTCTCGAGCTACCGATAATTCGTTAAAAGAAATTGGATTATAGCCTAACTTGGCTCATTTCACAGGCTAAAGTCTCTATTTTTACCTCTCTGAATGTTATTTCCAGAGATACTTACGTACCAAAGATATAAATAAGAAAGCAGAGGCAGTTTTCTTCGCGAAAATCTTCGAATTTGAGGTGGAAAATATCGATATCGAAGTTGCGATATAATTCTAATGAAGAATGATATACGATATAATTCTAACGAAGGATGATCTGTTTAAACTCATTTTATTGGTCGAAGACTCTATTTTTGTTCCCTCGTGTTACCTTTTCTCGAATGCGATCTCGCACTAGTGTGTGTGCGATAAACTGAAAAGAGTCGTTTTGAGAAGAAAATTTGATTATTCCAGCTTCGAATGTTTGTAAGAAATTAAAAAAAATTTATCTCGGGACTCGCACTAATATACGTTCGAAGATTAAAGTGTCCCCTTTCTAACCACCTATACAAATTTACTCTACGTTTTTTTGCCACCGTGTTATCGCACGTTCCGCGGCGCGAACCGTGTCCATCGCACGAACATTTCGTTCGCGCCTCCATTACTTTGAAATACACTGGTCCATTTACATTTAAACACGCGGTGTTTATACATACGCGAACATATAGGTTGAACCGTGCAATTGGGACGGGTTGTGTTTCGAGAGCGGTTAGCGCCAGAAAAAAGTTCTCGAGGAAAAGTTGAGTGGCGCGGGAAAGGGTTTGTTTTCTCACCACTTCACTTTTCTTCATAAATGCCGTGGCGCGACTAGAAAATGCAAATACATTCTTCCTAAAAATGGGGCTGCATGTATATGTCCTTCTGAATAAATCTTAGCAGAACCCAACATTTGAGACGGCTGCAATTCTAGGACCGCTGCGAAACACAGTAATTATTATTCTTATAGCTGGGTCATTTTAGAAATTCGGACAAAATGCAGCATGCAAATTAAAAATGAGAAAACTCTTTTATTCAAACACTCTGTGATTTATCTTCTAACAAATATATTCGAATGAAACAGGTAAATATAAAGATAATTCCTAATGTTACGTGTAGAACATGAAATCTTGTTGCTATAAAGAAAATTGAGCCATAAATTCTATCATTCTTTAATGATAGAATTATCATTATTATTATATTATAGAATATATATTAGATAATAATAATAATAATAATAATAATAATATATTAGAATTATACTATTATTATATTATTATTACAATAATGATAGAAGCCCCCTTTGTAAATGAGGCTTCTTGATATTCAATTATTTGTATATATATACAAACAATAGATATATACAAATAATTGAATATCAAGAAGCCCTATTTAATATATATATTCTCTAGTAATGAAATTAAAAAGCATAATCGTTGATCGCAGTAGAATAAAATTTGCTTCTCGGTTGAAAGAAATTAACAGCATACATATTCAGTAAATTATGTTGAAATTCTTCACCGGTGCAAATCAAATCGAAACGAAGTGGAACGAAGCTCTTAGTACTCTTCGTGAAACAGTTCAGCCAAGAAAGGAGAGGCCGGGGAGTTGGAAAGAAAGAAAAAGAACGTATCCAATACTGGTTCTGACGCGCACGACCTCGGCCAGTGCCGCATCGGTTCGTGACCAAAATGGCAGAGGCTCGGTCGGCCATCTTGTCGGCTGTTAACGAGATATTATTCTCCGGAAGACTTCGGGGAATCTGTATCGCGCGTCCTCGAGGATCGCCGAAACGCATCGCTGCGATCCGTGGCATGGTAGCCGGGCTGCGATTCCCGCATTCGAAACTTAATTGCATCCTCGACTCGACGGTACGTGGCGGCGCATTAATCCGATCTTTCTGCGGCGAATTAGCGGACGTGCGATCACATAGATTATCCGCGAGGCCTTTTAGCTGGACCGAGCCGTTCCCTTTTTCCTTCAAAAATAGCCCCGCGTCCCTGAACATGTTCGACCGGCTGTCGCATAGTCCCCGCGACTCGTTCCGCGCCCAATTTTGCGGATACTTTTCGAAAGTGGTACGCAACGCGTGTCCGGAGGGTGGCCGCGAGGCGGTGGGGATAATTTGGACGCGGAGAGGCGCCAAAACAAATTCTACGATAATAGCGGCGACGAGCGGAATTCATCGAAATCGGATGGCCAACGATGGGGAAGATAATTACATCTTACGATCGAGCGGAAGCGGAACACGCGGCCGTGCATTAATTCGCGCTGCACAATAGATTCGGCGACGCGTGCCCCCTTTGCACGCTATCTCGCCTATCCGTTAATCCGACAAATTTATTGGCACGACTTGTTTTGTAGGTTTCTATTATAGTCATTCCCGCGCTGATCCATTCGCGTCGGTCTATGTCTTCGCGCCTATTCCTGATCCGCGTCAATAAAAGCATCGGGAGTCGTCTCGACATCAAAAATTCGAATAAAGCAATCGACTGCATCTCCGTGCGACCTTTATGTGCAATAATAATCGATTGTATCTTCTCGTTATCCTATTGAGACGATCGGAGAGTCGCGTTTCACGAGAAAATGGAAGATGAAAAATATCTTTTTGACGTTTCTTTTGATAGCTTTGAAAACTTGTGCTCGTAGAAGTCCTGTTTTTTGTTGGTGAAATAACGGATCGGGATATATTACGGAACGAAATTTTGTTGAGAAACAAAACTACTTCGTGAACGACTCAATAGTACTTATTTACATAGCGTTCTCTCTGTTAAGTTCTACGATAATTGCAAATACGACGTTTATTTAACTTCGTTCGTAAGCTTGGATTCCGCAGCCTTGAAAATGACCGAAACAGTCTGCTCGAAAACAGTCGGGACAGAAAAGCAATTGGATTTTCGGCAGAGAATGGGACATTCGCTGAATCTACGACTCTTGTTTGCCGCATTTTCTGTTGTTCGCGCGCGAGGAGACACCCCCGCCTCGTGGAAGACGGAATTTCCAAGAGTCGGACCAGCGGGAGGACACGTTGCGGGAGAATTGTCCTCGGTCAAATTGCGTCGAGAAGTTCGAAAACAATCGATTTATGAGGAAGTTGCAGAGCTAAAGGGCCGAAAAGTTCGGACAACTGCTCGGGGCCATAAAAATTTCGAAGGAATCGCGCTGGAAGGACGAACCGGCTATAAATTTCCATAACGCGGCGATCCAGCAACGCTGACCGAATTAGCTTCCCTTGTACGCCGCGGTTACTCCAATTTTTCGAAGACCGGCGTTTATGGCACCGTCCGATGGCGAGATATAAGGTCCTCGGAAACTTTTCCGAGACTCGTCGCGCGACCGGGATTTACTGTGTCGCGATAATGGCGGACCGTGGATTCCCCGGATGCATCGCGTACGGGTTGATCGGTGCCAAAACTGGCGGCCTGCATAGCGATTATCCATTATCAAACGGATTTATAGACAATTTCATCGACGCGCCCGAAAATAAGACGCGATAAACGGCCGCCGTGCTTCCTTTCGAAAGTCTCCGTACGTCGCTGCCTCGAAAACATTATTCTAGCCATTCTTATTTATTAGCAATTCGGTGGAAAGCGCTTTTATGCATCGGCGAACGAGCGTTGGGTACGTTGAAGGAAAAACTATAAAGCTTAACGAGGTTCGTGCCAATGGAAGCAGGTGAAACGGACTGCTAATTTTTGTAGTCCTCGAGAATGTTATATTCCGAAGCATTATAAAGATAGAAACAGCCTGACACTGCATCAAATTCTCCGTAATTGTGCACCTGTTAACAGTAAATAATAACTGTAATAACGTTCAATCGTTAATGCAAAATATAAACTTCAAACGTTAGTAATCATTAGTCTGCGGATTTTTATGCAAAATAAAAGCTGTCTGCGTCAATTGCAAGGAATAGAAATTAAACAGCGAGTTCGTTCTTTCGTGTATCATTTCAATAGATTAAAAATAATACACGGACATTTCTCGATTCTTTTAATTTTGTTAGTACTTCGAATTACAAGTATCCAATTTTTCCATAAACGTATAATATCCGTAGTCCAATTATTATACTTTATTAGCTCGCTCTTCGTTCAAAGCGCAATAAACTCGAGAAATGATAAATTATACACCGAATTTTCTAGTCTGGTCGGAAACGGGAGACTTTAATCTTCGTATCTATGTCGATGCGAGCAGCGAAACAAATTTTCCAGACTCGGTAGAAATATTTAAATCTGCAGAATTATCGCGAAGCGCATAATTCGCGGCCTTATCGTAATTCTGACGACTTGGTTTCCATTCCAAGTTCGATAAAACCACGGATAAAGATAGTATACCAAAATTTCGGTGCTCAGACTTCGCCCGACGAATCCACGTTCGGTTTTAGTGGCGTAACAAACTTTGCAAACACAGTAATGTCTCTCTAATTGACGCTTAGCTTGGTCAGAAAAATGGACAACTTGGGAGAAAAGAGGTGCGATTATTCGAGTTTTGCACCTCGTTTTTATAATTGTTGACGATCTGCCACTATAAAAACGAGCCGCAAGGCTCGATCAATCGTATCTCCTCTTCCCAAATTGTCCACATTTGTGTACAATCTGAGCGCCAATTAGGGAAACATTATACAGTACCGTCATAATCATTCGATACTGTACACCTGGGGTGTCAAACTCAAAAGCTAACTTGGGCCATAATAAAAAATAAACAATGCTTAACTTTAGGTGGGCCGCAAAAAAAGATCAATGTTCATAGAAACAAATATTTTTATTTTATATTATTATACCTATTATATTATATACATTTTTTTTTTTTATATATTATTACACATTGTAATAAACATATTAGGGGGACCGGAAAGTAATGTCGTTTCTGCGCATATTTATCTGTGTGAATTTAATGTAAGCAGACGACATAATTTTCCGGCCCCCCTAATATATAAAGTTAAATTATTGTTTACGTCCTGATACTTGACATCAAAAATGTTCATCTCGGGCCGCGAGTTTGACATCCCTGCTGTACACCGACTTATTCGAACGTTGCCGGATCGCTTTTATCATTCGAAGCGCGATAAAATCGTAATGAAAAATCGTGCAGCAGATTTTCTGGTCTCGTCGCTAAGGGAAAACTTTAATCTTGATGTCTCCATTGGTTTCAATCACTAAAAACATGCTTTACCAAAACGGCAACAACGATCGCCGATATCGGAACAGAGTATTCGAGCATTACGATACACAGTGAACAAGAGAGACGAGGAGGACGCCGAGGTAGAGGAGATTATGACTACACATTATCGGACTCTGTGCATAGCAGAGCGGGAACGGAAACCAGCGTGAACTCGTCGACGTTTATCGCTAACGACGTCGGCAGCTCTAATCCGACTCGAACTGCCTACGCCGTTGTTCGCAGCCAGAAATCCGTCGAATTTCGATAACGTAATGCTCATCGTGCCGTTCATTTCTCCAGGAGAGCCCGCGCCGGCACGCCGACGTACCTCCGGTATCGTCTTCGTTACGCGTCCAGCGGGAAACAACATTTTCAATTCGCGATTCTCCCCGGAATCGGACGAGACCAAACACGTGAAAAGAAACGTGTCACGGTCGATCGAACGGGAAAGTTTCGCGGCTCCGAGCGACTGAGTAAGGAATCGCCAGCGGTTTATCGGTCGACCACCCTTTCACCCTTTTTGCACCTATTCTAGCTCCTCCGCAACGTTCGAACGTGCGAATTATCGTACCCTTAACAGTAAATTTTCCCGAATTTTTGTGTTTCAGCTTATAAACAAAAGTGCACAATTTGGGAAGAGGAGATGCGATCGTTCGAGCCTCGCACCTCGTTTTTATGGTTACCAATTGTCAACAACTGTGAAAACGAGCCGCAAAGCTCCAATAATTTTGTGTACAAGCTGAGCGTCAATTCGAGAGAATTTATAGTATGTTCAATTTATTAGAATTGTTAGAAGACGGCGCACAGTCTTATTTTACTCGTACAACATAGATTTTGCATAAAGATCCGCAGTATAGATTTTACATTTCATTTTCTTTTTGATTCCGTGGATAATTCTGACATAGTATATATATATTATTATATGTAATTATATATAAGCGATATCTCCATTATCGTTAATGATACGCAGAAATTCTTGAGGAACAAATTGTTTGGTTCAAAGGGATACATATTGTGCTGGCAATCATTTTTTTGTAAATGTCATATTTTTTGAGACTTCAAAGTCATCGATGTTTTTTCGAATGGGATTACATATTTCTATCATTATATCATGATAGCTAAGATCAAGAAGAATCTAATAACCTGTAATAGCATGACCTTTATGTGACCTTGGGTACGAATAATATATTATATATAATATTATAATAGTATTATATTATATATATATTATATTATTATAATATATTATATATAATTCTGGCATACATTCTATGTGCAGATCTTCCACGACTTCGCAACTGTTCATTATCGAACATCTATCTCCCAGTAGGAGGGTCGAGAAGATCTTTGTCCGTGCGAGCATTTCGAAACTCCATCTGAGAATTAATTCTTGGAACTTAGTCCGACACAATAGTAAAAGCTATACTATGAAAGTTCGTTGGTTGCGCCGTGAAAGCGAGCGTAGGTCGTTGTTGTCTCGTAAACGGCAGCAACGTGTCGCGTGTCGTTCTCATTCGCGTCGAATTTATGCGACGTCCCCTTCCGCGCCGCGGCGTTTATTTTCAGTCGGGAACACGAGCTTCCATAAAGAACGCTCTTTCAAATAAACTGCTCGAGGAATTTAAATGGACCGCCTAAGCGGCATCGTTGTTTCTGGCGGGAGTTGCGCCGGTGATTCAAAAGCATAATGGCCAACGGGACGGTGTGGAAACTTTCTTTCCAAGGTCGTTTCTTCCGCCCCATCGGCTACCCTCCTTTTTCAT
Organism: Megalopta genalis; assembly: GCF_051020955.1. Classification (NCBI taxonomy): domain Eukaryota; kingdom Metazoa; phylum Arthropoda; class Insecta; order Hymenoptera; family Halictidae; genus Megalopta; species Megalopta genalis. The sequence continues at coordinate 16,588,456 of NC_135013.1, forward strand.
CTGTCGGCTGCCCGATCACGGAACCAAGATTGTAAACATTCCCCTATAACTGAACCGGCGATATCCCTTCGTCGGTGTAAAAACGTTTTCGAACTTCGAAGTTTACGCTCGCGTCGGCTAAAATCAGATTGCCCCTCGGAGAAACGACGCTCTTTCGTTCGTAACAAATACGGATTGCGTTAGTAATATTTGAGCCGTTTATTTCGAAAGTGGCACAAGTCACTTTGTTTTTAAGTCGATATATTTAACCTTTTAGGTATACGGCTGAATTCTGCGCGAGGCTATTTCTCTGGACGGCAGAGTCTGATGTGTACTGTACAGAGTCTGTGTACTGTATATACAGGGTGTTCCAAAAATGTCCCGCAATCCGAAAGTGGCGGGTTCCTCAGGCCATTCGAAGCAACTTTTTCCTTTACAAAAATGTTCTCCGAGGCACCGTTAACGAGTTATTAACAAAAAACTGTGACCAATGTGAGACGAGCTCAGCTGACGCGAGGCGACCGAGCCAATCAGCAGAACTGGGATTCGACCGCTCGACCGTTGGCGCCGTTGGCTCGGCCGCCTCGCGCCAGCTGAGCTGGGATTCGACCGCTCGACCGCTGGCGCTGTTGGCTCGGCCGCCTCGCGCCAGCCGAGCTGGGATTCGACCGCTCGACCGCTGGCGCCGTTGGCTCGGCCGCCTCGCGCCAGCTGAGCTCGCCTCTCATTGGTCACTGTTTTTCGTTAATAACTCGTTAACGGTGTCTCGGAGAAAATTTTTCTAAAGGAAGAAGTTGTTTCAAATGATCCGAGGAACCCGCCATTTTCGGGTTACGAGACATTTTTGGAACACCCTGTAGACTGTTGTAAATCGATGTGAAGACAAAAGAAGTGTGAAACAATGCATATGAAGACGATTATTTGATTGAAACGATGAGCGAGTGAGCTACTAGAGCAAGCCACTATAGTGGCGCGTCGTGCCTAAAAGGTTAAGGGTTTGCGTTTTAACACGTTTAAAAATACGGATGCTAACTTTCGAGAAGATTTACTTGTATTTGTTATCTCAGGATACTGATATTTTTCTCGGTATAAATAATTTCGTATAAACATTAAAAAATCACCACTTTTCATTACGGTAAAGTGACACCTTCAAAATAAACGGCTCATTTGTTGTTGCGCAAATTTTTAGGATACAGGAAAACGTGTACATCGTGGAAAACGAATTTGACAATTATCTACGAAAAGACCCTTTCTTCTCTGATTTTAATGAAATTTGAAGATGCTGTAGTTTTAAATTACATTGTAAAATATCTTCCTGTACAAAATTTGTACTCAGAGTGTTCAAAACATTTTATGAATTGATCCCGAAAACAATTTGCACACTTTCTAAGTACGAGTTCAGCACGAGTTATGTCCGAATTAGGCCTTTCTTAAGTCTTCGCTATTTATTCTCGAAAGCTATTTCCTAAACAGTTTTACAAATGGTAAAAATAAATATTCTAAATAAACACTTTGCCATAAGTTTCTCGCGAATCTCTCGGAAATAGCAAGCAGAGCGATATTCTCTTACAACGTTGTCAACACGTCGAGTTGTATAACATATTTAAATTTCATTGAAATCTGTGTAGGGAAGCCCTCTGTAAATATTAGCATGAATTTTACTTTCATCGCTAGAAATTTTCTAATTGGTCAAAGAACTGCCTCCTTGATTTTAGTTTCCATAAAATTGAGTATGAAAATGAGACTCTGCATAAAGATCTGCAGTCTAGTCGCAATAAACGCGCTAATTCGACGACCGTGCGGTAAAACTTATATAACTTTTTAATAATACGAGCTTTCCGACAAATTCTCTCGCTTAAAATAACGAAACAACTTCTTGCAAAATAATTGTATTAAAAATCATTATTGAGTTTCTCTTAGTCGTAACTCGTTTATTGAAGAGTCCACTGATAGGCTTTTGGTAAATAAAGTGTCAACACTAAACTTACCAAGCTCTAAATATAACTTTTGTTACAATTAGACTGCGGATTTCACGCATTTATGGCAAAATCTGATAAGTAAAATAAAAAAACATTAACAACATGACAGGAATTTTAGGCTCTAATTACACTGGTTTTAATTCATCGATAATATTAAAAGAAGAAGTCCATCTCTGTTAAACTCTTGTTCTGCACAATCGATGCAGACAATTTTCATTTTGCATAAAAATCCACAGTCTACTTACAAAACTGCGATTAAAAAGTTCATCATTATCAATGAAAGAGTACTTATAATTTCAGCCGCTTTACTGTTAACACTTTATCGTCCGGTCGTGGTTGAGGCTGCCACTCAGTAAGGACTGGCTTAGTCGCGCGCGCATTTGCTCCCAGTACCGGCTAAATTTTCGCTATTCATTGTGTTGTGCTTATTCCTTTAAAAATAATAATAAATAATTATTATTATTATAATTATAATTCATAAGGATATGGGGAGGTCAGCATACAGGAGGTCAGCTACTAACAAAACAGTAAAGAAGCGAAAGCCGTCGATAGCTAAAAGTCGATTAATAGGCTATCGGTCGATAAGCATTGGCAATCGAAAAGCCGATTAATAGGCTAGCGATCGATAAACATTGGCAATCGAAAAGCCGATAAATAGGCTAGCGGTCGATAAAGTGTTAAGTAGCAAGGAAATTTCAGACGAGAAAGCGTGCAAAATCTTAGCGAAACGTCGTCGCTCGTTGCCAGCCAGCAGCGCGCCAATAAAGCGCGTGAAATCTGTCTTGTTCGTTTGAACCGTTGAAAGTTCGAGTGCACAATCGCTCGACGGCGTAGCAGGAAATATTCAGAAATACAAGATGCGCTATCTAGATCCCGAACAGAGCGTTCTGCCGCGACAAAGAGCCATAAAGCGAGCACGCTGAAAATCTCGGCGGCAATCTCGCCGAGGAAAGGCGCAACCGTTTCGCGTCCGTTGCTCGATAAGGATCGGCCGTCGAGGAAATTTGACAGTATCGAAGCATCGTTATCGAGGATATCGAGGCAGCGATTCCATCGTGCCGGGCGCGTGAAACCGTGCCGGTAATCACTGTCACGCGTTCGTTACGCGTCACGTCCAGCGTTTTCAGCATGGCGTGCGCGATTACGCTAATTGAGGCCTCGACGTCCACGAATCCGTTCCTTTTCTTGGGGGTTTCTCTCTGTTGCACGCAGAGAAGTTGCACATTTGCCGTGGAAGTTCGAGATTTCAGAATCATTCGAGATTTTTTGAGCAACAACACTTCTTCGAAAGATCAAAATAATCGGGCGTCTGTTATCGCAGGATTTGTTCTTGAAAATGTCGGAACATTTTCTGGAACGGCTGCTGTCATTAGTTAGCCCGCGGCTTGACCTTCAGTCGTTGAACGCGGCTTAACGTGATTGCCCGACTTAAACCGGACGGGTGTAACATAATGTAGATAGGGGCTGGATAATAAACTCGCGGCGCGATCAATTATTTAGCCAACATTCGAGCAAATTGCTGCGGAGCATAAAATTGCGCCGGCTATCGTAATCGGCGATCAGCCGGCCGGCGTAGGTGTTCCGAGCGTGTGTTTGTGTGGAACAGCATGGTCTCGCAGAAAGCGGGGAATAGCTACTCCGTTCGAATGAAAGTAACCGATGATCAGTCGATTCGAGAACGGGTATACGCATGGGAGGCTAGCTATTCTGTTAAGCCATAAGTTACTGTCATTCTAGTCCGCCAACTTTGCAGAATAATACAACCTTCTTCGAACTCGTATGACTGCTCTGCTTAACCCTAGAAAGATAACCATATGACAACGTACGTAAAAGATAACCATACGCTTCAGAGGCGCATGCTTTTCTAAGGCGTCAATTTTATACTAACAATGGATATTTATTTAAGTTAATCTAGTCATTTTAAAGGTTTGGCATTATTGTAAAAATAAAATGCATTTATATTATATTTTTTTATATTTTAAGTAATTTTAAACTTAAATCACTAGACCTCTATGAAAAATTAACAAAAATCAACAGTCTTCGCAGGCGCCTCTGCGACGTAGGTTATCTTTCTCGGGTTAAATAAAAGGTGACTAACAGAAAATATTCATTCATCATTGATTGAAAATTCATCGTGCCGATGAAATTTCGAAGGAATCGAAAGAGATGTCACAGAATTTTTATTAGTCTCGTTTTCGAATTTTCATAGTATTTATCTGTTTTAGTTGCACAGGAAATTATTCCACTTCAACCACTTAGCTGTTGCAATCTCTTTCAGAAGTGTGCGAGTTACTGCGATTATACGATGTGCGTTTGATTTTCTTCAGATTTCGTTTAAATACAACGTTTTTACAACATATACAATTGAATGAGGAATATCAAGAGTACAGTAAATTCTCTGCAATTGTCTCTCAGCTTGCAAACAAAAATGGACAATTTTGGAGGAGCAGATAGGATTATTCGAGCCTCGTGGCACATTTTTATAATTGTCGATTGTCAACGACAATAAAAAAAGGGCCGCAAGGTAGCTGCATAATTATCAGCCGAACATACTTGTGAAAAACAGCTGACATTTTCTGAATTATACAGAAAATTATTCTGTTTCGATAGCACTGTTCTATCTTGCCCAGAAATATAAATATAGGTGATTCTGTCTTTTGGGCTCGAGTTAACGACCGTTAAGAGAGAACTCTCGAATAGCTTACCCTGAACGCGTCGACCGTCTTCAACGGTAAACAGAAATGGTCGAGGAAGACGTATCGGACAGATAGTCTCGGATGCCAGGGGAGTTTTTCGAAGGGTGGCAGCCGAGGGAAGTTTGGGACGATGGCGTAATATAACCCAGAGGATTCAGGAAGAATGGGTTCGAGATGATCAAAGGGGCCCGATAAAGATAGCCAAAGGAAGTTTGAGATGAATTGCTCGATAAGGACGGGGAAGGTTTGATGCGGATCGTCAAAGACCGGCGAAGGGATTAGAGGATGCTGAAAGTTGGCTAGGGGGGCGGGGGCTCGTAAAACGTGATCAAAGAAAATTTCAGATGATTGCTGATGTCCAGATTGTAGATCGATTAAAAAAATCTCGGAGTTTGAGCGGAGCTGGGCGATAATTGGGTTCTACCAGAAGTTTTAATAGGAGAACGAAACTTTCGTCTCGGACAAATGTCGGGAAACGAATTCCCGCGATTAGTTTGTATCGAGCTGGATCTACGATCCGCAGCTGATCTATCGTTCACAGTTTTAAATACGAGCTCTGAATGGGAAACTCGAATAAGTGTCTATGTTACATTTTTGTTGAAATTTATTTATCTGTGTAGCACTTCTACAGTCATTGTACATCGCTTTAGTGTACACTAATTCTATATACGGTAATTTCTCCCGAATTCGCGCTTAGATCGCGGTCAGAAATGGACTGATTGTCAACAACTATAAAAACGTGACACAGAGCTCGAATAATCGTATCTCCCCTTTCCAAATATTTCTCCTCTTCCCATTTTTGTGCGCAATCCGAGCGTGAATTAGGGAGAAACTACCATATTTCGTAAAAAAAAGGAAGCGCATTAGATGCTCGAAACTTATGGAAAATTGTCGCAGAGTGAAAGTTTTTGTCGCAGCGCCGACGCAGGACGTATTCACGTCACGTGCGTCCCACTGTTGGCACACATCGAAATATAATTAGTAGTTAGCTATTACGTAAAATTATATTAGAATTCAAATAGTATACAAATGAGTATACAAAAGACTTCTTGTATACTCATTTCAGAGAAAACTAGTCGGTCTAACGACCAAAAAATATTCAAGTCCTTTGAAACAATGATTATTATTTATTATTATATAACAATAGTTATTCCGTTTGAAAAGGCGTTAACGTACTTTCCGAGACGACTGTATGTTATTGGGTAATTACCATGTTATCTTGGATAGTCACAAATACAACATAGACCCTTATTCGAGGTTCCCAATCAATTGTGAAATCACTTAACGTACTTTCCGAGGCGACTGTATGTTATTGGGTAATTACCATGTTATCTTGGATAGTCACAAATACAACATAGACCCTAATTCGTGGTTCCCAATCAATTGTGAAATCACTTAACGTACTTTCCGAGGCGACTGTATGTTATTGGGTAATTACCACGTTATCTTGGATAGTCACAAATACAACATAGACCCTTATTCAAGGTTCCCAATCAATTGTGAAATCACTTAGAGCGATGAAATCGAATAATTTCGAAGTTTCCTTCTGACATAATACTTCGCGAACGCGACATCTGGTCTTAGTTTTGGTCTAGTACTCGGCCTACGTCTTGGCCTAAGACGACCCCAGGAGATATAAGAAGTATCTCCCAAGATGGGCAAAGGGTTTAGGGTCAAAGATGACGTTCAAAAGTATCGAATCTCGAAGGAGGATATCGAAGGATGATTAAAGCAAGTTCGCCAACGATTTCCGAATGGGTTCGAGGTTGACGATCAAGGATGATCAAAGCTGTTCGAAGCAGGAAGTCAAAGTGAGAATGCCGCGGGAGTCGCGGGGGAGCGGAGATGGTCACCGAAGAATGTAGCAGGATGGAACCCAAAGGGTTGCGTGTAACAAAAGACAGCCACGGCCGGCGAACGGCAAAGGAAAAAGCCGGAGGAGTCTTTCGAAGGGGCTCCGTTTCGGCCGAAGCCTCGGCGAAGAATGAGAATTTTCGACTCCGGCAGCTCCATTTGTACCGTTCGACCGACAACAAAGGCCGCCTCTTCTTCTATTTATCTATTCACGGAATCGATCAACGAGCCGGAATCGATTCGGCCCGCGTTCCTGTTCCGTTCAATAACTGTTTACGAATCATTGATTTCCTTGGGGGGCTCCGAGCTATCGCGATCATTGTTTACGTTCTACGCGACTTCGGACAGGATTTTGACGACAGCCCCGCGCGCCGCACGTTATTAACCCCTTGCCGTGCTTTAACGAGTCTGACTCGTGATGAAAATTTTGGCCCAAACATGAATATGACGAGCCAGGCTCGTGAATAGATCGTCGGGCCAAACGTAAACATCACGAGCCGAGGTCGTGCAAAAGGGTCTATATCAGAGGCATTTACATTTCGGCTCGTATTGTGACATTTCTCGCGCATCAGTCTGATCGGTTTACCACGCGTTGACGCGTAACACTTGGGCCCGAGTTTCGTCGAGCTAAATGGCACGGCAAGGGGTTAACACGTTCCGTGCCGAGCTTTTTTTACTCGAATCTTCACACTTTGATATTTTACTAAAACTTGATGTATTACGTGCAATTATTCATTCTCGTACACATAACAACGTAACAAAAACTTATCAACGCCCATTCTTGCGGTGGAAATTGATTCTTCGGTTCTAAATTTCTTGTAAACAATTTGTTCAGTTCACTAAGTAAACATGCAAGCGTGTACCATCGATGGTACACGTGGCACGGAACGTGTTAACCCTTTCGCTACGGGCGGATTTTCCGCCGCGGTACTTCTGCTGGACGGTGCGCTGCGACATCGCTGCACGCTACAAGACGCCGTTCGTTGCGGGGGTACCGCAGCGGAGAACCCGCCCGTAGCAAAAGGGTTAATCCAAATAAAGTTGAACAAAATTGAAAAAAATAAGGCATATCTATTTATCCGTTGTTGAGAGAAAAATAAGGTGAATTAGCTTTCTGCAGTAAGCACTGACTTTATTCGCTACAAACGATCGAACTTATGGAGGGCCACTATAGTGGCCCTTAGTACCTCGATGGCATCTTATGGAGGGCCACTATAGTGGCTCGTAGTACCTCGGTGGCATCTTATGGAGGGCCACTATAGTGGCTCGTAGTATCGAAAGGGTTAATATTCGAGAAAATAAATCCTGTCGTTTTTTCACCGTTCTACGAGCCGTTGGTCCCTACGATCTACGATTGTTCATCTACGATTTAACCCTTAGCGGACGAGAGGCGGCTCTCGGTCGCCACGGCGTTTAGCGCGGCAGGACGAATGGCGAGTGAGAGGCGACAATCGGTGTTTATGTTAAATATTTGCAAAAATCGCCTCATCCTGCTACCTGACTTGGCCGAAAAAGTCGTCGTCCGCTAAGGGTAAATATCCGACGAAGCTCGTCGTCGAACGTACCTACAACTTTGATGAACTTACCGTTCCGTTAAATTAATGACTGCGTCGAAACTGATATTATCCGGGGACAGGAGAAACACGATGCTTATAAAACACGCGGCATCTTGATTGAATTTGTATCTTTTTGTTCATTTATCGTTTTCATTGCGTCGAACGATAGCCATATCCAGTCGACTGAGTTAGGCATCTATCTCGCGACATGACACGAGTATTGATTAATAACTCCAGGAGCTTTCGATAAAACGTTTCACAACAATTTCTGTTGATAGTTCGGACCAGTATGAATTTATATAAAAAATGTCAGTTTATTAGAGTCGGTAATTTTCCATCGAATTAATTGCAAAATATTGCACCGAGGATCGGGTGCAGTAGAACGTCTTCGACTAGAAACGACTAAGAACAAACTAATTAATAACATCGTGAATCTTCGATAGAATGCGTTAACAAAATTTGTGCCGTTTGTTCAAGCCTGTAATAATTCACGCCCGAAATGTCAAATTTACTGGGATCCATTGTTCCCGTCGAATTAATTCCAAAAGACAGCACTGACATTTAAGTGCAACACCAAGAAACGACTGAGAGAACGGACTGATTAACAGTTTCCACAATTCTCAATAGAAAGTCTTAAAAAAGAAAGACGCGCGCTGTTCGTTAAAACTTGCAATAACGAACACGCAAAAAGTCAATTTACCAGGATCGATCGTTTTGTTGGAATAAATGGCGAAATATCGCATCGAGCGTCGAATCGCGACGGTATCGTTCAACCGTTCGAAGGATATCGAAGGAGCCGAGGATTTCGCAGGAGGGGATGAAATTAGCGGGTTAATGAGGATGCAGCCGGTGGGCGGAGCCAATCGACGGGAGCACGTGGCGCGCGTGGGACCTCGCCTCGAGGCGAGAGGAACTCGGCGTGCCGCAGTTACCTTTCGACCTGTCAACAATAGACGTTCCGCGTCGCTCGCGAACGCCGAGAGAGAACCGCTTTCTTTCAGTCCGTCCGGGAAAAGCGTAGCGTGACCGTCGATCGTCCGCGTCCCGTCCCCTGGTTGCGCTGACCGCACTCGAACTGCGCCGGATAGACCGAGGACGCGTTTCCCGCGCCGGATTCTCTCGCTCGTAATTCCCCCGGAAAAAGGAAAATGGTGAACCAGTGTACCGAGTGCGACGTGCTCCCGCATCGAGTGGTGACTTTTCGGATCGTTCGCAGCTGCCAGTGAAAGTGGTCTCGCGTTTAGGCGAATCTGTCGCCGCCGCGGAACAGGCCCCCGATAGTAAGCCCCGAAGGCTCTCGAAGCTGGACTTCGCGGAACTTCCGACCCGCGTCGGTTACCCCGTCGAAGCGTCGATAATTTCACGTCGAAACTTTGTCTGAGGCGCCCGATCGGTTCGACTTTCGAGCATGCAAACTTTCGGGACACCGGCCGGCGTAGAATCGCCCGAGAAGAAATTGTTTCGAACACCCATAAAATTTTCGACACGGCCGGATCCCCCAGCGAATACGGTGGAAGTTCTTCGTGGCTCGGTGTAGAATAACGCGGGGATTCCGTGAAAATTTGTGGACGGCGACTCCATTACACACCGATACGGAACTCTGTGTCGAGGGAGGGGAATAGCGATACGATAGCAATCGATTGAACGTAGCGCTCGAGACAAAGACAAAGGGATGGGGACGCGGACTGCGGCTTTCGTGCATTCGTTCACGATTTTTCAAAATTCGACGCGACAGGGAGGTTAAAGGTGATCAACGATGCGCTTTCTACGCAGGGAATATCGCGGGGAATCCTCTTGCAAGGAATATCGATTGCTATGCAAATTCTAACACTAAAATCCGCGATCCGATCGTAAAGCGCGACCGATAATCATTTCTGCGAAGAACGAAGTTAACGAGACAGCTGGAAGAAAAAGGAAAAAATGACGAGACCGAACCAGTGAAATCGAAGCGCACCGTGGTACGAAGATCAATGCGCTTCCGGAGAGTAGAGTTGGGGGTATTTTAAGGACTCGTCGTCGTGTCCCGCGATCGTATCCGCGGAACGACAGCCAGTTTCCTCGAAATGCAACTCGGTGCACAGTGTCGCGTGCCGTATCGATTACCATATCTCAACCACCTGGAACGATGGAGGCATAAACATCGGTTGAACATTGCCGTTCGAAAGCGATAGCTCTTCGTATCTCGGTCGCTGGACCCATCGAAGCCCCGTTCATCCCTCGGTCTTCCCTTGAAATACGCACGGCTCGATCGGATTCATTGCGCGACCGGAAACGAACGAACCGCGGGGCCTCGTAAACGTCCGTTCTGCTCTTTCCAAACCGGGTTTCTCCCCTCAAAAAATGCTGCACGGTCGTAAAGCAGTCCGAACGAACCCGATGGACGTAATTAACGCTAAACTTACCGGGTCCTAAAAGTAACTGACGCGTGTCGCCTTGTAACAGGGGTGGCCAAAGCGTCGACCGCGGTCGGCTGGTCGATCGCGGAACTATTCCCAGTCGCTCGTCCGTCGGATATTATCTATGTTTATTTTAAATTTAAGCTTATTTTTAGCTTTAAATTACTACTTTTCTTGCGATCGCGTAACGCTGACGATGTTGACAGACCGTGCGTATAATTAAAGAAGAAAGAAACAGATCGCCCGTAGCGATCATAAGTTTGGTCACCCCTGCCTTGTAACAATGAACTGATATAATTCTAGCAACGTTAAATAAAGAACCGAAGAACCGATTTTTTTCGATCAGCTCAATAGATTCGATGTCAATAGTCTGTGTTCGTAGGAATTCGCGTTAGCGCGTATCTTTTGGACTGCATTGCGAGTACAGTAATGTCTCCCTAATTGACGCTCGGATTGTGCAGAAAAATGGACAATTTGGGAAGAGGAGATACGATTGTTCGAACCTTGCGGCTCGTTTTTATAGTTGTTGACAATCGATAAGCATAAGAGAGCCGCAAGGCTCGAACAATCGTATCTCCTCTTCGAAAATTGTCCATTTTTTTGGACAATCCGAGCGTCAATTAGGGAGACATTACTGTAGACAGAATTGTGAAGTATCGTGGAACGTTAGGAGCGGAAAAGCTTCAGAATTTCTGAGCTATCACAAGACGAAAATAGCATCGTCACCGAGAAACTAATTTACGACAGAGCTCGACGATAACACCGCGAGAAACAAGCCCGAGTACTAAGACGGCTCCTCGTAAACATTCTTGAGACCGATTAAATTGACGCGTCTTATTTACAATGCGGCGTCCTGGGGTGTCCCTCGACGGGAAGCCTTTGAATTACGCTTGCGTCGAAAAGGGCCATCGATACCAGAAAAGAACAGCTATTTCCGTCCGTTCCGAAATAGAGAACAATGTTAGCAAAAGCTTTGACAAAAACAGTAGTCGAGATGATTATGCGTTCGCGTTTCCCCTTTGTATTTTACCGCTAATTTTACCAATCCTTTGATAGAATTAACCGGTTAGCTGTTTCAATTTCAAGCAACATTCGTGTTGCGACGAGTATACGTCGTGCGTAAAAATTCGCTGTTTCAATTGCAATTTCAGTGAAAACTAAAATATATTCGTAAATTTTAAGATGTTTCGAATATTTAGAGGCCGAGACGAAACAAAACGATCGAATAAAAAGATATAAATAATTATTATGAAAACAATGTGTACAGCGAGAGCAAAGTACAGTAATGTCTCCCTAACTGACGCTCAGATTGCGCACAAAAATGGACAAATTTGGAAGAGGAGATACGATTATTCGAGGCTTGCGACTCGTTTTTATAATTGTTGACAATTCGTAACTATAAAAGTAAACCGCAAAGCATGAATAATCGTGTCGCGAAGCGTGTCGTGAAAAGATAAGCGATGTAGCGATGACTAACGAAACAATGTCTCTCTAATTGACGCTCAGATTATCCACATAAATGGACAATTTTAGAAGAGGAGATACGATTATTCGAGGCTTGCGGCTCGTTTTTATAATTACGGACAATTTATAACTATAAAAATAAACCGCAAGGCTCGAATAATCGTATCTCCTCTTCCCAAATTGTCAATTTTCGTGCGCGATCCGAGCGCAAATTAGGGTGAAATTACTGTAGTACGCATTGTACGCAAGTACAGTAATGTCCCCCTAACTGACACTCAACTTGTCCACTAGAATGGATAATTTGAGGAGAGGAGATACGATTATTCGAGGCTTGCAGCTCGTTTTTATAATTACGGACAATTTATAACTGTAAAAATAAACCGCAAGGCTCGAATAATCGTATCTCCTCTTCCCAAATTGTCAATTTTCGTGCGCGATCCGAGCGCAAATTAGGGAGAAATTACTGTAGTACGCATTGTACGCAAGTACAGTAATGTCTCCCTAACTGACGCTCAACTTGTCCACTAAAATGGATAATTTGAGAAGAGGAGATACAATTATTCGAGGCTTGCGGCTCGTTTTTATAATTCTTGACAATTCGTAACTATAAAAACGAACCGCAAGGCACGAACAATCGTGTCTCCTCTTCCAAAATTGTCCATTTTTGTGGCGTCGATTAAAGAAATATTACTGTACCATGTTTCGTTGGTCATCGCTGTTGCGTCCAGAGACAAGGGCCATAAAAAGGTCCCACCATTGGGGAAACCCTCTCAGGCCCCAACAAGGGTCAAGGCAGACACCCCCCTCCAAGGGGTGATTCGTGCCTTGACCAATAATAAACAATCTATCTCCATCCACGGGTGCTCTTCCACGACTTTCCAGCGTTGGAAGAGCATTCTTCCACCAGCGCTCGCAGAGAGTACAACACAAAAAATAAAGTTCTCTAAGACTACTAGAGACCCTTCCACGTCATTAATTTGCCGTAGGAAGCGCGAATCGAGCGTACAATAGTTCGGTCGCGCATGTACGTTGGGCGACTAACCGAACGTACGGACAAAACAATCGTTGCACCGCTTATCTTTTCGCGACACGCTTTTTAGTCGCAACAAACTAACTCTGGTTGGAAGACATAGAAATCTAATCTAAAGATGCTACGGATCGGCGTGGGTCGCGACGAAAACGCAACGGGTTGACGCCGCAAGTGTCGCGCGGCGATAAGGGAGAAGATTCTTGGGGATTCTAGGGGTTGGGGTGTGGAAAACAGTCGGGGTTGGCCGGGGTGGACGATGAAAACGGACGCAGTACGCGGCGGCGGGTGCGAGGTTTCTATCGAACGGGAACCGCTGCCCGGTCTGAAATCAATGGACAAAAGGCCGCGTGTCGCGGCTGCAGTGCCGCGTCGCGCCGCACCGTACCCGCAGCACTGACGCGGCCAAACCCGTCGAACCGTTCGCACCGTTCGGCCGAACCTCGAATAAAACCCGGCCAACGAATGCCCCGCAACCGTAAATGATTTCGGCCGCGATTCCGCTCCGGAACCACGCGGACAAAGTCACTCCTCGCCTTTTATTAATTTCGAATTTCCGAGCCGACTTTCGAATCGCGTGCCAACACATTTCCCCGATCTTCTCCCCCCTCCGTACCCCCTCTGTGTTTGGTCAAACGTTCATCCGCGTTCACCAGCTATTTCGAGCTGTTACTCCTGCCGGAAAATATTCAAATATTCGATCGGCATTGCGAATACGATTGTCGACGTGTACAGAGAAATTAACCCTTTGCACTCGAGTGGCGAGTCAGGGACACCACTAAAATCTGTTACACCACGTTTTGAGATAATTTTTATATTAACAAAGCTTAGATTTTAAAAAATTGTTAAGAGTCCTAAGAGTCGATTTCATATGCATAAAATGCATTTTATCACATAAAATGAAAATACTGTAAGCGAGAAAATTGATTTTATATTTACAGTTAACATAGCTTCGAGTGCAAAGGGTTAAGTAGTAAAATGGTACATCGTTCTGCTTTACCGTTGTGGAAATTATTTATTTAGTTGCTTAATACTTAACCCCTTTATATACGGGGTGACCCAGGTTTTTTCGGCCAAACGCAGGATATTCGGGATATTCAGCGTAAAAATGCTTCGTTAAGCCCTTGACATACGACTTTCTTTGCAGTTACTGCGATTAGAAATTTTTCGATTGCAATCATTTCTTGGAAGGGAAAGAAAATTGATGCTTATCGCGTGCCTAAATTTACTCGAATGTTTAAATATTGATGACAAGAGGTTAGAATTTTATTCCGATTTTAGAGGACAGAATAACAGAATTATTATATTATTATATTATTTTATTTTTATTTTATTTTTATTTAATAATATTATTATATTATTTTCATGACGAGTCGGACTCGTCGCAGTACGGCAAGGGGTTACAAATTTATGAGAAAAATACGAAGCAGCAACGGACCGATTGAAAGAAAATTGAACGAGATAGTAAATACAGCTAGGATAAGTATATACAGATGAGAAAAATACCACTAACGTTTGTCCACGTGAAACGTAAATCAGTTCGTTGTTGTGTCGCATTTTTCTCCTAATTTTTTAAACCTTCGCGCTCGTCTGGTGACCCCGAGGCACCACTAAAAAATGTTTATATCACATTCCAAAATAATTCTTACATCGAGCAAATGTAGATTTGAAAAATTGTTAAAATTATCAACTGTTTTATAAGTCACGAGACTCAATTTCACACGCATAAAATGCGCTCTGTCATATAAGATAGAGACAGCGTAGGTCAGAAAAATCAATTTAAGATTTACAGTTAAAATGGCTTCGAGTGCAAAGGGTTAATATGTTTTTCGTTATTTTCGCTGGTAAAATATGCTGACACCGTTCGACCAAAAAACCTGGAAAACCCTGTACAACGAGAACGTTATTGAACGCAATAGCAAATGAACTGGTACAAGATAAGAAAGAAGAAAAATGAAAAAAGAAGTGAAGGAAGACTTAATTAACCCTTTAATGCACAATTTAAAAAAAAAAACCGACCAAAAAAAATCAATTTTTTTATCTAAGAAAATACATATTTGGACCTTAATTTCAATAAATATGTAAAAAAAATGCAAAAATTACTAAAAATTCAATAAAAATAGTGGATAAATAATTATAGTGAATATTGAATCGCATTGCAGATCGAATTTTGTACCCATCGTACTGTTTTTCAATTACTATAGGTAACATAATATAAGTTGCGACGCCGACCGTATATATACGGGTCTGCACATTTTGGCCGGTTTTGCACGCCCGTGTTAATACGTTTCTGCGCGTTAAGGGGTTAAGTTTACTCTAAACGAGGCCGCGTTGTCGAGTGAAAAGGTCAATCTTCGTGAAACGTTTGTCATCTAAACTACCCGTTCCATCCAAAAATTCGGTAGCATGATTTTGTATCGATTCTAAAGCGAGCAGTAAGACGCTAGCTCGTTCGATATCAATAATTCGTCAACAATGCTCTACTTGTCGCGTAAGGAGATCGAACGAAGCACTTTTATCGCGCGTGTGTGGCTAGCCGCGGGAAAAAGTTCGGCAAGAAAAAGTTGAACCGTCGAGTAGGATCCACTTCGCGAGTTTTACTTCCTCCTGATGTACACACCAAACAATGGCAACGCAGCTTTGTTTTCAGTAGAGCTTCGTACTCCATTCGCCGTTTGCAACGCACGCCGTGGAATAAAATCGTGTCGTTTTACTCCGTCCGTTTCGAAAGTTCATAGCCGTTCTAGCTCGCAGCGATATTAACCCTTTGCACTCGAATGGTGACTCAGAGGCACCACGAAAATTTGTTACATCACGTTTCAAGATAATTTTTATATTAACACGAGTTCCAAAAATCAATTTCACACGCATAAAATGCATTTTATCGTGTAAAATGAAAAATACTACAAGTGAGAAAAATGATTTTATATTTACAGTTAAAATAGCTTCGAGTGCAAAGGGTTAAGAGCGGGACAGTCTTGAAAACAAGAGCAAGGGCGGAGATATTTTTCTCGGTGAAAAAGAATACATCGATTTGATTTCGGTTCTAGAGTGAACGCATTGAAATTTAACGAGGTTCTTCCGAGTTGAAGCTGCATATCCTTTCGGGAGCATTTTCATCGGGTGCCTGAAGTTTTATGGCTGTCGTCTATTTAAGAGCGTCCCCGCAGCCCGTTATGGATCATTGATCGCCAATCACAGTTCTTACCTACTCAGCTGACTAATCAGGAAGTAGGAGGCGGTCGGAACCGCTCCAGTAACTCGCAGCTGCAGCTGCACCTGCGGAGTTTAGCTGACCGTCGGATTCGAACCAATATTTCAACAAAATCTAAACCGGCGTTTATTAGAAAAATATCGGCGACGCGATATTAATAGTCGCTGAAAAACGTTCGAGGAAGTTCTGGTGCACTGTGTACCTTGAAACTTTCCAATCGATTGGTCGAATGCGATCTCATGTAAAAATAAAGCTGTACTCTTCGTCAAATTGTTATTATAGAAGTGGATGAATTCGTTTGAAATCCGCGAGACAGAGGGAAGGGGACGGACCCTGTACGGTTTCTGCCTCGATCAGTTCGTTCGTCGTTCGTAGAATTTCGATCGGTCGCTGAGCCACGAGACCGGCTGCTTCATTTTTAACATTATCGGGGAAAAGTGGCCAGGAAATCTTTTCGCGGAATGCCTGCTAAGCCGAAAGTGGAACAATGGTCGAAGCAATAAAACCGATCTTCTACCTAAACAGGCCTGTCGGTGCGACGTGTTTGAAAAATCGAAACTTCGCACTTGCCCGCTTCAAATTCATCGGACGTAGCGCGATCTTTGCAATTAGATCTTACTCTTGATCTTGCCATTGTTTTATTTTGCATTGCTTTCGTTGATCGAAGAGCGTCTTATAAAGCTCTTCGCATTCCCACAAATTCCAGTTGAGTTCTAGGGAAATGAATATTTTTGTATTTAAAAAAAATTACCGTACGTTTTGCAAACATCGGTGAATAAACTGTTGAATTTTTTTGATCGAATCGCCCAATAGTTTCGTTAGCATTTCAAGTCTGCCGTTATCTTACATAAAAAGATGAAAAAACGCGATCTTCTTATTTCTGTTTCCGTTCCATCCAGTTGGAACTTTTAACAAACATTTCGTAGACATTGCCTGGTAAGCTATTGGATTGTTCGGAAAGTAATTTCGTTCTTTCACGAGGAAGTGAAAGACGACTTTTTAATGTTTAGAGTAAATATTATTTACTAATGTATTATTCTACAATGTTTCGACGATCATTCTAATAACTTTGATATCGTATGCTCGTAAAAGTCCTGTTTTTCATTGGCAAAATACTGGATCAAGTATTTTTTTAACACGCGTACCCAACAAAAGTTTTTTGAAAAACGAAATTATTTTCCGAACAACCCAATAGTTTCTCTGACATTTCAAAGAATAGAAGTCATATCGTCCACTTCGATAAAAGTTATTCTGTTTTAAAAGATGTCCGGCTATTAATGCGAGTTCGTTTATGCACAGAGTGTGCCATAATTATGATATTATTCATGAGGATAAGTTTCATATTTATGTTATTCCTGAGGACATTTGAAGTAACTTTTTCCTTAGCGAAAATGCAATCCGCGGTTTCGTTTACGAGTTATTAACGAAAAACGCTGACCAATAAGAGCTCAGCTGGCGCAAGGCGGCTGAGCCAACGAGCGGTCGAAGCCCAGTTCCGCTGATTGGCTTGGCCGCCTAGCGCTCGGCGAGCTCGCCTCTGATTGGTCAGCGTTTTTCGTTAATTACTCGTGAACGAAGCCGCGGACTGCATTTTCGCTAAGGAAGAAGTTACTTCAAATGACCTCATGAATCACCATTTACCGAGTGTTCTAGTAATTATGGGACACCCTATATATTCTTCGAGCATCTGAACTCTTGTCATATTACTGATTAGGTCACAGCCAGAAGGAAAATGAAACGGGAATAAAGGGGTGCAGAAACGTGGCGCTCGAGGAAGCAAAATTGCCAACGCGTCCAAGACACTTGCTCGCGCGTATCCGTTCGCGAATAAATCAATCGCAGCCGTCGCGAACATACGTTTCCGGGACGCGGCAGCCGGTTTTTACCAATTTTGCGGGGCGGTGCCACGTCGAAAAGGGCCGACGTTTCTCGGTTCTTCGCGGAGGCGGGGATGGCGAAATTAACGGAAAACATCGAGGACGCTCGGCGCACTCGAGATCTAACCCTGGCAAGAAGCTGAGACCGGGCGAAGTTATTAATCCGGGCAAAAAGAACCTTGAATGTTGAATAGGGAACGAAAATTAAGGACTTAAGGGTCGCGCGGACCCGCGTCACGCGGTCGTTACTCATTGTTGTGGTAGCTCGTGACGTTTTCCGAAAGTTTCGACGTGCTGTCGGTGCCCCTGATGAAACTGACTTAGAACTGCTTGACACGGATCGTAATGCCAACGATAATTTATACGATGAGTAAACGATAATATTTAGACACGTTTCAGAAATACGCAATAACATTTTTCAGATTGGATCGAATGATCTGATTTTTCTTTTCTTGAGATGTTAGACATTTGTAAAAAGTTGATCAAAATTTCTTTGCTGATTGTCTGGTAATAAATCATCGTCTAAACATAAATCAAGTCATTTTGTCCACTTTTTAAAAAGTTATTACGTTTCAAAAGGTATCAGAATATTATCGTTACACACTGTATATCGCAAATAGAGACATTTAAGGAATAAGCTCTAACATTTTTCAATTTTTAAGAGCTCACAATTTTCGAGACGATTCACTGTATCAAGACTTTCAATGATTCTATAGAAAAGGATTATACAAAAATTCGCTGCCTCTGATCAAACATATTAATTTGAAAGTAGACCTTTAATTACTCGAACTCGAGGATCGGTAGATTTTGGTAAAGATGTTCGATATTTTATTAAAAAATTAATGCTGGATGCTGAATTTTTTTCTAGAAAATATATAATATTTATATATTATACATTATATATATTTTTATATAATTTTTTTTCTATAAATATATAATATTTATATATTATACATTATATATATTTTTATATAATTTTTTTTCTATAAATATATAATATTTATATATTATACATTATATATATTTTTATATAATTTTCTTTCTATAAATATATAATATTTATATATTATACATTATATATATTTTTATATAATTTTTTTTCTATAAATATATAATATTTATATATTATACATTATATATATTTTTATATAATTTTTTTTCTATAAATATATAATATTTATATATTATATATTATATATATTTTTTTCTATAAACATATAACATAAATACCTTTCTTCAAGCTATTGTTGAAGTACGATAAAAAGTTCGACAGATTTATGTTCAGCTCCTGAAACGCACAAATTTTTAAAGAGGATTTTAAAGAATCTATCTTTAAAGTGGCTAGATACGTTTACGTCGACGCGATTAGATCGTGGCGAATGAAAATACGCAATGCGTCCCCTCCCCGACTGGAAGCTCGAAAATGTCAGCCTGATTTGGGTTTCGAAACTACCCCCGGTCGATTGGCAGTCTCTCCGCAGCTGAAACCGTAGCTACCCGGGTCGCATACGTTGCCAAAATTTCGCCTAGTTACGTAGAATTCGTGATAGAAAATCCGAGCGAGTCCTCAGACATCGTTCCGCGTTCACCGTAAACGAGAGAGCAGTTCTAGACCGCGTCGATTTAACTCTGCCGCATCCTTCAACGATTTCTCTTCCGCATTCTGTAACATCCTTCACCTTGATCCGAAATTTTTCCAAAATGAAACACAGAAAATCGCTGCTTTCTGTGGAAATTGTGGTCGATGCCGTTTACACATTCCCTAATTGACAGATAAGCTTAATTTGCTTGCATTTGCCGTAGTCGAATTAATGAATTCCCTGCACATTAATGGCTTGTTTACATTAATAATGGATTATTGGCATTAATAAACAAATATATACATCAAATACCTCGCATATACGAAACATGGTTATCGAAATAAACGCGTTTGCAACTCGTTTACAAGAAATCAACATGGACCAAATTAAATTTATTTCATCTTATTTCATCGTTATTTAAATTATTACATTTCAAGCAAGCTCAGATATTAATCTCCGGTGACAATTCTACCTCGAACTTCCTCCTGCGAATAAGTCAGTCAATGACGCTTCCACTAAGAACCGCTGAATACAGCATACAATAAAAATTTGTCCGCGATCTTGGATCATGCTCGATCACGCAGCAAAAGATTTCGTAGCCCCGGATCGATGAACCCGTTTCTGATAAATTCCCAAAGCCAATCCGCCCTCTTCGTATAATTTTTAAAAATCGCCTCGACCACCATTTCCAAGTGAAAATCCCAAGACACCCCAGCCTTTCGATTACCATCAACGATTGCGGACACGCGTCCCTCAGGCTCGAAAACTTCCGTGACCTCGTAGCTCCTGAACGAAGGATGCAGCAGAGTTAATCGAATAATTCGTCGCGTCGGAATCCGTAGGTCGGAGCGTTTCAAGTGTTCAGGTTGCCGGTGAGTCGAGTCTGTGATCAGATCCTTCATCCGCGATAAAGGGACGCGCGGTGTGCAGACGCGAGTGTGGGATCCTAGGCAATCCCTATTAGGGAGTGAGGTTGTCAGGAGAGGAATTAAGGGTGACTTCGAGGAGCTGAGCCACGCTCTGACACGGCGCGACGCGACGCGACACGACGCGACGCGATCCACGGTGCTGTCCGAAGGTGTTCGAAGGGGATATGCTCGACCTTGGTGGTCGCCGGTCTCGTGGGCTATTTTAAAAGGGGAGCAAGGACGCTTATGGAGCCGGCCAGCACGGTTCCTGCGGCCGGGAACGAAACGGGCAGACGACGACGACGGTCGATCCGGACGGCCGACTGAAAATAGAGACGGCCACGGTCCACGGAGGCACGAGATGACACCGGCAGAGGACACGGAACCAGCCAGCACCATCTAGCTACCCTCTCTCTCTCTTTCTCTCTCTCTCTCTCCGACGAGGTATTATGAACCTGGAATGGCCATCATCGAGTCCTCTGTTGCCCGAGGAGATTGAGGTATGGCCGCGGTAGCCGGCATCTATGGCTTCTCAGAGGAACGACACGTCAGATATCCCGAGCATCGGCAGCATCCGTGAGTTTCACGTGAAAGACGCCCGAATAATCGATATACTATCCCCCCCGAAACCACCCGCACCCAATCGCGATCTACAGGGTGTCTGGTGAATCGACCGACGATCGCCTAATCGGCCCCGTCGACATGGTTCCGATCGTGCTCGTTACGTGGACAAATTATTGGTAATTCCCCTGCCGCATTATCGCTTAACACGTCCGCGGGCAGAAAAAACCTTTGATCAGCTGCGAAAGTAGACAGGTGACTTGTTCGTGAACCCTTACGTTAAGCTGCATGATTATTTAAAAAAGATGATAATAAACGATATATAGAATCGAATGCACGATGATGTGGCTTATTTTGAATGTTGTAGCATTCGTCATTTTGCATCGCGATGATATACAGTAAGGTCTCCCTAATTGGCGCTCGGATTGTGCACAGAAGTGGACAATTTGGGAAGAGGAGATAGGATTATTCGAGCCTTGCGGTTAGTTTTTATAGTTACCGATTGTCAACAACTATAAAAGTCGCAATTATATTTTAATTTATATATATAATATATATAATTATGTAATAATTAAATTATAATATTTAATTATTATATATAATTATATATTATAAAATAATTATATATAATTTAATTTATATAATATAATAATTTATATATATAATTTAAATTATAAGAGTCGCAATCGTATCTCCTATTCCCAAATTGTCCACAATCCGAGCGCCAATTAGGGAGACATTACTGTACATATATTTGTCATTCCAGGTACAGTAATGTCTCCCTAACTGACGCTTAGATTGCGCACAAAAGTGGACAATTTGGGAAGAGGAGATACGATTATTCGATCCTTGCAGCTCGTTTTTATAGTTGTTGACAATTCGTGAATATAACCGCAAGGATCGAATAATCGTATCTCCTCCTCCTAAATTGTCCATTTTTATGGACAATTCGAGCGTCAAAGAGACATTACTGTAATAGCAAAATTTAAAAAAGAAAAGTATTCTAGTCATTGTATGTGTAGTAAATCTCCGAAGAATTCGAGTCATTTCGATCAATATGAAAAAGCTTTAAAAGGTGTCCGAATATTAAATGTGCAAGTCACCGTATACTATACATTAGAAAGCTTTATTTAGGATCGCATCGTTTACAAATTAATTAGAAGTTTTGTATTACTTTATCTCCGTCACGTACAGTAGATAAGCTGGTTTTTGGATTCGAGAATTTTTGAAGCTTCGACTGTAAAAGCTACGCAGATAATCCTCGCATAGAACGACTCTATAAACTCTACCAGATCGAATGGTGTATTTTTGTATAATTTTATGAACGTTTAAACTCGTTTAAATAACGTTTGAAGCTAAAGAGGCTTCGATACCTTATCAATTATTATCATTGGAGTGTCTATAGAATCCTTCTCTTCCGGGAATTGAATTTTACGAAGTTGATTGCACCGCAAAGGATACGCTGCTAAACGATTCGCATGGCAGAGAACAACCCAGACACCCTGTATACTAATATTTCTGGTCGACAGCGAATAACAAAGTTGGCCGAGAAAGTCCGGTTCGTTACTTGATCGGAATTGGGACGTTGTCCTGATCGTAATTAGGCGAGCCTGGTACAGAGCGAGCCGGTCACTAGATCGGGCCGGATTCATAATTCACAGGTTAATTAGGATCGGCAATGACAGCGGAGATGTTTCTCTTGTACAAGATGCTTGGCTAGATTGGCGCCGATCTATAATTCATTGCCAATTAGACCGTGGATCCGCGCACGGTGCCGGGCGATCAAACGTGTTAAAGTGTCCAGAAACACAAAGTTTGATCAATCCGGAATCCAGTTTAACGAGTTTCAATTTGAAATTAAATTCGAATTATTCGAGTGGTCTGCGATCTGTTTGCGCAACAATCTCGCCGCAACGAAAGAATCGTTAATGAATTTCGAATTAAATTCAATGATACGAATGGAAATGATTTAAATCCTGTGGCGGCGCGGCGATTCGTTTCACCGCTGTGCTGAAAGCGCGCGTTGCTTTTGTTTGTCCGACAAGGAAATGATTAATGACGACTGCGAAACGTCCGATTATCGTAAAAAGCTCGATATACGCGAGCGAATAGGCTGTTTACGTTCGACGAGTTTAAAGAATTTCGTGAATAAAATAAATCGATCGGTGCAAAATTTCGCCCGTTCGACCGTAAACCCGGCACAGACCGACAGCTGTTTAAATACTCGTCGATTTCATATCTGTTTGACTGGAAATTACACGAAACTTTCAGCGCGTCGGATTATTCCAGAATTACCAGCAGGTAATTGTAAACACAATTTCGAGCTAAAGCGATTACGTTCGGAATTCGTTTCGACGCGATTAAGACTTATCCAATTGCAACAAACGCACACACACATATACACGCGCATAGATATATTCCACGTTCAATCGAATAAGTTGTTGAATACGTTGGAAAAAATTCAAGGTCTCGACGCGTAAGTTTTTCTGGCACAAAAAAATAAGACCCCATTAGCTGTCGGAGAATGAACCGATCGCTTCGGGACGTTGAGAAAAATTTCGCCAGGCTGATTCAAGGTTCATTTGCCAAAAAATTAGAGGCACTCGCGTGGATGGCCGGGATGCAGGGATTATTTGGTTGAAGGGGCTTTAGACGGGTGTCAAAGGAATCGATCAGGGAGACCGAGCCTTGAACCGAGGAGTCGCTAGGGAGAAATGCGCGGACGGTTTGTTTAAAGAAGTAAGCGGTCAAATGGGACGTTAACGCAACCCAGTTCTTCCGTGAACAACTTCCCCTGAAAAAGGAACGGGAACTGTCGAGCTAACTTCGCCATCTTTCCGGGAAGCATAAAGCGTGGCCCTTGAAAATGTCTCCTTTTTATTCGACGATTCCTTTTAGGCTCGGCTCGTCTCACGTACACCAAACACCACGAAAACCAGTCGTAATTCTGTTTTATAGCTGTATAGTTCATCATAAAGATGCTTTCACGAGAAATTTCTCGATGAACTTATTTGTTCAAGTTGATATTATTAATATCAACACTTTACGTATCGGCAGTTTCCTTTCCATTTCGTAAAATCGAAATTCAACAGTTAAGAATTCTTTTAATAACGGGTATGCGACAGTGATTTCATCCATAATTCAATTAATTATTTGAATTCGTATAATATCACAGTGCTAATCGAGATTTCGTTCGATTGACATGTTTTACGGGATATACGCATTTATAAATAATAATAGTGATAAGATTGACCTATTTTTATCCAGTGTTGCTAGATTTAAAAGCAGACTTTATGAACTGTTTATTTAATTATTATTATTATTATTATTATTATTATTATTGTTATTATTATTATTATTATATATATTTTTTAAATCTGTTTTTAAATCTAGCAACATTGGATGCAAATAGGTCAATCTTATCAGTATTATTATTTTTGAATGCATATATCCTGTATAACGGTTCAATCTAATTAAATTTTGATATTATATATATATATGCATTCACACACACACACACAAATAATAATACTGATAAAATTGACCTCTTTGCATCCAATGTTGCTAGATTTTAAAAATATATAATAATAATAATAATAATGATAATGATGATGATGATGATGATGATGATGATAATAATAATAATAATAATAATAATAATGATAATAATGATAATAATAATCAAATAAACATGCTATAACAACATCTTCTGAAATTATTATCTAAAAAGAAAATGATCGAAAAGTCTGTGAGCAGAATTTCGGCAATTAACGTGGTAAACATTGAAATATTGGTTATTACAATACAAATCGTACAAAGTTTAAGCGAATCGAGTCATTGTCATAAAATATTATGCTTCAACTGTACGAATTGCCAAAAATTCTGGTAAATTGCGGCCGATGGTTTTATCGGTATCGATCGCGAAATGTACGAGAGTGATTTTCGAATGGGAAAAATCGTACGGAAAATGCGGGAGACATGAGCAAATCGGAAACGGAAATTTGGCGAACTCTGGACGCGAACAACCCTCGATATATCGAGCATTACACACCATTAACAATTGAATTCGCGCGTTCTCGAATTCCGGGATAATCGAGGCAGAAGAATCGCGTGATTTTTCGTCGAATGACGGTGCACGGGGCGGGGATAGAGAGAAATGGGTGTCGACCGGTGTGTCCGATGAAAAACCCGGAAGCGCGGATGGGTGGCGTGTGACGAAAGCGGCTCTCGTTTTCGAGTTCCCCGGTTGTCGTTTGCCGCTCGCCGGGCCGGTCATTACGCGACTCAATAATGCAGATCCATGGTTGGCTCGGTCGAAGGACACGTGGTTCGCGTTACTTGGCGGCAAAGGGGATGCTTGGACAGTCATTTCGCCAAGTGACTCTATACACGGCCTATCGCGTCGCAGAATTCGAACCGTGAAACGCTTTTTCTCCATTCCCCCGGTTAACTTGCTATCGATCTTCGCACTGGCTTTACACGGATAAACGCTCTCGTAAGTGGCTTCGCGATTCCGTCATTATCTTCTAACGGCCTGAATTATGTCGCTCATAATTTTAAACGGCACGCGCTCGACAGACCGTCGCCGCCCCAGACGCGTGAGTTCGTTGCGAATAACTTATGCTATCGCCAGAATCTATATCGCAAATTGGACAGGAGGATACGGTGCTTCGTTTCTTCATTGAACAGACTCCAAGCTTTAAATTAAGTATATTTGATAATTATTGGGTTGGCAACTAAGTAATTGCCGATTTCAGTTATAGATGTCTCTCACTCCCATTTTTATGATATCCGTAAATGTTATATTATAAAATTATTATTATTATTATTATGTTATTTTTTATTATATTATTATATTATTATATACAATAAAATAATATATATTATTATATTATTATATATAATAAAATAATATATATTATTATTATATTATTATATATAATAAAATAATATATATTATTATTATATATATTATATATAATATTATTATTATATTATATATAATATTATTATTATTATTATTATATATATAATATTATTATCATTACCCGTGAATGTTAGCAACTGGACAAATTGAATGCAGCGGTCAAGAAAAAGCGACCAGAATTGGTCAATCGTAAAGGTGTCATTTTCCAGCAGGACAATGCTAGGCCGCACACGTCTTTGTCCACTCGGCAAAAATTCATGGATATTGGTTGGGAATCGATGTTACACCCACCATATAGTCCCGATCTCGCGCCATCGGATCACCACTTATTTCGATCCCTGGACAACTCCCTTCGTGGTAAAACTTTTAACGATGATGACGCTGTAAAATCTCACTTAACTCAGTTTTTGGCCGAAAAGGATCAGACTTTCTACGAGCGTGGAATTTTCAAGTTGTCGGAGAGATGGCAAAAGGTCATCGAACAAAATGGAAAATACATTACAGATTAAACTTCGTTCCAAGTAAAAGAAAATTTTTTATTTCATCGAACAAATCGGCAATTACTTAGTTGGCAACCCAATAAAACACAATTTTTTGATGTAACTTATCAGGGTTGATGTCGAACGTCAAAGACGACGAACGTTCATGCGACGATGATTTTAATTGAAAGATTCCAGAAGTTTTCAGAGATCTGATTAAACTATTGCATCATTCAATTCGTATAGCTAAACGTACTTCTGATTCTTCGGTATTTTTTCATAAATACTAGACGGTTACGCATCAGTCAACCCTTTAAAAATTATACAATTTCAGCAATTTCATTCAATAAATCGACAAGTTCTTTCGAACAATATACTTGAACAGCTTGTTTCAAGATTACTGTTTAACAGAAAGTCGCCGAGCTCGCTCCTAGATGCAACACGCTCGTTAATCCTTAAATGCATATTGTTGCCAATTGTCTACATTCCAGTTCCACTTAATTTTATTCAAAAACCTGAGTATGCGCGTTTCCGAACACACGTTGATAACAATAGACAATAGACTATGCGTGAAATAAAAGACTTGACATTACTTTTGGCGAGTAAGTTATATGCTTTTTGACATTTGAATGTGGTGGGTGATAACTTCCAGGTTGCAAAGGATTTTCACGCACTGAGTGCATCAAATGCAAGGTTGCTTTGTGTCACAACAAAAATCGCAATTGCTTTGCTGCATTTCATTTACAAATAATGTGAAAATTCCGATACTAATAGATAATATAAATGCATGACCATTTGTTTACGTCTACAATAATTTTAGTAATAAACGCATATCGTTGCCAAAAGTCTACATACAACTTTTTTTCGGAATAAATACTCAATATTATTACCTAGATTTTTTATTCATTTTTTACGTAACCTATGACTACATTCCTATAAAAAACGAAGTTTTAAAATTCAAAACAAAAAATCATGCATTTAAGGGTTAAAACATTCGTTAATCAGCTTGCTTCCAACAAAAGCGTCAAAAGTATTAAAATTTTCTAGCTGAAAATCTCGAAATCTACACGACAAAATATCTTCCTCTGTATCCTTGATACTCGTTAAACACTAAGGTTTGATAAATGTTAATGATAGAACAGATCGACTGTGAAGGAACGTCGGGAAAAATGTTTGCTCGATTGGAAGGACAAATGCGAGCATTTAGGTATTGGCAAGGCAACATCCCCGCGGCTGTCTGCAGACGTCCGAGGTTGTAGCGCGCGAACTAATTGCCGATCTCGGTGTTTTCTCCTCCGCTTTCTGCTTCCTTGTGTATTAATAACGAAGCGCACGGGATGCACGTGTGTACGGAAGGGTTGGAAAGGCTCGCGGGGTGGCGAGAGGTTTGAGACGCGCCACGGTCGCGGGTTAATTGATTTCCAATACCGGGGCTGACCGGCCTTCGGACCCGCGTAGAAGCGAACCGTGCATCCGTCGCCTCGCACAATCGGCCGATACGTTCGCTACGGGACACGCTGTATATTGAACAGCGGTAGCGGATTCATAATTCCCGCGCTGTTCCGCAGCGCGTAGTAACAAAGGCAATTTTCCGCTATTTTTCTTAGAAAATCTACGAGCACCGCGCAGTGAGCAAAATGACGAAGATAAGATAAAAATTAGAGAATTTTTTTTATGGCGATTAGGTGAAGCGACGATTTTTTGCTGAAATGCTGAAATGTTGCGGAATAAGGACAAAATAGAAATTATATAAATTTGTAATATTTTTTAATTTAGCATAAATTTGTAGCATTTTTTAATCTCGAAAATTTATGCTAAAATTGAAATATTTCAACAAAACTGTGTTTTATTCAGTAGTATGTACTGTTGCATTTTTTATGGCATGATATACATCATTTGCAAGTAGATTTTGACACGCTGATTTGAAATGTGATTGCAAATATCACTTTAGGGTTTTGAAAACCTAACAATTTAAGTGAAAAAACTGTCGGCAGCACTGCAAATCTTCAGAAAAATCCAGATTTGCTCATATATATATATGAGCAAATAAATAAATAAATATAATATGATAAATAATATATGAGCAAATAAATAAATATATATATATATATCTATTTATTTATTTATTTATTTATTTATTTGGAAAAATTAAATTTAATAAACGTATAAATATCGATGCTAATGCTTCATCAGGTTGTTAGGAACGTACAGTGTCCCACAAAAATGTTCGTACACACCTTTTAAAACGCAATAACTATTTTAAAACCGAACTAAATGTCTTGAATTTTTTTAGGTGATAGAGGGACTAGTCTACAAGAACTGAAATGCTACTGAAATGCTTTCTTTTTAAATTTTGCTATTACTTGGAATGACAAAAAAGTAAAAATCTCTGAATCTATAACGAAAATTTAAAAAATGTCTCTCGTAAATCTCGGTAACTTCTATGCATGTTGAAAATTTTATCGAAATCGGTTCACATTGTTATAAGTTGTAATAAATTGAAGATCGCAAAAATTGCAGTTTTACCGCGATTTTGAGCAAAAACTGGAAGAAATCTGTTTTTTTTAAATCATTCAATGCCTATAGCTCGACTCTGAATTGATCGATTTCGATCAAATTTTCAGCACGCATATAAGTTGCCGAGATCTACGAAAGGCTTTTATAAATTTTCGTCATAGGCTCAGTTAAAAAAGTTAAGAAACGAGGGTTTCTACTACTTTTTTCTTTTAATTCCAAGCAATAGTAAAATAAAAAAAAAAGGAAAACTCTTCAGCCATCGTCTAATAGACCAGTCCCCTCTATCGCCTGAAAATTGAATTCAAGTCGTTTAGTTCAGTTTTGGAAAAGTTATCGCGTCTTAAAAGCTGTACGAACACTTTTGTGGGCCGCTGCAAATGTTGCCACCTATGAATTTCGAAAAACGATAACGTCCTCTTGCAGCGAGAGTTCTTGGCAGCTCCCGGTGAATCGACTAATCCAGAATCGAGCTACAGGCGTGGAATGATTTAAAAAGAACAGATTTCTTCCAGTTTTTGGTCAAAATCGCGGTAAAACTGCAATTTTTGCGACCTTCAATTGATTGCAACTTATAACAACGTGAACCGATTTTGATGAAATTTTCAGCACGCATATAAGTTGCCGAGACCTACGAAAGGCTTTTATAAGTTTTCGTCATAGGCTCAGTTAAAAAAGTTAAGAAACGGGGGTTTCTAATTTTTTCTTTTAATTCCAAGCAATAGCAAAATAAAAAAAAACGAAAGCTCTTCAGCCATCGTCTAATAGACCAGTCCCCTCTATCACCTGAAAATTGAATTCAAGTCGTTTAGTTCAGTTTTAGAAAAGTTATCGCGTCTTAGAAGATGTACGAACACTTTTGTGGGCCGTTGTGTGTTGTAAATGTTGCCACCTATGAATTTCGAAAAACGCCCACGGATAACGTCCTCTTGCAGCGAGAGTTCTTGGCAGCTCCCGGTGAAACTTTGCAAGACCGCGGCGAAGTTCGTGGGCTGTTTACGTTTTCGATTGGATCCGACAGCAGACAGAGGGTCGTCGAGTGTCGGGCTCGATTAAAAATGTCGAAATGGCTGCGCTGCCAATCGCACGTGTCCCACGGCCGATTGAAATTTGTCAGGCTTTCGAGCATTATGCCGCGGATCGCAGCATATCAATATCAGTTGGCCGCGTTCTGTTCGGAACGACTGCTCGTTTGTTCGGCCCCCGTGATTTCCGCATATTAATTATCACCGGCTGACTTCGGGGCTCGTTAGTTACTGTCTTTTTTCCTACGTCGGACCCCGGTGTACAGGCACGCGGGCCGCTCCCGGGCCAGAGAAAATGGTTTGATCCGTTATTGATGCGCCGGCCATCCGCGAGGAGGTTTGATAAATGGTAACGGCCGCGAGAACCAGCAAAGGGGGCCACCAAAATGGCGGCCGGGATCGGGACACCCCGGATAATTAATCGATCGCCAGTGGCCCTTAATGTCGTTATAACTGCCTTCTCGATGACGATCGCTATAGCCATTATTTTTAATCGCCCGCGCCAATCAGAAATCAATCTGTCACGCACGCTCAGACGATCTTGTTTATTTACAACAACTATTGCCTCCGAATCGCTGCACTCCGGATTCGATCGAGTCCAAATCGGTACAAATGTCACTCACAAAAATCCAAGAAGCAGCGTCAAAAAGATGCTGGCTATCTGCTTAGCCAGCAAGAGAACAATTTAAGGATGTTAACCCTTTGCACTCGGATGCCGCCGATACGGCGACACGATGTATTAATTATTATTTTATATTATATATATAATTATATGAACTATATTATAACCATAATTATATCAACTAACAGTATAATATAATATATATATAGTATGAAGGAAAATAATAATTAATATAGTAATTAAAATATATATAAAATTAATATATATATAATATATTATATTATTATTATTAATATTATTATTATATTATATATATATATATTAATTTTATATATATTTTAATTACTATATTAATCATTATTTTCCTTCATACTGTAAGGTAATCGCGTAAAAATGCACAAATAAAGACCCAAAATCTTTTATTTATCGGTTCCTATAAAATTTTCGAGCAGCATAATGGTTTTTCTTTCGATTCAATTCTGTATGACGAAATCTCAATGTTTGCAAAATCTGTTTCGAATGCAAAGGGTTAATCGTTCGCAACCCCTTGAGAACAATCCATAAAGTTTGGGAATTTTTGTTACAGAGAATTGCTTAACAAAAAATTCGAATTTTCTAAGAGATAATAACAGCAATTGTCCAGCTTAGCATTGCAATTTTTCCGCGTTGAAAGTCTCACAAAATGGCGGAGTTATTTCTAAACCAAAGATCAGACTGTCCAAGATCGAAAGTTCGTATTAAATGAAGGTAACATTGTAGGAGTAACATTCTTCTTTACTATTGAAAAGGTAGATATTATATAGTAGATATTATATAATTTTTATATATTATAATTAATACCATTATAATTATATTATTATATATAAAAATTATGTAATATCTACTATATAATATCTACCTTTACTATTGTAAAGGTTACTATTGTGAAGGAATTTTTGTGCAATAGCAATAGGTAGATATTATATAATTTATATATATATATATATATATATATATATATATATATATATAAATATAGCACAAAAATTATGTAATATCTACTATATAATATACTACTACTATACTATATAATATATATATAAATATAGCACAAAAATTATGTAATATCTACTATATAATATCTACCTTCACAATAGTAAAGGCAGATATTATATAATTTTTGTGCTATATTTATGTATATATAAAAATTATATAATATCTACCTTTACTATTGTAAAGGCTACTATTGTGTAAAGATAGATATTATATAGTAGATATTACATAATTTTTGTGCTACTGCACAAAAATTCCTTCCCCAAACGATGTTGTCCAACTTCGAATAAAATTGATTGTCGACCAATTCGTGGACGTTATGTGCACTCGGTGCCCTCAAAAAAAAAGAAAATGAAATCAAGCTTTATCGAAGTTATTCGAGTGTTACTACCAGCCCCCTACCGATGCACGGGCGACAGGGGATCGAGTTCAGCGCCGAGAACTGTCGGATCCCCGATGTTCGCGTGTACCTGTTTCGTTCTCTATTCTTTCGGAGAAACAAGTTCCGGGCCGAGCGGGCTGTTTAATCCGACGGATATACGCGAACGGTTTTCCATGTTGGTCTGGCGTCGAGCTGGCGTCGCGACGGCCGGCGTCGTCGGAGCGGCATCTCTGAATACGGTGCAGCAACCCAGCACGATTTCGACCTTACCGACCGCCTCTGATATCCGCGTTTGATACACCGAAAGCTGGAGGCGATTCGAAATGAAACCGTCGGGAAAATCCCCGGGAAAGCTGTCCCGTTTCCGTTCGACCCGCGATAACACGCGGCGGAATCCGCTCCGAGAATCCTGTGTCTCCGGCTGACTCGTTTTTTCTTCAATCAGGGAAAGAGCTCGGTTCGTGGTTCTTACGATAAGGCGATCTTTTTCAGACTTTTTTTCCCGCAGAAACTAGAAAGCGATTTTTATTAAAACTTTGAAGATATTTTTTTCGTTGCAAAATGTTCAGCACAAATATGTGTACGGTAAATTCTCCATAATTTTCCTTGAGCTTGTAAATAATTCTAGCAACGTTAAATAAAGAACCGAAGAACCGATTTTTTCCGATCAGCTCAATAGATGTGATGCCAATTGTCTGTGTTCCTAGGAATTCGCATTAGCGCGTATCTTTTGGACTGCATTGCGAGTACAGTAATATCTCCCTAATTGACGCTCAGATTGTGCAGAAAAATGGAGAATTTGGGAATAGGAGATACGATTATTCGAGCCTTGGACCTCGTTTTTATAATTATTGACGATCGGCAACTATAAAAATGAGCCGCCAAACTCGAATGATCTCCTCTCTCAAAATTGTCTAGTTTTGTTTACAAGCTGACAGAAAATTAGTAAGAATTTACTGTACTTGGACGTGTTTGTTGGGTTGAATTAGGTTATTCTTTGTTTATTAAAAGATGCAGAAACTACATAGATATTTATTTCATTTTTTAATGATTCTAATGAGTTGACAGTTAATACAACAGTATTTTCGAATTGTATAAATGTTTTTGCTATTTCTATTTATGTTTTTACTATTCCTTATTTATTAAGCGATGCAAAAACTACATAGATATTTATTTCATTTTTTAATGATTCTAATGAGTTGACAGTTAATACAACAATATTTTCGAATTGTATAAATGTTTTTGCTATTTCTATTTATGTTTTTACTATTCCTTATTTATTAAACGATGCAGAAACTATATAGATATTTATTTCATTTTTTAATGATTCTAATGAGTTGACAGTTAATACAACAATATTTTCGAATTGTATAAATGTTTTTGCTATTTCTATTTATGTTTTTACTATTCCTTATTTATTAAACGATGCAAAAACGACATAGATATTTATTTCATTTTTTAATGATTATAATGAGTTGACGATAATACAATAATATTTTCGAAATGCATAAATGTTTTTGCTATTTCGCATTCGATCTATTCATTTTTGTCGTAATCGCACGAAATCTGCAGTCTATTCATGCAACTATTCTCCCCGAAATTTTCTAGATATTCTGCCTCGTTTTTCATTGCAAAACGTTTTAATAGGAATAAATATAGTCGGTCAATTATGCCTTTAAATCTTGTTCAAATCAAAAGTCCTTTAAATCTTGTTCGAAACGAATAATCCCACGATTTGACTAATCCGTCAAAAATAGCAGCTGAATTCTGGCCCAAATGTACAACTCGCAGCGATTTAATGTCGCTAATCGCTTGAAAATGCTTCGCTGGACCAGGTCCACGACACGATTCGTCGCGAATTAATACCATTTTCACAGTTATTGCGCGGCGAGAGTATTTCCTCGCCAAAATATTATTACACGCCGAAAAGAACGAAATTGGCCAGAGTTTAGAGATTCGCGATTTTCGCGATTTCGGCCGGGTTTATGGAAAAGGATTTCATAATTTGCAGACGAGAGAAGTTCATTCCCGGTCCGATCGTAACGGAGACGTTTGATTTAATTGATCAAAGCAACGAGGAAGTTACGATCGTTAACGAGAACCCCGCATTCCTTCGAAGTCGTTTCTTTACTTTCGTTCCCTCCGAAAGGCTGGCAATTAGCATTTTCGTGCCGGCTGGAAATGCCAATTAACAGGCGACCCTGTTATTATCAGTTGCCAACCTCTGGGAACATGATTCAGGCATCGGCGGATTCTCCGATTGAATTTCGCGTATCGGTGTTCTATCAGATTTTTCAGATCACGCACGAACGCACGCGTATTCCGCTAGCGACGATGAACACGTAATAGTTATTCCGATAACTAGATACTCCGTGTAATCGTTAATTGTTGCTGACCTACAATTCGGGTAATTGCATCGAGCTGTAATTAACAATTACACAAAGTAACTCGTGATCGAGTTAGGAAGCATTTCAATCGTCCTAATTACCGAGCGATTCGATTACAGAGAGTCTTTTAAGGAAACAGCATGGACGCCGATCCTCCGCTTGTAGTATCCTTGCGTCAAGGAACAATAAAAATCGATGGCTCGATGACCATTTTATAGAGACGACAGTGACGACTACTACGGACTTGTACGCGTAAAAATTCGAGCGGTACCGGCTGGAGGCAATATTCATCGCGTCGCAGAGACGCGTAAATGGTGAAATACGATGAACGGTTGTAGACAGCATGGCAACGTGCTCGCCTGGCGATTCATGGCGATTCCCATGTGACTGGGCGTTCATCGATCCGCGCGCGGAAATAGGCGAGCGACCTATACCGCGAGGATTTTCAACGAGCTGAGAATATTTCTCCCCCCAGAAGCCTCTTTTAAAAATAATTTCACGCAATAGATTACCGCACCGTCGTTTTTATAATGTGCTCGATAATCGTCCAGCCTCCTAAATCGGTTAAAAGATATCTATTGGGTTGGCAACTAAGTAATCGCCGATTTGTTCAATGAAATAAAAAATTTCTTTTTACTTGGAACGAAGTTTAATCTGTAATGTATTTTCCATTTTGTTCGATGACCTTTTGCCGTCTCTCCGACAACTTGAAAATTCCACGCTCGTAGAAAGTCTGATCCTTTTCGGCCAAAAACTGAGTTAAGTGAGATTTTACAGCGTCGTCATCGTTAAAAGTTTTACCACGAAGGGAGTTGTCCAGGGATCGAAATAAGTGGTGATCCGATGGCGCGAGATCAGGGCTATGTGGTGGGTGTAACATCAATTCCCAACCAATATCCATGAATTTTTGCCGAGTGGACAAAGACGTGTGCGGCCTAGCATTGTCCTGCTGGAAAATGACACCTTTACGATTGACCAATTCTGGTCGCTTTTCCTAGACCGCTGCATTCAATTTGTCCAGTTGCTAACATTCACGGGTAATGATAATAATATTATATATAATAATAATAATAATAATAATAATATATATAATATAATAATAATATTATTATATATATTAATAATAATAATATTATATATAATAATAATAATAATATTATATATAATATAATAATAATATTATTATATATAATAATAATAATAATATTATATATAATATAATAATATTATTATATATAATAATAATAATAATATTATATATAATATAATAATAATATTATATATAATAATATAATAATATAATAAAAAATAACATAATAATAATAATAATAATTTTATAATATAACATTTACGGATATCATAAAAATGGGAGTGAGAGACATCTATAACTGAAATCGGCAATTACTTAGTTGCCAGCCCAATAAATAATAAATAGCGGAATAATGCTCGACGATGCACACGCCCTTCCATGCTGCACGATTTTCGTTGAAACGTCTTTTCGCGCAGCGTCTACGAGTAATTTCTGGCGGCGGAGTTAAGTGACTCGCTCCTCTGCGATACGCGAGGACAAAGGATGTCGCAGCGAATACTAACTGAAACACGAAAGGAATTTTGTAGATCAAAAATTCAGCAGACGCTGCTGCTGAAAGGAGTCAAATTTGAGTCGAGAGCTGTTGACGGAATTGCAAATCATTCCGAGACTGAATCAACGCGGTGGTGCCAGAATTCGATAGCTGCAGAAAGCATCGCAGGAGTAATTGCTACTTATTCTTCGTTCGTTAACGCTGAACCTACTGGAGCAGTCGCAAAACTGCTTTTTAAACTTTGGAAAAACATTTTCCCAGCGGTCAAAAAACTGCTCACGGCAGATAGAGAACGTAAGATTATAAAAAAGGAACGAAAGAAGAATAGAGGAAGACAATGAAAAATTAAGTAGCTACATAAAATAAAAAAAGTCGTAAAGTAAGTTGAGAAAAAGCAAAAACGTTGAACTCTCTGCAACATCTTATATCAAAGTTTAAAAAAGCTGTCATTCGGCCGCTCCGATAGATTTAGCGTTAACGAACGAAACTAATTTCTCCGTCAGCTTAATTTCTATAAAGTAACGTCGGAGAATTGGAAATTGCACAAAGATCCACAGCCCGGTAATTGCTTATGATTTCAAAGAGAATCATCGAGTCTGTGAAAGCGCGATGCGCCCGTAATTGCGATTCGCTCTTGATAGACGATATAAAGGTATGATTGTGTTATTAGTGGCCCGATAATCGGCGGGACGATTATGCTCGTGATTATCGACGTGCTGCGTCGCCATAACGGAAACTGCTCCGCCGGTAATTGAGCGGACACAGTCGCGCGAAAGAAATTCCTTACTTAGCAAACAGCGATAATGATATTCCGCAACAATTGTCCCCGTGACAGGGCGCGGCGCAAGATAAAAGTTTTTCCTATTACCGAAGGAAATTGCATAGAATGCAGCGGGAGAACGTCCGCGAGGAACCTTTCGCGGAACTCGATAAAACGGAGAGAGTAATCCCGAGCCAGGGGATCCCGTAGTAGACCGTCGGGCCGAGGCCCGGCTCTCCGGCGGCAGCCTCTTTTTAAAATGCAGACGCATAATCGACCGTTGAAAGCGATAAATATTCATCGACACGAGCAGTTCGCTGAGACCGCGGGGAAACGCATTCGTTCCGGCACGGTGCATCTACGAACTCGCCGTCTTGATCCGGCCAGAAAGCGCGCACCTTTTATTCAAATCGCCGTAAAATCGCGCAACAATAAACAGCACGTCAAATTTTAAGTGGTCGACTCGAAGCGCGGACTTTGTTCCTTAATCGGTTAGCTGTTTTCGACGAGTATAATTGGCGCAACGCAAAATTGCGTTGCCATTTCTTTGTGACGAGTATACTCGTCGAAAACAGCTAACTGGTCAGAAAAATATATTCTTCGATGTCCTCTGTTACATTTTATATTAGGTCTGCCGGAAAGTTCTGTCCGTTTTTTAATTGAAATGGAACACAATTTTCATACATTTAATAATATTTATTGTGGAGTATACTTTCCATCGTTACTTATGACTTCTTGCCAGCGTGATGGCAACTTGTAAATGCCATTTTTAAAAAATATTTATCGGTTGTCAACGATTATAAAAACGAGGTGCAAGGCTCAAATCTCCTCTTTCCAAATTGTTCAGTTTTGTTTAGAAGCTGAAGGAAAATTGGGGAGAATTTACTATATTTGGCAATGTTGCTTTTACTATCCTTAATGTTCAAAAGAATGAACGCAAAGTAAGTATTGATCTATAAAAATAACAATTCTTTTCGTATTGTATTTGGCAGAATAATTGATTTGTTGAAGAGGACGTCTCGCATATATTAGGTCTACCGGAAAGTTCTGCCCGTTTTTGAATCGAAATATAACACAATTTTCATACATTTAATAATATTTATTGTAGAATATACTTTCCATCGTTGCTTATGACTTCTTGCCAGCGTGATGGCAACTTGTAAATGCCATTTTTAAAAAATATTTATCGGTTGTCAACAATTATAAAAACGAGGTGCAAGGCTCAAGTCTCCTCTTTCCAAATTGTCCAGTTTTGTTTAGAAGCTGAAGGAAAATTGGGGAGAATTTACTATGTTTGGCAATGTTGCTTTTACTATCCGTAATGTTCAAAAGAATGAACGCAAAGTAAGTATTGATCTATAAAAATAACAATTCTTTTCGTATTGTATTTGGCAGAATAATTGATTTGTTGAAGAGAACGTCTCACATATATTAGGTCTACCGGAAAGTTCTGCCCGTTTTTGAATCGAAATGTAACACAATTTTCATACATTTAATAATATTTATCGTAGAATATACTTTCCATCGTTACTTATGACTTCTTGCCAGCGTGATGGCAACTTGGAAATGCCATTTTTAAAAAATGATTTATTTTTAGAGGCGAAGAACTCGACTAGGGCTTGGTTGACATCAGCTTCGGTTTTGAATCTTCTTTCCTGTAAAAAGTTTTGCAAAGAGAGAAACAGGTGATAATCGGAGGGTGCTAGGTCCGGGGAGTATGGTGGATGCGACAGAATTTCCCAGCCTAGCTCTGCGATTTTCTGACGAGTCGCCAAAGCAGCATGTGGTCTGGCATTATCATCGGTAGCCATGTTTTCACGATCGCGTCTCGCTTAATAATGACATGAGACATCTTTGTTTCAGATTATTTAGGAGAGTATATGCGTGTAAATGCAACGATAAAGAGAGATAGTCGTATATGTCTCAAATCAACATGTGCATATGGATTGAAACTTGAAGTGACACTATCGGACAGAACTTTCCGGTAGACCTAATATTTCATAAACGTATTTAAACAAAGTACGATGAAAATGAAACATGCACAGTACAATTACAGTAACTTATACAATTCTCAAAGAGACTGGTGAATAATTATTATTTGTGGCAGCTTTAGTCGCGGGAACAATTTGACGAACTTCAAAGAGACGTTCTAAACCACATTCCGACTCGAAGTGCAATGAAGCACGTAACAAAATATCGTACATTGAATTTCATGGCATCGTAGCAAAGGCGAGACTTCGATCTTGAAAGCCGCGGTAGCACTGTTTTGCGAAAAAAATCTCTCAGACTCCGTAGAGACGTTTGAACTCGCAAAATTATAGATAACAACAATTCATCGCACAGTATCGTAATTCGAACTCGCTATCGACTTCACATTCTAGGTTCGATAAAATCGCGAGAAAAAATCGCGCGTCGAATTTCAAGACGTCGCTGCAAAGAGGAGATTCTGATCTTCAAATTCGTTCTACCTTGAATCGCACGAAAAATTTTCTCGAAGCTGTGCGAACGATTAAATCTGGGATATCAAAAAGTAAGATCGCCTTTACTTCTCCGCGCGTAGTTCGGCGCGGAAGAAGCGCTTTTAAAAAAGCAGTTAAACGATCCGAAAGTAGATGCTTCGCGTTACAAAACAAGCCCGGGTAGACCGTCGTCCGATTTTTTCCCACGAAGTTACAGCTATCTAAAGTCGGCTACTTTTCGCCGGAGATTTAACGATCGCCGAGAGAAGCTACCGGGTGTCCGCGCTTAATTGATACTATTGTGCGCGCGCGCGCTTGATAATGTTTACCATCCGTTCGCCGACACCCTATAGAACGCAAAGGCTGGCGGACGTCCGCGTGCGAGCGTGCGATCGATCCGCGCCGAGCCGCGCCGAGCCGCGCCGCGATTCGCGACACATTTTCCGCTCGCGCGTGCACCCGACCGCTTCCGCGCCTTTTCCCACGGGTTTTCCCGGCTTCCTGGCATCGCGCGATGAATACGCGTCACGTATGAATGCGTGCATCGTTAACTCCCCTCCGTCTCCCTCGCCCGCCCCGCCGCTGCCGCGGCGTAGAACGACGCGCGAAAATAGGAACAAAGGAGAGGAGAAGCTCGCGGAAGCGCACGGCTAATGAACCCATCGATTTTTCCGGTGCCGCGTTCGGGCGCCGCTACCCGGCAATGGACAACGATTCCTCGATCGCGGAGAATAGATCGAGGGTAACGGATTTCCTGCAAGAATGCGGGGAAGCGCGCGGTAAATTCCGGGCGGAATTCCCGCTCGAACGCTCGTCTTTAACCTCCGTGCGCCCCGCGCGAAAATACGCTCGCGCTGTCCTACGCGGATTCTCTTCCATTCCGAAACGCGAAATTGCGAACGAAGCTCCAGTCGTTGAATTAAATGGGCGCGTTACATCGTAACCGGATCGCAGAGAAATCGGGGATTCTGCGGGCTCTGAGGCAGCAAAGGAGTGGAATTTTCACCGGGGGATCGTAACGACCGGAGGCTAAAAATAAGATGATCTTTGCGACTTTTTTCCCCCGAGAACAAAGGAAGCGATTCCTTCTGGAACTTTGCAAGTAATTCGTCCCACGTTCGAGGAGTATATTCTAATTTTTCTCGTCGGAAAATATGAACTAGGAA
The DNA here is from genome assembly GCF_051020955.1 of Megalopta genalis. Lineage (NCBI taxonomy): Eukaryota > Metazoa > Arthropoda > Insecta > Hymenoptera > Halictidae > Megalopta > Megalopta genalis. The sequence continues at coordinate 16,628,883 of NC_135013.1, forward strand.
TGGACACGCGTGAACACTTTTACTCGCGGCCCGAGATGAACACATTTTTGCGGCCCGGTCAATATATCCGACGCAAAGTAAAAATAAAATAGAAATGTGAATTAGAAATTTTGAAAGTAGTCTCGGCCAATCAAATTTCTCCCGAAATAGGAAAGATCGTATCAGAGAAGAGATGTCAAGTATCAGGACGTAAACAATAATTTAACTTTATATATATTTATTACAATGTACTGGTCAAAATAAAAATATTTATTTCTATGAACATAGATTTTCTTTTTTTGCGGAAAGGCAGACTCCGTTGAGACGTTTGAATTCGCAAAATTATAGATAATAATTCATCACACAGTACTGTAATTCGAACTCGCTATATATATATATTATTATTATTATTATTATTATATAAATATATATATATATATATATATATATATATATATATATATATATATATAGCGATTTTTATCGTTTCCGAAATGCCAGCATCCCTTAGACCTGGGGTGTCAAACTCAAAAGCTAACTTAAGCTAACAAAAGCTATTATATATATATATATATAATCCGAACGCGATTTTTATCGTTTTCGAAATGCCAGCATCGCTTAGACCAGGGGTGTCAAACTCAAAAGCTAACTTTGGAATATATATATAATATATAATAATAATAATATAATATATATATATATATATATATATATATATATATATATATAATAGCTTTTGTTAGCTTAAGTTAGCTTTTGAGTTTGACACCCCAGGTCTAAGGGATGCTGGCATTTCGGAAACGATAAAAATCGCATTTCGGAACGAAAATACTACGGAATTACAGGAGGCAGTATTGAATCGGTCCCTCCGCGAATTAATTACGCAACGCGCTGTTGTGTGACCTCGCGAGCGAAAATTTCGCGAGTACGTCGCCCGGAGCTGCGGGGAGCCGATGCAAGTTTCCGCGCAGCAGGGTCGCGTGGGACAGGCATTGTTTACGAGGCGATTTATTCAGGTGGTCGGCGTAAAAAGCGCGAGCCACGCGTTCCCCGCCATAAAACTCGCGGACGTAAAGCGATATTAATTTAACCTTAGCTCGTAAAGCCCGTCTATTCGGCCAGCTTCCGGCGCTCTGCATGCTCCAGGAGCGCGACCCGTGCACTCGGGCCACGGGGCATCACGGTACGGATCACGGTGCAGGCCTCTTCGCTCTGATTGGATCGGCCGAGCCGCGGAACCGATCGAAACGGTGCTCGGCCCTGCCCGGCGCGGCGCGGCGAACGCAAATTGCATCAAAGGTCAATTTATCGAGTCGTTCGGGGCGCAGAAATGCCTGGTGAAAGAAGCAATTTCCGTGGGAACGCCGGCGGAATGCAAAATAACGCGTGCTCGAATCTGCCGATTCGCGATTCCAGCTCGAACAAAGGCTTTCCGCCCGTTCTATGTGTGCTCTTTGGTCTACTCGGTTAGAAAAACAATCCCAGCGCTGCCGACTTCTTCTCGTGAATTCTCCTGCGAATCCGATTTTCGGTCACGCTGTGACGAGATTTGGCACTTATGGGCTACAACTGTTTAGCAGCTTTGTGTTAGAAGTAACTGTAAATCGTGTATTTTCTCGTGTAATATACGAGGTGTCACAGCATCGGTGACACAACGTGAAAAGAAAATCGGGAAGAAGGAATAAAATCTTTTCATTTGAGGCTTCGTTTTTGAGAAAATCGACTTTGAATTTTCGACGCGCCTTTCAAAATGATGTACCGAAAAATTTGTTTCTTTTATATAGTATACATTTTTTTATGTATAGTACTATACAGCATATTTTACTTAATCCTGAACTTATTTCCACATGATTGTGAAGTGCTAATTACTATACCATATACTATACATATTTTACTTAATACTGAACTTATTTCCACATGATTGTGAAGTGCTAATTACTATACCATATACTATACATATTTTACTTAATACTGAACTTATTTCCACATGATTGTGAAGTACTAATTACTATGCTATATACTATACATTTTCATATATATAGTACTATACATTATATTTTACTTAATCCTGAACTCGTTTCCACATGATTGTGAAGTGCTAATTACAATGCTATATACTATACATTTTTTTAAATATAGTACTATACATCATATTTTACTTAATCCTGAACTCGTTTCCACATGATCGTGAAGTGCTAATTACTATGCTATATACTATACATTTTTTTACATATAGTACTATACCTCATATTTTACTTAATCCTGAACTTGTTTCCATATTTAAGTATAATAATATATTAACTCGTTTCCTAATTAAAATGAAAAACTATACTGATAAAAATATCATCTTATGTCTATAACTTTATGTCATAACTGTATTACATGAATATTATTAAGATCACATTACATGCTCAACGCTTAAAATTCCGGATCTCCAATCGCGGTCTATAGTGTCAAAGAATACGAGGTCAGAGTTGTTAAAGTGTTGTTAAAATTTTGCCAGAAACGCGCACGAATCTGCAGTCGCGGGGCTGCCATGCTGCGGCAGTTTATGCACTTGTGGCGTGACGTTGCTCCGGCTGACGCGGAACCCGTTCCCGAAAACTGGATTTGGTTGCCCGGAAACGTCGCGGGCACGTTTTCTCCTCCCGGCGAGATATCACGCGCGATTGTTTGCTCCTTTATCGTATTGTCGTTCGACCCGTTTTCCACGGCGCTCGTCTCGTCGACGACGTGCGCCGTCTGCGACGAGTTTTCTTTTCGGAGACTCGAGTCGACGACGTTTTCTGTCCAACCTCTCGTCCTGCCTTTCCGCTCATCCGGACCGGACGAACATTTACAAATCGGAAACTGTGCGGGCAAATGCATGAAACTTTGATTAAAATCCACCGTCCGCCATTCGTTGGAAAATTAAATAGAGGTTGGTCCCCTTAACGTGGGAAGACGTCTGAGATGCTTCGTGTATTCCTAAAGCAACCGCGCGCATTCAATGTTAGCAAGAAATATTACCAAAATGATCTATTGTCATCATCGCGGTAACGTGATCATTTCGAATTTGTACGAGCACTTTTTCTTCTGCTTGGGCAAACGAGAAATCATAAAGTAAATGGTATCGGACGCCGAATTTTATTTAATGCGATAATAAAGAATAATAATAATAGACTTCAGACTTAATAATAATAAATAGACTTTCGTTCTATCTCGTGGGAGATCGATGGCTCGGTTGGTCGATTAAACGAACATTGCTGCATCCGCGGTCCACGGAGTCGATCGCTGTCGAGCTGCGAGCCAGAACGCAGCTCGAGCTTCCGCGTTTGCCAAAATCCCCGGCAATAAATTAACTTCTAGGCCCTGGCTGTGGAATCGTTGCTTGTAAAGTATTAATAGGACCGATCCAAAATGGACCCTGGGATGTCGGTGGTGGACATCTTGCTTCAGCGATACTTCCAAGGATAGTGTTCGTCACCGTGACACATTCCTTTCGGACGAGACAGATGAAACACCCGGTACAGATACACAACAGAGGCGCAGGTCTATAGAAGCTGGGAGGCCGCGAGAGGGTAACTTTTCGAGGAGAAGTAAACGGGGAAAGATGAGCTCTCTTCCCAGAGTCTCTAGAGTCGAGTAGTCGCTGGGGACACCGAACTCTTTCTCCCTCTTTGTCTTCTGCCTTTTCGATTTCCCGCGTCTCTCTCTTTTTTCTCTCTATTTCTTTCTTTCTCTCTCTTTCTCTCTTTTCTCTCTATCTCTTTCTCTCTCTCTCTCTCTCTCTCTCTCTCTCTCTCTCTCTCTCTTTGTCTTCTGCCTTTTCGATTTCCCGCGTCTCTCTCTCTTTTCTCTCTATCTCTTTCTTTCTCTCTCTTTTCTCTCTATCTCTTTCTTTCTCTCTCTTTTCTCTCTATCTCTTTCTTTCTCTCTCTTTTCTCTCTATCTCTTTCTCTCTCTCTCTCTCTCTCTCTCTCTCTCTCTCTCTCTTTCCTCCCTATCTCTTTCTTTCTCTCTCTCTCTCTCTTTCCTCCCTATCTCTTTCATTCTCTCTCTTTCTCTCTCTCTCTTTTCTCTCTATCTCTTTCTTTCTCTCTCTTTTCTCTCTCTCCCTTTACTCTCTATCTCTTTCTTTCTCTCTCTCCCTCTCTTTTCTCTCTCTCTCTTTCTTTCTTTCTGTCTTTTCATCTTTGTCGCTTCCCTTCTTCCCAGCTCTATTGTGGTTAGAGGTGACAGCCAGCTCGGAATGTACTCGCGAAGCCGAGTCAATTTCGCGCTGGTTATACGAACAGACGGCTATTATACAGCTCCTGACAAAAAATATTCGGAAATTTTTTAAAACGCAGTAGCTTTTTCAAATATTAACTGAACGTCTTAAATTTTAATGTTAAAGAGGCAAGTTTAGTTTTGTGCGATGACGAACATATGCTTTTCTAAGCAAAAAAAAAACAAGTAAACGACTCTCGCTTTTTAACCTCTTTTTCCGAGCCTGGTACGAAAATTTAATTTAATTCGCTTCACGCACAGTCGAGCTACACCCACAAAAACATGTAAAAATTACCCGTTCTTGGTCGGAGTCCGTAAAAAACTGCGATTACCACGAGATCTGCTTGTAACTCGTAACAACGTCATTTAGCCCAGTTTCAAAAAAGTTATTGCGTTTTAAACGGTGTTCGTATACTTTCTGCCAGGCTTAGTAAAATAAACTGATGTGCAGGCGAACTACAGCCGGTTTTGACATACGTGAAAAACGTGGGAAGTTCGGTAGAAATTTTTCACACGCTCTGCAGCGAGAGAACTTCATAAAAATTCTTCTGGGGCCATTTCAAAATTAACGTTACACAATTTAACGTTACCCAATTCGTCGCAAAATCATTTGTTTGCGAAGTGTTAGGTCTGCCGGAAAGTTCTGTCCGTTTTTGAATTGAAATAGAACACGATTTTCATACATTTAATAATATTTATCGTAGAATATACTTTCCATCGTTACTTATGACTTCTTGCCAGCGTGATGGCAACTTGTAAATGCCATTTTTAAAAGATAGTTACCGGTTGTCAACAATTATAAAAACGAGGTGCAAGGCTCAAATCTCCTCTTTCCAAATTGTCCAGTTTTGTTTAGAAGCTGAAGGAAAATTGGGGAGAATTTACTATATTTGGCAATGTTGCTTTTACTATCCGTAATGTTCAAAAGAATAAACGCAAAGTAAGTATTGATCTATAAAAATAACAATTCTTTTCGTATTGTATTTGGCAGAATAATTGATTTGTTGAAGAGAACGTCTCGCATATATTAGGTCTACCGGAAAGTTCTGCCCGTTTTTGAATCGAAATATAACACAATTTTCATACATTTAATAATATTTATCGTAGAATATACTTTCCATCGTTACTTATGACTTCTTGCCAGCGTGATGGCAACTTGTAAATGCCATTTTTAAAAAATGATTTATTTTTAGAGGCGAAGAACTCGACTAGTGCTCGGTTGACATCAGCTTCGGTTTTGAATCTTTCTTCCTGTAAAAAGTTTTGCAAAGAGAGAAACAAGTGATAATCGGAGGGTGCTAGGTCTGGGGAGTATGGTGGATGCGACAGAATTTCCCAGCCTAGCTCTGCGATTTTCTGACGAGTCGCCAAAGCAGCATGTGGTCTGGCATTGTCATCGGTAGCCATGTTTTCGCGATCGCGTCTCGCTTAATAATGACATGAGACATCTTTGTTTCAGTTTATTTAGGAGAGTACATGCGTGTAAATGCAACGATAAAGAGAGATAGTCGTATATGTCCCAAATCAACATGTGCATATGGATTGAAACTTGAAGTGACACTATCGGACAGAACTTTCCGGTAGACCTAATATTTCATAAACGTATTTAAACAAAATACGATGAAAATGAAACATGCACAGTACATTTACAGTAACTTATACAATTCTCAAAGAGACTGGTGAATAATTATTATTCGTGGCAGCTTTAGTCGCGGGAACAATTTGGCGAACTTCAAAGAGACGTTCGAAACCACATTCCGACTCGAAGTGCAATGAAGCACGTAACAAAATATCGTACATTGAATTTCATGGCATCGTTGCAAAGGCGAGACTTCGATCTTGATCTAATATTTTAAACATACATTCCGATGTCTCGTTAAATTAAACATTTTCTTGTGTTTCGTGAAGCTGTGATTCGAGTTCGAACCAGTTGACCGGTTGCAAAACGTGCGATTTTCATTGTTTCTTTGGATTAAAAACTTCCGCGAGATAGTCGAACGACTCCGCGATCCGAATTGACTATTTGCAACACACTCGATTTCGAACTGCGGACCAACTTCCAGGAAACTTTTCTTCGTCGGTGTTCTCGCATGCAGGCGATAACACGATCACTCTGTTAGCTCGTCCAGGTTGTACCACGTTAGGGCAGCTCCATTACCACGGCAGACATTTTTCCGGCATCGGGACCGTTAACAGCGTTACGACCGCAGCGGACCTGCATCAACTTTGTTATACAAAGTGTTCGACACTATTGAGAACAATTTAAGGAACGATGGTTCACTAACATGTTTCACTTAACACTATAACAACTACCGAGCCCTAAAAATGACTAAAGTGTATCGTCACAATGACGAGATTGGATTTATTCAAATTTCTTTTATTTATATAATTATATATAAAAGGGCATATATATATATATATATATGCCCTATTTTTTATATGCCCTTTTATATATAATTATATTATATATATAGGGCATATAAAAATTTGTATAATTTTCATCATAGTATATGTTTGAATAAACAAGACTGTATAAAAGTTTCTCATAGAATAATTTTCGCGATTTCAATAACTGTGAAAAGAAATAAGAAATCACTAATTTTTACATGTTCGGTATTTCTTAGCAGGCATATAATAAATTACTGAGATCTACGAAAAACATTTTTTAAATTTTCATTATAGGCTCAAAGGAAGAAGTTAAAAAACGAGAGATTTTTATTCTTTCCTTTTCGTCATTCCAAATTTAAAAAAGGCGTTTTGATCATTGTCTAGTATACTAAGTCCCTCCGTCATCTAAAAAAAAAATTCAGGTCACTCAGTCCAGTTTTAAAAAAGTTATTGCGTTTTAAAAGATGTACGAACACTTTTGCGAGCCACTGTACATGTTCCATCTTGAAGGAGTACATTCTACAACACGTGACGCGAATGTTGCATTCTATCCTAAAGGGGGTGTTATGGTTGAAACAAGTTATAGTTAACTATCGCATATCATCTGTTAACTATTTATGTTAAATTGTGTTCTTTGAATCAACTTTTATTCGAATTGCTTGGTACCACTAATTGTTTTGTCTCCTACGTTGAACGCGTTGATGCGGATAATCTAAATGAGGGGTGTCAAACTCGCGGCCCGCGGGCCGCATGTGGCCCGAGATGAACATTTTTGCGGCCCAGTCAATATATCCGACGTAAAGTAAAAATAAAACAGAAACGTGAATTAGAAATTTTGAAAGTAGTCTCGGTCAATAAAATTTCTTCCGAAATAGGAGAGATAGTATCAGAGAAGAGATGTCAAGTATCAGGACGTAAACAATAATTTAACTTTATAAATGTTTATTACAATGTACTAGTCAAAATAAAAATATTTGTTTCTATGAACATTGATTTTTTTTGCGGCCCACCTAAAGTTAACACGTTCCGTGCCACGTGTACCATCGATGGTACACGCTTGCATGTTTACTTAGTGAACTGAACAAATTGTTTACAAGAAATTTAGAACCGAAGAATCAATTTCCACCGCAAGAATGGGCGTTGATAAGTTTTTGTTACGTTGTTATGTGTACGAGAATGAATAATTGCACGTAATACATCAAGTTTTAGTAAAATATCAAAGTGTGAAGATTCGAGTAAAAGAAGCTCGGCACGGAACGTGTTAAGCATTGTTTATTTGGCCCAAGTTAGCTTTTGAGTTTGACACCCCTGATCTAAATAATAAATAAATCTAAAGAACGAAAATCGGCGCACTTCACTCTGAGTTAAGGATCGAATAAAAACAAACAAAAGAACCGTCTCATTTCCTCGATCCATCAACTGTTCACGTCGACCTCTGGAACCATGCAACTTTTATTCGAATCTTCCTCACTTGTCGGTTAATATTGTTTCGTTGCGGACGTTGAACGCGTTGACGCAGATAAGAGTGACACCCCGCATAGCAGAGTGTCGTGGCTTTTTCTCGTTTCGTCGAGCAAATGGCTTTATCGCGGCCAGGGCTCGCTGCTCGCTGGAAAACTCTAGATCGCGGGCATTTTTATGGGGTCAAGTTTGTTCGCGGTTTACACGTGGTGCAACCTTCCAAGTTTCTGTTTAACCTACTTGCGAGTCGAGCTTAGAACGCGGAAAGCCGAGGGGGGAGGGTCCCGGCCACAATTCGGATCGCATCGGGTCCGATCATTTTTTTTTTCCCGCGACGAGATTTTGGAAACGACCTCCTCATTGGCAGCCGGTCAGCACGTCGGTGACGCATTCTTCTCTGACGCCAACTTTTCAATCGCAACGCGTCCGACAATGAGAACGCTTCGATGGCTTCCAAGATAGCGATGGTTCTTCGTTTTCGTTGCGGACGGAGAAAAGTAGAACTGAAAGGTCTGCATCGTTTATATAGTTCTGCTCGCTTAACCAGTTAGGCTGTGTTCGACGAGCATACTCGTCATGGAGAAGTGGCAATATTTTGCGTCATGGCTATTTAAATAGTAATTTTAGCGAAAACAAAAACATATTCTCAAATTTCAAGACGTATAGAATATTTTGAGGTAAATCCTACTCGAAGGTGTTTACATCGTTATTAACACTATGCCGTCCGGTGGCACCACGCTGGTGCCATGCAAAAACTATCTGTTGTATGTCGGTGGTACCATTTTGGTGGCATTTTAAAAAACTGAAATAACATTTGAACTATATTTCTTGGGTGTTAAAAGGCAGCAAACTAACTATAGCATTGTGCTTATTTAACTAAGAATTAAGTATGAAATTTCTTGGATGACATATCTTAATTTTAGGAATTTATATTACCGCCATCTTCGAAATTTTCTTTTAAATCTAAAATTTCCAAGCTATTATGCCGGCGTCAAAGAAAAGAATCATATTTAAGATCTGCGGAGGGCATAGTGTTAAAATAAGACTAGAAAAGAATCGCGATATTAGTCTTCGACGCGTGCAAAGTCCTATTATATATCGTTCTTTGCTTTGCTGAAAGCCGTTCTATAGCAGCAATTTGAATTTTTAACCCTTTGCGCTCGCGTGGTGACACTGAGGCACCACTAAAATTTGTTATGTCACGTTCTAAGGTAATTTTTATATCGACAAAGTTTAGATTTAAAAAATCGTTGAAAGTGTAACCGTTGTACGAGTTACAAAACTCAACTTCGTATGCGTAAAATACATTTTGCCACATAAAATGAAAATTCTGTAAGTCAGAAATATTATTTTACGTTTACAGATAAAACAGCTTCGAGCGCAAAGGGTTAACTTTTATAAGTATTCGATTTTTCCTGCGTTTTTCGTTTATTATGTATGTAGTATATGTAAACGTTAAGTGAATAAGTAAATATTAGCCATAAAATTGTTAATTTTATCACATAAAACTGTCTTTTCGATCCAATATTTTAACAGAGTATTTTACAAGCCCTGACAAATTGCGACCCCATTTTTTCCCCGTGTAGCAACAGATCAAAGATAGGCAATCCTCGATGCAAAAAGCAATCGCTTACACTTTGGTCTTCCGCTTTTCATTAATAACAGCTCCAACATTTTTATTCTTCGTTGGACATAGATAAAATAACAGAAGAATATCCTTCGTGCGAGGAAATAAACACTTTAACAGAGTATATTCGTCATTGTTTGATCCTCACGGCACATATAGATATACGTGCTCTGAAAAGGTGACGCCACAGCTAACTGGTTAATTAATAGAAATGTGATCTCTCGCCTCCAATTAGTACAAAGAGAAGTTAAACCGTTGCTAATGCATCTGTTCTTTCTTTATCATCGGTCTGGGTTAAACTTAATTATCACGACGGTTAAATGCTCATTATGCACGACTGTCCCATGCAATGGTTGACACAATTTATGACAAAAGTTACGGTCCATGCAGAGAATGGCTTGACAAAATGGCCATTTCTTTGGGTCACGCTAATGCCAGCAGCGCGGTCTCCTCTCAAACTGCGGTAAAACGGTGACAAAAAGAATGCGCACCGTTCTTTTTTCCGAATATGTTGTAAAGAGGAGAACATAATCTTCAATAATATAATTTTTTAATGTAATTGTTTTAATGTAATCTTTTTAATTCAGTGAAGAAGTTTGAGTCTGAACATTGTAAAACTTTCGAGAGGAATATCGTGTCTCTGTGCTTCTGTCCTCATTCTAATACAAAAGCAAGTTTTCGAAAAACAACTCGGGGAGGTGAAAGTAGAATGTTCGGCCTTTAAACCAAGCCCTGATAAATCGCGATTTGATTTTTTTTTAACAATGTCGCAACAAATCGAAGATCAGCGATTCTCGACCCAAAAAGCGATTGCTTACACTTTGGTCTGCCATCCTTCGTTAATAACAGCTCCAACATTTTTATTCCTCGTTGGATATAGATAAAATAACAGAAGAATATTCTCAATTGTTCGTGCGAACAATGAAAAATATTTTCGCAAGGCAAGAGTTAACCCGTGACCGAATTTTGGTGGCCACATTGATATACAGTTGATGCAATTATCTAAACATTCATGCAATCCTAACTCATCAGGTTTGCAATGTGTCAACGTAAATTTACTTGCACTTACTAAATCGCGTATCTATGCACCGCATACTGAAACAATAACTGACAGTAATTGATAGTCCGATTAAGGGTTAAGGGTTGACCGAAAAAAAATCCGGAAGTCGCGTGTCACACGAGACAGCTCAATTTTCAGTTTGCACAATTTTCGATGTTCACATTCTATCGAAGGTGCAAATGCTCGATACTCGAGATACCCGCGAATTTCGACTGTTTTATTTCGATATACTCCGCGGTCCCGTCGGAAGCATCGATCGTCGCTTCGAAACACGCCCTCCCCGCCGCAATTCAAATCGATCATGGCGCGCGAACGTCTGGGAAACGTGATGCGACGCCCCCGCGGCGCAAAGAAAGGCAAGCTGGTCGGCTCTCGCCGAGGTTTAACAAAGCCGGGGGAGAGCGAGGGGGAAAGAGAGAGAGAGAGAGAGACGGAGGAGAGCCTTGCCAAAACCGTTTCCTCCAATCAGCATCGGCAGGGATCGCGGTCGAGCCTTGTCCGGTCGGTCGAATCGATCGTCGAACGAATGCGGGCCCGGCTTTTTCCGCATTGTGTTTGACTCGGGTTTGTAACTTGACCCTGAAACCATTTCCCGAGCGAGAATCGACCCCGATGACGACTGGCCGACCCGTTTGGCAGGCTTGGCCGGCCTGTGAAATATTCTCGGGTCCTCGCACAGGGTCGACGGGTCGGATAGAGGGTAGAGCCAGAGGGGTCGCGACAAGCGAACCAACCTGCGTCGGCGCGCGTTGTGCTCGATCGAATTTAGTCACGTTTTACAACTAAATCACGACTACGGACAACATTCCCGATGAAACTGCCATTGAAAAACGGTGTAAAATAATCACCCTTTGAGGGTGATTACGGTGCAAGCACCCTCGTAGGGTGCAAGACATTCTAGGATAGCTTCGCCATTTGTCCTCGATTCTTCCCAAAGATTGATTGTCAATGATTGAAGCCCAAGTCCGCCATGCGATAGGATTTCTATACTTTTCTCTACCGATTATTTTTTGAGCCTACTTTATTCCTGTTTCAAATTGAAGATACGTAAATTCCGTCATATGATAGAATTTCTATACTTTTCTCTGCCGATTATTTTTTGAGCCTACTTTATTCCTGTTTCAAATTGAAGATACGTAAATTTCGTCATACGATAGAATTTCTATACCTTTCTCTATCGATTATTTTTTGAGCCTACTTTATTCCTGTTTCAAATTGAAGATACGTAAATTCCGTCATGCGATAGAATTTCTATGCTTTTCTCTACCGATTATTTTTTGAGCCTATTTTATTCCTGTTTCAAATTAAAGATACCTAAATTCCGTCATGCGATAGAATTTCTATGCTTTTCTCTACCGATTATTTTTTGAGCCTATTTTATTCCTGTTTCAAATTGAAGATACCTAAATTCCGTCATGCGATAGAATTTCTATGCTTTTCTCTACCGATTATTTTTTGAGCCTATTTTATTCCTGTTTCAAATTGAAAATACGTAAACTCTCCCTAACTGACGCTCAGTTGAGGAACAAAAATGGACAATTTGGGATGAAGAGAGACGACTATTCGAGCCTTACACCTCGATTATGTAATTGTTGACGGCAATTATAAAAATGAATAGCAAGGCTCGATTAATTGTACTTCCTCTTCATAAATCGTTCATTTTTATTTCCAAGCTCAGCTTCTTCAACTCAGCGTCAATTAGGCAGAATTTACTGTATTACGATTTCCAACGAATCCCTTTTGGCTTACAGCTTAGAGGGGATGATGCCTATTATTCGAAGAACTCTATGCAGTTCGTACACTTGCAGTTCAAGTATAATCATCCGAAAATGATTTTAAGCGACTGGTTGCTCGACGCTGAGCAAATTACCGAGCAAAACGGAAGCAAATTAGTTCTTACTTCATTTGGTAGCTCTTAAATGATTACAGACAGAGAGTGGAGTATTTGTGCTAAATTTTGACAATTTTCGTTAGTCCATCGAATTTATAATAATACTTTATTAGAAATAATAATGATACTATTAATTAATAATATTTAAATTAATTAATAATAATTATACTATCATAATAATAATACTTCATTAGAAATGCGAATAGTTGGCGCAGCAGAAGCGTGACTATTCGCAGAATAACTTCGAATAACTTCGTCGGATGGTTACGAAGAGGAAAAGCAATCGATCGAGTCAAAAATAGTTGATTGGATCCCGAAGTAACTTACAATTCGTTCGTGTCACCCGGACAAAGTATCGGTGAAATATAGAGAACGACTCTTGAACATGAAATTCGGAAATCCACGCATTCGAAGTATCACGTTCTTGACCGGATTAAACGAAGTTTCGCACGGTTCGAATAAAGCGTAGTTGACATATTGCCGATGATCTCTCCTCTATGTTGGAGATCGAAGGATATCGGTGAGAAGATTTCTATCTATTTTTTTCTTTTTGAAAAAAAAGTGGTTTGAATGGTAAAGGATCGGGAGCATCGTGCGGCGTGTTGGCGCAATGGAGTCGATAAGGGTAGCTGGGATTCTGTCGGCTGGCGCCATCTAATAATGATCCGCGGCGTTATCATCCCGCAACGCGAGTCGGCGCGGGGGTAGCACGGCCCGTTAGGGGATGATAAGTCGGCTCGCAGGGCTATGCAGGCTGCGCCGCGTTTTTGTTTACGCCAGTCGATCCGAAACGAAAAACCGATCGGCTCGCCGAGCGGACGGATGGCGGCCCTCCTCTCCGCTCAGCTCCGCTCAGGTCCGCTCCGCTTCGGTTACGGCTTCGGCCTCGGCTTCGGCTTCGGCTTCGGCTCGCGCTGGCACAACCGTTCGAGCGCCAGCTCCTGACCAGCCGCGATTCGCGAGCCTCGAGCTACGACAGTCGCTCGCACGGCTCCGACAAACAAAATGCTGTCCGACGACAGGACCATGTGGTTAGCTGTTTGCTGACGGTGCAACGCGTCCGCCGCTCCGTGCAGTAGAAGATGGGGTGAGGAAAAGGAAGAGCAACCCGTAGATAGACAGACACGCGGTGGGGCATACCGAACCGAATATCGAATTCGAATCGAGCCGGGACACCACGGCCGCCGCGAATCAAGCCGACCGACGTCCGATTCGCTCGCGTGTGATTACGTGTGACGGATCGAAGGGGGCCAGTGCCGGTGATAACAGCGCTTTCAGTGATGCCGCACGAGGACACGCACCGCGGGTTTACGCTTCCTGGACACGGTGTTACGCCACGCGGACGATCCATCGATCTTCTCGCGATCGCCGACTCGGCGAGCCCTATTGTGACGGTAAAAACCATGGGGACCATCTTTCGGAATTCTTTCCACGGGAACTATGGCACGTACCGGGTCTAAGAATACGGGAACTCTTAACTCGTATCTTTCGATAGTATACAGTATTTTTTTTCCGATGAAAGATATCCGTTCGATCGAAAATTGTGGCTCGAGAAAGTTGCTCTTTGTAGCTGACACGATGCAAACTGAAAATCACGGGGCCCGTTTGAGAAATTTTCCTACGGTAACTGGGGGACGTATTGAATCTAAACGTTCTGGGAGCATCGATGCACCTTTTGAGATTGTACAGCGTTTTTTTCAAAGGAAAATATTCGCATGACCGAAAGTTCGAGCACGAAAAAGTTGCCCTCTGTAGCTGACGCGGTATAGACTACGGTAAGAACGACCTTACTTTGAGAATTTTGTTCACATCACCTACGAGACGTAAAGATGCTAAAGGTATCGGAGCTTGTTAACGTAACTTTCTGGAGTACACAGATATTTTTTTCAAGTAAAAATATCGTCCGGATCGAAAGCTCCGACTGTTTTACGGGGCGCCACGGCGACGTTGTTTCCCGAGGCTGAAACGCCTTCGCGTACGAAAAACTAACAAGTTCGAGTATCGAAACGATAAAATGACGTCTGCAGAACATATTCGGAGACTTTCGAGTAAATCGAACGGATGGTTCATGAGATATCGTGTCAGCGAACCATAAAACGCGTTTAAAGTCTCCAACGTCGTAAACTATGCTAGAGACTTTCGGTTTCAAGGCCTGCGCGGAATTGCCAGTTTTTAGAGCAGTATTACCCGCCGCATTTGCAAAGTGCCGAACGAAAAAAAAGTAGCCGGGAACATTCCATTTTTTTGTTTGTTTGAACCGTCACGATAGGGAACCACTTAAACTTGCCTCTCTGTTACTAATTGTCCAGTCGCTTTGCTGAAACAGAAATTTCACTGTTTTCTTTTTGCCGAGGTCTCGGCCTAATAATGTACGCGATATTTTAGTGGACGCCTGCGGCGTAAATTACGCCTTTCGCTGCGATTTTCTCCGCGAAATATTCTGGTCGGGACGGCTCGCCGTTTTTTTTTCTTTTTTTTTTTATTTTCCGAAACGACTCGCCGTTTGTCGAGCCCGTGTTGCGTAACACCGTACGAGTGGGCGATTTCCGGTCGGGGAAACCGTCCGCATGCTTCGAAATGCAGCACATTTTTTTTTTTACACTGCTAGTTGAACGGCTGTTGGCTGTGCTGTAGGCGCTCGGCGATGCTGACTCTGTGCTATCGGTGCCCACGTCTTTCCCCCGGAATCGGCTGTTTGGTATCCACGGTAAGATCATTCGACTGACACGGTCGGTCGTGGCAACGATCTTCTCGCTAATGAAGTTCAATCGCATCGCGATCGACCAACCACAGGTATAGAACGAGTACGTTTTCTGGACCACGTGGCTGGCCCAGTGACTGGTTGTCCACTGGTTGTCCACTGGTTGTCAGGTCCGCGCGGCCAGAAAACATTCAGAGAGAAACCTTCTTGCACCTCGTAGAGTTTGCCAAAAATTGCTTCGTTAAATGCCTCTGTTACGTACAACGGTACGAAACAGTGTCAAAGACCAAACACGATTTGGTGTACTGCTCATTAATTTGTTGCCTTGTTTATCATTTTATTAGACAAACGGAAAACTGGATCAATATTTGAGCCGTTCATTTTGAAAGTGGCATAAGTCACTTTACCGTAATGTGAAAAGTGACGATTTTTTAATGTTTATACGAAATTATTTATACCGAGAAAAATATCTCAATATCCTGAGATAACGAATACAAGTTAATCTTCTCGAAAGTTAGCATCCATATTTTTAAACGTGTTAAAACGCAAACCCTTAAATATGTCGACTTAAGAACAAAGTGACTTATGCCACTTTCAAAATAAACGGCTCATTTAAAGCAGAGTTGGGCTAAATTTTATTCGGATGACGGATAAGAGATAAAGACTAACGAATAAAATTGAATTGGCACTGTTGAATAAAAATATCCAATCGAGTACAAATTTGTCGGAATAAGTTTTCTTTTTTAAATCAGAATTCGTTCGAATATGTCTTCATTCGTACAGGAATTCGTACGAAAAATAATCGATTTCGATGAAAATGATACGATATAAAGAATTTTGTTCATAGTTTATCGACTTATTTTCTTTTCAAATGTTGCATCGGAACGTTTGTTACATTTGGGTAGATCGATTATTTATGCGTAACTAAATTTATTCGAATAACTTTATATAGATATAATAATTTGCGACAAGTAATGAACAATCGTTGTTGCGAATAAAATATTCGACCGAAACGTACTCATTATTTTAAATAAACATTCACTCGTAACAATTCGAGCACTGTTCAACTCTGCTTTAAAGTTTCGGTTCTCGGAAGCGAAGAAACGAGTAAACAGATATTGCAGGCTATTTTTATCTTCATTGTTTAGTAAACTGTGCACGTACAATTCATGTTTTCCCCGCATTCAAGCCAAATCGAAAGCTTCGTTCTTTGAACGATAACCGCGAATGATTCGTCGAAATGTATTGCGTTCAGTTTTTCTTATGATTTTGCTGGCCCCGATGATTATCGCAACATTGGCAATTTTGTGTTAAATGTCGTCAAAGCACACCGCCAATTTCTGCATATTATATAGAAACCATTCGGTCGGATTCTAATTTCACTTCTGCATAATTCCCTGCAAGGCGCAGGAAGCTGCTGCAAGACGATTCCGCAGCGTTCGAGCGTGCAAAGTCGCGATTCTTGGCCGCGCTTTTCTCCTTTTCTTCTCGCCGGTGAATCGGATCGGTCCCATCGATGACTCGTCTGCCAGACGGATTAATCTCGAAGGATCGGAGCAAAAGGGCTCGCTGGAGCGTGTCGCTATGATTAGTGGGGAGCCAGTTTTGTTCGAACGGATTCCGATCGATTTGGGCCACGTGGCTCCCGAGCAGATCCGACGCCGGGGAACAATGGGATTTCAAAGTTTGTCTATTCCATTCGCAAAGCTTCGCCGAACTACACCGAAAAGTTTCAGTTCGATTCGGATGCTTAACGTATTACTTGGAAGCGGAATTATTTCGGAGTTGTTCAAAATATATAAGCTTATAGTTAAAACTTTTCGACGCTAAGATTATCGAGCATTGAAAGTACAGTAAATTCTCTTTAATCGACGCTCAGCTTGGAAATAAAAGTGGACAATTTTGGGAAAAGATGGTACGATTAATCGAGCTTCGCGGTTCGATTTTATAGTTGTTGACAATCGGTAACTATGGAAAAGAGACGCAATTTTTATTTTCAAGCTGAGAGTCAATTAGGGAATCAGAGACAATTAGAATTTACTGTAACTAGAATTATTTACCTTATAAACATGAGACAACCGAATTTATTTATTAATCCTTTGCAGAGGATTAATTACCTATCAAAGAGTTCAATAATAGGAAATACGAACAGTATATGCTGATTTTTCGTTATATACGTAACCACATAATCATATATTTACAACTTAACCAAATGGGTTAAAAGTTGTTCTTGAATGAAGAAATTTAGTGAATCAGTTTCCATATAAGCATCTCTGTAATTTCAATAATTACAAATATTAATAATTCAATAATTATTATTTAAATAATTATTAATTATTATATAAATAACTATATTAATTATATAATATATTATTAATATAATTATAATATATCATATATATAATGTATTATTATATATTATTATATAATATAATATATTATAATATATATTATTAATAAATAATTATTATTTATTATATATTATTATATAAATAATAATTCAATAATTACAAATAAATACTGTGAAAAAGAGCCGCAATTTTTGTTTCCAAGTTGAGAGTCAATTCAGGAGAATTTACTATAACTGGAACGATTTACCTTATAAACATGAGACAACCGAATTTATTTATTAATCCTTTGCAGTCGTGTATTTTTTGCAGTAATAAGAGCTTTTCCTTCGACGACTAAATTACGTATCAAAGAGTTCAATAATAGAAAAGACGAACAGTATATGCTGATCTTTCGTTATATACGTAACCAAATAATTATATATTTGCAACTTGTAGGGCAAGATACGCGGCGCTGATGTCGTCGCTATGTCGACATTCGTCCCTAATGGTTTAAAAAAGAGTTGAGAGTTATGCTTGAATGAAGAAATTGAATGAATCGCTTCCCATGTAAGCATCTTTGTAATTTTAATGATTGCGAAATATAAATCATGGAATCGGTTTGACCAAGCGCTGGTTAGTGTTCAGAAATTTTTGAATCACTATAACGAATCTTGAGGTTCTGAGAACTGGAGGAAAGACGAGAATATTGAAGAACGTCGCTTATCTTCACTGCAGGTCGTCGTATGGGCTCGTAATCGTTCGATATTCATCGTGTATCGATATCGGCCCGGACGGGAAGACAGTTCCGATTCGGGAAGCAACGGGGTTCGATATTTATTGCAATTTTATCGCGTGTCCGGCGGACGTCGCGCGATTAGTTATCTCAATCTTGATTCGAGACCTGGCCGCACAGCTGGGTCACTGGGTTAAAGCCTAAATAACTTGACGGATTATTGCGGCTGAGAAGTACCGTAATTTCTCCCTAATTCGTGCTGAGATTGCGCACAAAAATGGACAATTTGGGAAGAGGAGACGCGATTATTCGAGCCGTAAGGCTCGAATAAATTTTTTTATAGTTACCGATTGTAATCGGTAAGAGTTCTCGAATCAGAAACCGAATTCTCTCTCTCTCTCTCTCTCTCCCTCTGTCTCTCCCTCTCCCTCTCTCTCCCTCTCTCTCTCCCTCTGTCTCTCCCTCTCCCTCTCTCTCCCTCTCTCACCCTCTCTCTCCCTCTCTCTCCCTTTCTCCCCCCCTCTCTCTCTCTCCCTCACTCCCGGTGTCTCTCCCTCTCTCTCCCTCTCTCTCCCTCTCTCTCCCTTTCTCCCCCCCCCCTCTCTCTCTCCCTCACTCCCTCTGTCTCTCCCTCTCTCTCTCCCTCTCTCTCCCTCTCTCCCTCCCTCTCTCCCTCCCTCTCTCTCCCTCTGTCTCTCCCTCTCTCTCTCCCTCTCTCTCTCCCTCTCTCTCTCTCTCTCCCTCTCTCTCTCTGTCTCTCTCTCTCTCTCTCTCTGGACAGCGTTCTGCATTCGGCACGAAACGCCAGAACCAGAAACCAAAACGATCCCGCCGCTCGGCGAGAAATACCCGATTTTTGTTTCCAGCCACGGGAGAATTTCATTTTTTTCGGCGATGCACGAAGGAATTTCGTTTTTTCAACGTTGGAAAAGTTCCAGTTTTCCGTTCGTGGCGTGAGAGACACGCGGCTGTAGAATCGCGCGGATATCGTACGGATTCTCGGGGCTGACGGGGAAATATGTTTGTTCGAGCAATTTGGAAACGCATTGCTCGTAGAAATACCGAAGATCCCTGTTCGAACAGGAAATCGTTATGATTAACTCGAAGAATTCTCCGAGCTTCGACCGTCGGAAAAGCTTCGCGAACGCGCTCATCTTGTACGTAGATCGACTGTGCAAACTCTGCCGGACACCGCGATATACATATATTTTTGTAACGTTGCGCACGTTTCAACGTGTTTAAATAATGTTTGGAGCGAGCGGGCCGCACGTAACGCAATTACGCCCGGATTTTGTAGGACACTTTTTTAATTCGCAGTCAGAGTTAAGGGTGAAACACGTATAAAAACGTACATCGTTCGTTTCAGGAGAGTTTGCGTAACTTTTTCAATGGGCTTTTTAAGCGACTAATTAAACGTTAAACGGACGTTATTCCGATGGGGACCGCCGCAGAATTGGATACAGGCTTCCGGGAACGGTGTCACGTGCGTGCGACTACGTCGGCGATATATAATATATAATAATATATATTGCTAGATGAAGCTATATTATTATATTATTGTATATTATATATATAATATATAATATTTATATATATTATATGTTATTATATAATATATATTATTATATATATAATATAATATAATAATATATAATATATATATATATATATATATAATAATATTATAATAGATATATATTATATATATAATATATAATATTTATATATATATTATATATTATATAATAACATATAACATATTATATATATATATATATATATATATATATATATATATATATATATATATAATAATTTATAATATATATAAATATATAAATATTATATATTATATATATAATATATAATAATATAATAATATATAACTTCATCTAGCAAATTTCAATTCGATATTCTACTTGCCCCGGTTTTCAGCGCTGTTCATTTTCGATTGCATTTGTCTCGCTGTTCGGAGCAAATTCTTGCCGAGCCCGATCGTACACCGTCGTCCGCCAGTATCCGAACATTTGGCAAACTCGGACGTACTGTGTACCAACGGTCTGTCTTCTAAACCGCCGTAGAATTCCGCGAAATCGAAGTAAATCTGAAAAATATACGGTCACGTTTGAAGTACCGTTCTACTTTAGCACCGACGACACGGTCCTCGTTCAAAACGCGATAAAACTGCTGGCAAAATTCGTACATCAATTTTTGAGGTGTAGTCGCGAAGGGAACGCTTCATTTTCTAAAACCGAGCCACTTTGGACCGTGTCAAAAATGTATCGAGTAGCGGTGAGATGTTTAAATTTTTGTCAATTTTTTAAACAGTATTTAGAGTACAATAAATCTGGGGAAAAAATCGTAAATCAGTTTTCAATGTTATTGCAAAGAGGAGACTTCGTTCTGTAGAATCGTATCAGTTTAAGTCGCGGAACAAATTTTTTGAGCTGGGCAAAGATATTTAAATTTCTCCAATTTTATTAAACAAGATGCGGTGTGTCATTTCAACCCTGGAAAATCGGCTTTAATTCAAACTGCATTTAGGCAGCAATAAAAACTCGTTCGACAATTGTGTAAGGTCTCTTTGTAAAGAACAGGCACCAATCTTGAGATTCATACTAATTTGAGTCCGAGATAACTTTCTCAGACCGTGATGAAAAATTCTTCAGAAAGAAATTTCAGACTTTCAAATAGATAATCATAAAAATTCTCGAAAAATAGCACTTTTAATTTTCTGTCTGCGTTTCAGTAAAAAACCATGTTCCAACAAAATACCTCAAGTTTGTGAAAGTAGCCCGATTAATTAAAGCCCGATTTTTTCCACGAAATTGCAGCAGGAGCGATCATCGACAATTTTTCACTTTGACATTTCGCGATCCTTTCGATCGCATACTTGCAAAACGAAGACACATCTAACGAAAAAGGCCGCGCCCGTAAGATATTCAACCGACGTTTAGAAGCGCATTCGTCGAAATACTTTCAGCCGGCATTGTACAGAGTTCCCCGGAAAGAATCATCCGATTTCAAAAGTTTATATTTAAAAAAATTACACACAGAAAATTATAATTCAAACACGAATATAACGGGAAAATGTGTGAGTTTTTCTTTACAAGTGTTCAATATGACTTCCTTTCGTTACACGTATGATATCATTATAATATGAAAGTTCTTGCCAAACACGGTGTAATGTATCTCTGGTAATTGTTTGTACAGCATCGCAAATGCGTTTTTTCAGTTCATTTACACTTGTAGGTAAAGGTGGTACAAAGACAAGATCCTTCACAAATCCCCAAAGGGAGAAGTCGCATGGGGTAGAACCATATTATCGGATGAACTGCGACCAATCCAACGGTTTGGTACATGAGGAAAAAATAATAAAAAGTAAAACTCGCACATTTTCCCGTTATATTCGTGTTTGAATTATAATTTTCTGTGTGTAATCTTCTAAAATATAAATTTTTGAAATCGGATGACTCTTTCCGGGGAACCCTGTATTTTGGCTCGGCTGATTCGCGCGGGGCGTATTGATGCGCAAATCGGCCGCGTTGTCGGCAATTGATTCGCGCGGCTCGATTAAGCTGCTTAATCGTAACGTTGTTACGACGGGTCGTCGATTATTCGGGGCAAACGAAGTTACACTGAAAGCTCCCTACGGTCGCGGGCACGAGACAGCACGGTGTGACCGTCGATACGTTTCCAAGGAATTTTATGTGTTTCCATTCACGTGGGCAAACGTGCTCCCTCTCGAGCCATCCGCGCGTTTTAGTGGCGGCCTCTGTAGCTAAGGGGTGGATCTCGCTCCCTTCTGCGCGACCAATGTTTCGTTTCCCCGCGCCGCCACCTGGGAAAACACGTTTCACCTACCTGCGCTTTTAGTGCTGACCTCTGTTCGGGAATTACACTACCCCGGGAACGTGCGCCTCGCGGAAGCTCGCGTCAAGCCGCGTTTCCACCTGGGAAAACGCGCTTCGCGTCGCCCCCATCTTAACGAACGAGCTCCCGTTAAGCCTTCCATCGTGCTCACCTAATTTCGATCCGTTCACCGCGCTAGACTCGTAAGAAATCAACCACAAACTTCCTGGTAAATGAACCTTCTCGAGAAAAGGAACCGGAAAAGAAAAACAACCCCTTTATCTTCAACCATTACTCCTGCAATTGTTTTCGGGATCCTCGCTCTTTCATTAATAGACAGTTTACTGGCGAAGTTCTGATAAATTTGATTACGAAATGTTCCAAACTATTGGGTTGGCAACTGAGCAATTGCCGATTTCAGTTATTGATGTCTCTCACTCCCATTTTTATGATATCCGGAAATGTTATATTATAAAATTATTATTATTATCATTATTATCATTATTATTATTATTATATATATAATTATTAGTTATATATATATATTTTTTATTATATATAATATATAATAATATAATAATAATATAATAATAATAATATAATAATAATATAATAATAATAATAATGATAATAATGATACTGCGGATATATATATATATATATATATATCACTTTTTTAAAACATATAATTTAATAACGAATCTTAAAGTACATATCGTTCATAACCAGATAGGTGTTTTTTACGAGTACACTCGTCAAAAACATCTGAACTGGTTAAGAAAAGTGAACAAAGCTGCTCTTATAATTGCAGTCTTTTTATTGTTATCTGTCAAGTCTGCAGTTATTTTTAGAATGCCCACTATTTCGTCAGTGGAGATTTTAACCCTTCGCACTCGAAGCTATTTCAACTGAAAATATAAAATCATTTTTCTAACTTATAGCATTTCTACTTTATTATATGACAAAATGCATTTTACGCATATGAAATTGACTCTTGGGACTCGCCCAACAATTACGCTCTTAACAATTTTTTAAATTTAAACTTTGTTAACATCGAAATTATCTTAAAAGATGATATAACAAATTTTAGTGATGCCTCATAGTCACCACTCGAGTGCAAAGGGTTAATATTGAAGAGAAGTCCAGTTCCATTTATTCAAATAAAAGACCGACGCTAATTCAAAATGAACATAATTCAACCCCCTATCCGCGAGAGTGTTTTTGATTTCTCGGTATGAAACCGCGAGCTGGTTTTACTTATTATGCAAATGCGTCCCGAGAACTTGATCCGAAATAATATAAAAAGGAAAACAAAAATGAAATAGAAACATTTCTCAAAATTATAACTTCGACAATTTTTTAATTTAATTTCGTCCTGCTAAAATTTACAAAATATTTGCAGCACGAATTCCACGTTGCCCGCGGTTGGAGGGTTAATTCTCTCAAGAGTCTTACTTCAGTTCTCTATCGATCTCCCTGCAGCCAAAGAGTTAATTAACCAAGACTCTTGAAAGGTGAAGAAACGTGTGTGAACCATTTTATCGCCGAGCTCTGCATTTTCCAAATATATCGTACGAGTGAAATGATCGAGCTCCTGTGCGGTACGCGAAGGCCGCGAGGCTCTCCTCGTAAAGGGTTGGATTTGGGGGTGGTGTCCGACGTTTGCCAGGTGGGACCGAATTCGCATATCGGCTGTAGCGGGCTTGTTACTGGGAATTCGTCGGATCAGGGTCGGATCCTGGACGTTTCATTGATGGCTCGCGCTACATTCACGGGGTAACCAGAGTTAACCACTCCCATCGAGGCCATGAGAAGCAGGGAAGCTGACCTAGATAACTATGCCCACGACCCGGTTCGCCCCATCTTCACCGAAGCCGGTGAATGGATCCGACATGACGCACACACCATGTCGCTCTCTCTCTTTCTCTCCATCCTCCCACCGTTCCTCTTTTCCTCGCGATCAGTCTCTCTATTCCTACAGGCTGTCTCTCTTCCACCTTCGGGCCTGCCTCGATCCATAACCTTATTTCCTTTACGTAACGGTCAGGACTCACGTAAGAGCATCGAGAGAGAGAGAGAGAGAGAGAGAGAGAAAGAGAGAGAGAGAGAAAGAGGGAGGGAGAAAGAGAGAGCCCTACCCCTACCAATCCAACCCCTCCCCGCCCCGATGCCGCCGCGTGTCCTTTACGATCTACAGCCCCACCAATCATGCGCGCATTATGCTCGTCGGTGTATCCGATGCGACAGAGGTCTGAAGGTAATTATGCGTGGACAGCTTTGGCAGGTTAACGTATGAGGGCTGGTGTTTAGGGTGCTCTCGGGCTCTCCAGCGAGGGAGGGTGCCAACGCGTTATCGAGGAGGGCTCTCGAGGGGTGAAAACCAGGATTTCAAGTTCCCTTTGTGCCGGCTAATAGCCTGCCCTTTTCGATCGAACTCCATCCGGCCGTAACTCTCCTTAAAATTTCATTAGGTAATTGCTAGACTTCGATTTACTCTCTCTCTCTCTCTCTCTCTCTTCCTCCCTCTCTTTCTCTCCCTCTCTCTCTTTTCGACGGTACGCTCGCCGACTTGCTCTGCCGATGCTATTCTCGGTCACAGACAATTTATTTCCCTCCATCTATTAAAGGATTAGTCCTTGGAACGATTATCTGGACCTAAACCTGGCGATTGCGATCTTGAAGGGACTCAATTTATTCTAATCAAATCTTCTGCCTATATATCTCCCCCTTCTTTTAACCCCTCGCCGTGCCATTTTCTTCACGGTTACCATGATCTCCTCGTCTCAAACTGTTCATTTTTTGCGCGCCAATCTGAGCGCGAATTAGGGAGAAATTACTGTATCTCCTCGACAAAGATTATTTTCATCTTTTTGAAGAAGCACCGTTTATGCATTTAATCTTCGAGCCACCTTTTGCTAGTGTTATGTTATTTACGTTTAATGTAAATTCATAATGAAAATTCTTCCAGTGATTATTATTTTCATGTAATCACAATTTAATTGTAACTCCATCTGTATAACCTGTAGACGTTTATACAGTATTCGATAAAAAGAGGAAAAAACGATTATGCCTAGAAATAGTCAAATCACGCGTCAAATCAAAGTACGGCAAGCGATTACACCTTCTGAATCAATGGATCCATTAGCATAATTTAGCAGGAATTTTCTGCACGAGATTACATTAACGTTTCTCCTATTTCGTAGAGGCATTTGGAAGGGATTAATCGAAATGCCCTTTTATTCTCTCTTTTTTCTCAAAAACAGAGGCTGAGACAAAAGATACTTGTCTTATATTTTCGTTTGTGTTTCTCAGCTGATTGGTTCGCACGCTGAACAGAAATAGAGGAAAAGTCCTGATTTCGGGTCCTGATTACACCTTCTGAATCAATGGTTCCATTAGCATGATTTAGCAGGATTTTTCTGCACGAGATTACATTAACATTTCTTCAATTTCGTAGAGGCGTTTGGATGAGATTAATCGAAATGACCTTTTATTCTCGTTTTTTTTTTCTCAAAAACAGAGGCTAAGACAAAAGATACTTGTCTTATATTTTCGTTTGTGTTTCTCAGCTGATTGGTTCGCACGCTGAACAGAAACAGAGGAAAAGTCCCGATTTCGGGTCCTGATTACACCTTCTGAATCAATGGTTCCATTAGCATGATTTAGCAGGATTTTTCTGCACGAGATTACATTAACGTTTCTCCTATTTCGTAGAGGCATTTGGAAGGGATTAATCGAAATGCCCTTTTATTCTCTCTTTTTTCTCAAAAACAGAGGCTGAGACAAAAGATACTTGTCTTATATTTTCGTTTGTGTTTCTCAGCTGATTGGTTCGCACGCCGAACAGAAACCGAGAGAAAGTCCTGATTTCGGGGCTGATTCAACGTTTCCAACTAACAATCGCGCGTCCTTGGCGGCGTATTTTCCAACAAGCCAGGATGCTTATTTTTAGAGGCGCCGCTGCTTGACAGAGACACGAAACTTTCGGTTCGCGGGCAACACCGTAGCGGCCCGTTTCGATTTACGATTGTGTACACACCGAGAACCGTTCAAACAGAAGTTGCACGCTCTTACGATGGCGTTCTCGTAAAATGTAACTACACCTAATAAAACTTAAGTGCAGAAGTCCGTGCGCCGTTTAGCCGATGATAAATTCGCAGCCGGCATTCGCAGTCCGTTCTCCTCTTTTTTTTCCAACTACATAAAGCGTTCGTCCAATCGAAAATTCAACAAATCCGTCTTCTAGAGAAAAGACTGACCTTTCTTTTGCTTCTTCGCAGAACTTTCTGCGACCATTCCTTCGTATTCCAGACACAACTGAAGTCGATAAGATCATTTTTTCATTAAAATTGAATAACCCTGCCGCGAATAATAATCACGCGACAACGAACAAACGCTAGTTTCACAGAGGTAGCTACTCATTTTCAACTGGCACAAGTGACATTTGTTCAAGAAATTTTATCCGGATCACGTGACGTTGTAAAGTTGTCAAAAATTGTTGATATAATGCGTGGGTTTTGTTGCTATAATTTCGCCAAAATGCGACGCAGCTAG
Organism: Megalopta genalis; assembly: GCF_051020955.1. NCBI lineage: Eukaryota > Metazoa > Arthropoda > Insecta > Hymenoptera > Halictidae > Megalopta > Megalopta genalis. The sequence goes on from NC_135013.1 coordinate 16,655,710, forward strand.
AATCATCGGATAGTATTTATAACTAGGTATTCCGCGCTTTCGAATGATCCGTCAACCACGTTGATAGCATAATTTTTGCAATAGTTATGGCGATTCGAACTTGACCCAATTTTTAATAAAAATAGCCATCTCCTAACCTTGACAATCTCTTCGAATCACTTGTAGGTTGTTATTAGATAAATCGTTGCTGCACGTCCGAGAAATTCGCAGTTTCGCGGACACACTTTTCCGACGATGGCCTCTATTCACGGTGTTTAGGGGTCGATAATGGTCGTCGCGAGAGATGTTACGAATGCGTGGGCGGCTCGAGGGTCGGCCAGTGCACCGCGAGGTAATAGGAAACGTCGAATGCATTCGCGAAAGTCAATTCGCGGGCTAACGCATGATTATCGACAAATGTAATTTGCGAGACACGGCCAATAATAGATTTCCAATTCGGGCCGCTAGAAGGTTTCCATTAGACGCGCCGCGCTGCACTGCTGCAACCGGCTGCGCTGTTGCAACATTCATTCGGCGAGCATTCCGAAAGAGAACCACGGGTCCGCGGTTCTGCAACACTCCCGGCTGCAGCACCGTAAATTCGCGGCTGAATTATTCCGTCTCCCGGGACATTCAATTTTTCCTCCGCCAACCGGGCGAAACGGCCTGATACAGGTTTGATAACGACCGCGACGGGTTTCTCTTTGCAAGATAACAACCAAATTGCCGAGTGGAAATTCGTCAAATATGAAGGATCGTGTACGATTTAGGCTAAAATCAATAATATGTATTTCGTATAAAATCGAAAGCGACCGGCAGGTGTTGCCTCATCGAAATTATAAGATTGAATTTATTAAAATTTTTCGTGAATTTTATAACAACGTTTTCCTGAATAAACAAAACGTATTCGATAATTTCCAATGGAAGCAGCTTTATTATGGCAATAATTATTGATTTATTTTACTTGCTTATTTATTTAATTGATGGAAAACAAATTTTCTCCATTGCGAGTATAATTTATAAATATTAAATACTACGAGATCCTTACGGTGACGATAATGACGCTAATACGGAAAAAAAGGAAAAAAGTAAATTGAATAAGAGTATGTAATACAAAGTAAAGAAGAAGATATATCAGGAAAATGTGAAAAAGGAAGTCAAAATAATGAATTCGAATGCACCCAAAAAAGGAGTTAAAATTTTGAATTGTCCTTAATAGCCAAAAATAGAGGAAAAAATCAACAAAGTACGATACAGAATTTGGTACAAAATTGGACAAGAGTGCAAATTCGAGTACGGTAAATTCTCCCTAATTTTCCTTCGGTTTGTGAACAAAAATCGACAATTTGGGAAGAAGAGATACGATAATTCGCGCTCGCTCATTTTTATAGTTGTCGACAAGTATAAAAACGAGATGCAAGCCTCGTATCTCCTATAAATATATTATAATACAAATACAAAATCCTATCATATAAATATATAATCGTATAATATGCGTATAATAATCGTATCTCCTCTTCCAAAATTGTCGATTTTTGTTCACAAGCTGAAAGAAAATTAGGAACAATTTACTGTAATAGATTTGTACTGCGCAATGTTTCGCCTAAAAAGGATCCTAAATATTGTAAATTTATACAGTGTTCTACGTATTCCTTTGAAGCGAACCTATGAAAAAGTGTGGCAGCAATTATCAAATAAACAAATGTGAAACTGTTGTTTGACCAGCTGCGGTACGTTTAATATCGACAACATATTTATCTATCCCATCGAACCGTGAGCAAAATTTGTACCACTACAAAACAATGCACAAAAGCGAGAATTTGCATAAAGATCCGCAATGATAAATTCTGTCGGAACGGTTCCCGACAGCCTGAATACCATTGACGCATGCGGAAAACAAAATTCTATCCATTGCTTCCTGCATGTTCGTCCATAAAAATGGAAAGTCGACGTGTCATGTTTTTCCGACAAATTCCCAGCGCATAAATTCCCGACTCTGTTCGGGGCAGATGCATCGCTTCTTTCGGGGGAGCCGTGGACAAAGCGGATTCTGTATCAGTCTCCTGGTGCAACGCCCCTCCCCCCTTCCCCTCCCCTCCAATTCTATTTTATTTTCTACGTACATAAATGCATAAACATCCGCAGCGGAATCGTGATGAATGGCCGAGATGCAGCGATTGTTGTTTCAGTGTCGGGCCCAGACGATGGATTTATGCAAATTTCGTGCCGCGCTGTAAACGAATAACGTCGCAGTTGATTGAACTACACGCGTCACGGGAGAACGAACGTTGGAATTCGTTCGGCACGGCGAATATCGAAAAGTGAACGCACCTCTCTCCAAATATTCGGGGGTTGCGAAAAGCGAGCGGTCTGTAACTTTATGCGCGGCGCAGGTCCAACGCGTTCGAAGTTTTCTAATCGCTGAAACAACCTGTCGAGAACTTTCTAATCGTTCCGTGCTCGTAATCGAAACATGAATTATTCGGTCGGGGAATAAGTTCGTAGCGTTTTTACATTTTCTTTTATTTTACGATTTTTTGCTGTTTGGCAAAGTGTATAATATTCATTCGATAGAGCTCTTTCTGCTCTACAAAACTGTGCTAATCGTCTTTTTGAGTAATTTAATTTTCTATTACTTTCGAAACTTAGAAATGGAATATCCAGGAGGTAAAAAGCAACATTTTCGACAATTCTTTTCTTCTTCGCTTTTCTTCTTTTCTTCGCTAATCGTCTTTTTGAGTAATTTAATTTTTTATTACTTTTGAGGCTTAGAAATGGAATATCCAGGGGGTAAAAAGCAACATTTTCGACAATTCTTCTCTTCTTCGCTTTTCTTCTTTTCTTCGCTAATCGTCTTTTTGAGTAATTTAATTTTTTATTACTTTCGAGACTTAGAAATGGAATATACAGGAGGTAAAAAGCAACATTTTCGACAATTCTTCTCTTCTTCGCTTTTCATCGAGGCCAAAAAGCTGCCGAAGCAGCCCGGGACATTTGCAACGTATACGGAGAAGGTGTCGTAGGCGAGTCTACAGCACGGAAATGGTTTGCAAAGTTCAAAAATGGCGATTTTAACGTCGACGACACGCCCCGCAGCGGAAGACCTTCCGAATTCGACGAAGAGAGTCTCAAAGCACTTTTGAAGGAGGACGGTCACCGAACAAGTCGTGAATTGGCCGAAAAAATGAACTGCGATCATAAAACGATTCTCGATCGTCTTCATTCAATGGGATTTGCCGAAAAATTGGGAGCCTGGGTGCCTCGCGAGCTTAACGAAAACAACAAAGAAAATCGCCTTCAAATAAAAACGCTACGAACTTACTCCCCAACCCAATACATCGTCGTCAAAGGAACATTCTCCGAGAATTTTATTCGAAAAAACTGCTCCTTCAGTCTTGTTTCTGCATCGTTTCGCAGACTTGTTTCTGCATTTTTCGTTCTGAATATTTTCTCAGGGTCTTATTTCCGTACACTGATCAAAAATCAAAATTAATCTCGCTGCAACGAGGCGTATCGGTGACAGAAAACTCAGGCGATTTTCCATTCCTACGGTCTCTCGTTCGACAAGTGCACGCTAAATTTGACAGATATTTTCTCTAGCCTTTCTTTCGTGTGGCAGCAAGATGCGCAAGCTTCTCCGCCATCGAAAAATGAAAATAGAGCTTGCTGCGACGAAATGCATCAGTCGCGGAAGAGTTAAATAGAGACACCGCGACTGTCTACCAGCTTCGTCTGCATAGAGAAAGGTGCAAAGAGTCGCGCCGGTTCGGCGAACAGGTGTGCCGCAAGGCGAAAGAATTTTGGTTAACAGGTAGCGCCCCGATATATCTCGACCCGTTTAATCTCTTGTTGCTTCGAATGTGGATGTCCCGGGCGCCCTTCTGACGAAAGCGGCACTTGGTAAGATCAATCATCGAGAGTACCCGGCATGCGCTACGGCTTCCATTGTCTTCTTTGACGCGAGGTCTCCTTGATGGTGACGCTTTGTCACGATGAGTTTAATACCGAGGCCCCGGGGCTCTCGAGCCGGCGTAACCGGCGTGTAAAACGTCTGAGCCGTGGTTGCGCAAACTTTTCCGCTCGGCGCTCTCCGCTCCGCGCGCCCAACGCGCCGCATACGCGGACCGTACACGCGTTTCCTCGCCCCGAGAGATCGTTAGGATCGTTACCGTCGCGTTCGATCGCGATTCCTCCGACCGAACTATCTACCCGCCCCCCTAATTTCCTGCAGCTCTATTTTTCCAGCTCCGAACTTTCGTCGTTACCGGCCGCTTCTGGCCATGCTTCGTTCATTGTGCTCCGCTCACCTCTCGGTGGATTTCCAAGGAACGCTGCCACTGTTTCTCAGCGACCATTCTAGCATTTAATAGTTAGTGGAAGAATGATCGCGCTTGGTGGCATTGTGGTCGATTTCATTCTCACTTGGAAATATGCTTTTAAAGGACCACGTTACATAAATTATTAATATTATTATTACGAATAAAGTTACGTTGATAAATGACAGCGGAGCTGGTTCTGCGTGAAATACTGCATCGAAACTGCGGGAAGAGATTTTTTCATACGAGCCTTCGTTTCCGAGATAATTATAATCGAAGCGCTGACGGTATCCAAATGGAATCGGACACCGGTGTTACCGAAAAATCGCGATTGTCTCGGAAAGGGAACGTCGTATCAGAAAATGTTACTGCACACTTTCGACGCATTTTTCTTCGCAGAATCTATTGCCTGCAGTTACATCTCGATCTTGGAATCGTGAAGCCGTAAATCTCGACCGTTTAACCAGCGGTCTCGCGCGAGAAAGGTTCCAAAGTACGTTAATCGCGGGTAGAATCGATGCAATATTTTCGAGCTTTTCCTCGGGGCGAACACGTGACCGAGGACAATGGGGGAACGGTGTCGTCGACGGCAAAACGGCGGCCATCAATTGGCCGAATTATTCCGCGGGCACAAAGAACGGGTCTCTCGCTCCGGTAGCCGATATATCGAAACTTCCGCGGCAGGCGTAATTTGAAATAGGGCGGCCGGGCTGCGGATGCGAGCCGCGTCGTTGGCTTAGCTCCACGTCGCGTTGCGGATTGTGTTTCGGTGGCCCACATACACCGATATTTATTGGCGTGTCTTAACTTCCCGCTAGGAATTCCGCGGACTCGTCCACCGATGCCCGGAACTCGTTCCGCGCCGCAGCATCCATAAAAGAATCATTTTTCAAACACCGTTTTGCTACGGGGAGCTCACGCACCGCGATCGAAAAACAACGCGGCGTCCGCGGAATTTTTTTCCGCGGAACCGGCGCGCGCGTCAGTTCCAAATTTCCGTGGCTGCGCGCGTCAATCTCCGCCGTGAACATACAAATTTTCTCCGTCGAAAAACAGCTACGTTGTTTGAAGTTGCGGTGGTTCTGCCAGAACAATTCGAGATCGGTCATGCGAACTGTCTGAAACGTTTGCAACTTCGATCAAATAGTTACGCGCTGTTGTTGATCATTTTCTTTTTATTTAACCGCTTGACATACTATCTTGTTCGCAGTTACCGTGATCAGATATTTTTCGATTGCAATAATTTCTTAGAAGAAAAAGAAAATTGATGCTTATTGCGCGTGCCTAAATTTATTTGAATGCTTAAATATTGATGCCAGGAGATTAGAATTTTATTCCAACTTTAAAGGAGAGAATAATAATTATATATAATTATTGTTCTCTCATATAAAATTGGAATAAAATGCTAGGAGATTAGAATTTTATTCCAATTTTATATGAGAGAACAATAATTATATATAATTATTATTCTCTCCTTTAAAGTTGGAATAAAATTCTAATCTCCTGGCATCAATATTTAAGCATTCAAATAAATTTAGGCACGCGCGCGCGCGCAATAAGCATCAATTTTCTTTTTCTTCTAAGAAATTATTGCAATCGATTATTATTATATATATATATATATTATTATTATATATTATTATAATAATATAATAATAATAATACTATATATATATATATATTATCCTCTCCTTTAAAATTGGAATAAAATTCTAATAAATTCTAATAATAAGTTATTACTAGAAGCAAGGGGTTAACACGTTCCGTTCCGAGCTTTTTTTACTCGACTCTTCACACTTTGATATTTTACTAAAACTTGATGTATTCCGTGCAATTATTAATTCTCGTACACATAACAACGTAACAAAAACTTATCACTGCCCATTCTTCCAGTGGAAATTGATTCTTCGGTTCTAAATTTCTTGTAAACAATTTGTTCAGTTCACTAAGTAAACATGCAAGCGTGTACCATCGATGGTACACGTGGCACGGAACGTGTTAAGCGTGTCATACACTCGCGGACTTATTTTGCTACGTGTTTACAAACACGGGGAGAAATCAGGTTCAGAAATCTTACTATCGTCAATACTCGGCGCACAATTTTCTACTTCGCGTATTTCGCGGAAAGATGCAAATCTTTATCGTTTCTTTGCTGAACTTCGACGTTTGCCCGCCTTGAAAGCACGCCAACTCGGGTAGAAGACGATCGAGAGAACGTTATAGTAGATCGAGAATATCGACTGTCTCCTTGAAATTTCCGCCGAGCTTTTTCCACCAGCCTTTCACCGATTCATAATTAATTAGCCCTCGTGGCAGGAACGCGACGAAGCCGAGAGCAATTAAAGTACAAAGCGGGCTCAAGTAGCTCTCGCGTTTCCCGATCCCGCGCGGCGTAACGCTGCGGCGTTCGTCCACGGAAACGTCCATTTTTTTTTCTCCCGTCTCTTCAGAAAGAAAGAGGGATGTTTAGGTCGTGCGTCTGTAAATGGTCCTTTTTACGGTGCACGTTGTGGAATACGCCGCAGACGCACGGCCACTTGGAAATATATGTACTCGCACAGCCGACAAAGTGTTCCGTGATTTCTGTGACGCGGCACGCTAATTAATACGTTCGCCGTTACGCAAAACGTTCGTTTCCGAGCGAACAGTGAATTACTTCGCTTTGTCAAAGAAGCTGACAAACTGCCGGGCCGCACGCGACCGGAAGCTCGCCGAAACTTTTATTGTTGGTCGCGCGCCACCGCCGGATTCGCTCGGCGGCGCCTATTTTTGGACGAATCCTTTATTGCCTCCGCGGGGCGCGTTGCGGTTCCGCCAATCTCGTTGTCTTTTAATTTCCAATCTTCCCGACAACGTTTCAAGTCAATTCGCGTTGAGCGGAAAGCTCGAGCCACTTCGCTCCAGATATTTTTTTTTTTATTGACCCTCGTATCGCCAAGGGATTATTTGCATCCGCGAGATGAAAACGCTTGCACGGATTTACTTCGACTACGAAAATATAACAGTGCAAGCTTGTATCGCGTCGTTTAATTTTCAGCCATGCTTTCGATTGTAATGGCTATATATAGTGAATTTTACGTGTCTGTGAAAACAACGAGCAAAAATTTGAACAAAACGAGTACGAAATTGTAAAGACTGTCGTAGAGATTATTTGAGGATGCTGTTACATTATTTTTAATTTAATTAGAATTATAAAGAGAGGAAAGACGTTCTTATCGAATTTATGTTTCTTACGCTTTGACAATGTTTATTTTGCATATAAATCCGCAGTCTACTAAAGACTATTCGAGGATGCTGTTGCATCATTTTCAATTTAATTAGGATTATAAAAAGAGGAAAGACGTTCTTATTTAACTTATATTTCTTACACTTTAACAATGTTTATTTTGCATATAAATCCGCAGTCTACTAATAACCTCCTAAGATTTCTCTTGATATAATTACAGCTAACTGGTTAAGTTAAGTAAATAAATAAATGTTGGTAATCAAATTAGCAAATAAAACAGTCATTTCGTTAACAACCGAACCCTTAGCGAACCAGAAGTATTTCAAGTTTTTCATACCGCCAGTTTCAAGCTATTTTTCGTACGAAAAGAAATTACGTGGCAACGATTTTTATATAAAACATAGCAAAAAGTTTCCTGCCAGGTTTCACGATTTTATTGATTTTTGCCCCGTATATGGCGACATTGGACCGTTACGGGTTAATTCTATATTGTAACAGCCACACGTACACATTTCAAAGAGAATACAACGGAATTAAGGATTCTATTATGATAAAAGATTTCCACGAATCGAATTTGAAATTCAATTTAAAACAGAATTATATAAGCGATTAAAATAATAAGCGATTCTACGATCCAAATATTGAGTTGGCAACTAAGTAATTGCCGATTTGTTCAATGAAATAAAAAATTTCTTTTTATTTGGAACGAAGTTTAATCTGTAATGTATTTTCCATTTTGTTCGATGACCTTTTGCCGTCTCTCTGACAACTTGAAAATTCCACGCTCGTAGAAAGTCTGATCCTTTTCGGCCAAAAACTGAGTTAAGTGAGATTTTACAGCGTCATCATCATTAAAAGTTTTACCACGAAGGGAGTTGTCCAGGGATCGAAATAAGTGGTAATCCGATAGCGCGAGATCGGGGCTATATGGTGGGTGTAACATCAATTCCCAACTAATATCCATCAATTTTTGCCGAGTGGACAAAGACGTGTGCGGCCTAGCATTGTCCTGCTGGAAAATGACACCTTTACGATTGACCAATTCTGGTCGCTTTTCCTTGACCGCTGCATTCAATTTATCCAGTTGCTAACATTCACGGATAATAATAATAATATTATATATAATAATAATAATAATAATATTATATATAATATAATAATAATATTATATATAATATAATAATAATAATAATATTATATATAATATATATAATAATAATATATATTATTTTATTATATATAATATATAATAATATAATAAAAAATAACATAATAATAATAATAATAATAATAATTTTATACTATAACATTCACGGATATCATAAAAATGGGAGTGAGAGACATCTATAACTGAAATCGGCAATTACTTAGTTGCCAGCCCAATAGTATTGATCCCTTCTAAACCGAAATAAAATTCTTCGTTATCAATATTTAATCATTCGATTAAACGTTCTAACATGTCGAAACTTGTTAACGATGCAGAAGTTCAAACCGGAAGTTTCTTTAAAGAAACTATAAAACGATCAAAATGAAATGATTGAATCAGATAAGTTCGCTCGATATTCGAGAAGCTCTTGCTTCATTCAAGCGACTTTTGCGCCGACCTTCTTTACGGCGCGGCGGGGAGGTCTGCGCGGTTCCTGCTCGAAGTGAAGGGGCTGGGAAGCAAAGTCACGGTAATTTCGAAGGATCAGGGCGCAGGTCCAACGACGCGAAGCGAAGTTTCTTCAGAATGGAGTACGTGGCGAAGGACTTGCGATACAAGCCGATAGAGGACACGCGACATATCGGAGAATGGAAGTAGTATAGGTCTATAAAAAGCGCGTCCGCGGTTAAGTAGTAAGGTCCCCGTCTATGGTCCGACCCCGATAGGGAAACAAGGGGATCGACGGAAGCGGCCGACCTGAATTTCCAACGAAACTTTGCCAATTTGTAGCGAGGCTGGCCGAAGGTAACGATAAACTTTTTAATTCGGTTGGCTCGCACGTTTTAGAAGAAGTTCGCCGGCGCTCTGAGCCTAGGCGCGCGGACCGTTACGGATCTTCAATTATCGGGTTCTTTGCCGGTGCTTATGCCCGCGGACATTTTGCCGGATCATACCACAATGGGAGGGCCAAGTGAAAAATTACAAAGTCCGGGCCTCGGAACTTTACCGTCCTTAAATCTTCTTCGGGACTTTCGGCTGTCGCTAAATCCACTTGGCAGGGTTCAAGATTTTAGCGCCGGTTAATCACAATTTTATAGAAAAAGAATTGCAGCAGTATTAAGCCTAGGATGCTTAAAGTCTTAAAAAGTTTGAGGCGCGCTCAAGGGAGGGTCATTTTGTATCCATCTAGCAAGAAGTGCTACGGATATTATTTTTCACGCTCGAGGTATATTTATTTGCACAATTTGTTAGGTAAAACGTTTAAGTACCTGCGGAAATTTATAAAAGGACTCTGTTAGAACGGAGATATATGTTTTGAAGTTCTGTAGATGTAAATTTGTTGACTTTCGCTTAAGCAGGCTAAGGTTTCTAGTGCCGCACGGAAAACGGGTGTCTATGCGAAGATAGCCGGACGAATTTGACGAATTTACTATGAATTAGGAAAAAGCACATCAAAACCAAACTAAGAATAATATTTAAAAAATTCAAAACGCAGCGTATAGGGGAAGAATGAGAGAGTAATGTAATGATGATTGTATTTCGATATTTATTGAAAGTTATATGAATAACAGCAATATAAACAATGATAAAAAACATAGAAACAAGTTTCTCTTTTACAAACAATATTTTCACTAATCAGCGTTTTATTTTATTTATGTAGGTCACGTGGTATAAAATATAAGTACCTCATTTTCAGTAGTTTTTAATAAAAAAAATACAAGTTGTATTTTTATCAAAACGTTGACGGTTTTCGAACACTGACTGCTCTTTAGAAGGGTTAATAAAGACTGAAAGAAAGATTTTAGTCGCGGCGTTTTGCACGGCGTGTCACTTGAGCCGTTTGATAACTATTATAAACATCGTAAAGATTGCGATTACGGTCCCAAGAAGCTGCATATTCCGTATCGAGGGATATTCCGTGTCCCGTTTCTACCTTATCGCTCCGACATACAGTAATGTCTCCCTAATTGACGCTCAGATTCTGTGGAAAAATGGACAATTTGGGGAGAGGAGATACGATTATTCGAGCCTTACGGTTTATTTTTATAGTTATAAATTGTCCACAATTATAAAAAAAACGAGCCGTAAGGCTCGAATAATCGTATCTCCTCTTCCCAAATTATCCATTTTAGTGGACAATCTGAGCGTCAGTATGGGAGACATTACTGTATACAGAGCCTCGGCACTGATCAGCATAAGATATAACGAAAAAAATGTAATAAACATTTATCTTTCAATTGTGTTGCATCGAATTTGAAGTATTTTAACGTTTTATAAAGTTACTTTGAGATACAGATCTCTTGTGATGCGTATAATAAGACGCCAACGCGTGCGCAACGATATATCGTCGTTGGCACTTTTCGCTAATGTACCAAACGACGATACAGTAAAGTCTTCCTAATTGACGCTCAGATTGTGCGGAAAAATGTACAATTTGGGGAAGAGGAGATACGATTATTCGAGCCTTGCGGCTCGCTTTTATAGTTGTTGCCAATTCGTAATTATAAAAACGAACCGCAAGACTCGAATAATCGTATCTCCTCTTCCCAAATTGTCCATTTTCGTGCACGATCTGGGCGCCAATTAGGGAGACATTACCGTATATCGTTGTTCGGCACTGAAAGGGTTAATACGTCGCTCGAGTCAATCGTCGACATCGTTGGTAGCGTTCTAAACGAAATGAAACGACCATCGGACTCCGTTTTTGGAATTGCAAGTCGAAGGAACTGTGGATAGATGAACCACCTGGTTCGCGAAGGAGTTGCAAGCGGATGTCGTGCGAACTTTTCGAGCCTCTTCACTTTGGAGACGTTGCCAAGGCCGAGCCGATGGCAGCGAGCCGACGAGCTGGTCGAGGCCGCGAAAGAGGCGCCCGGAAGTCTGTGGCAGCCGGTGCTAAATGGCACAGTCCCGTCGATGGTCCGGCATGCGCTCCTGGAAGACGCACTGACCTTGGCTTTATGGTGGTCCAGCGTGCGGCGCCGGGTGGATCAGCTGACTGGGGTATGGTGGAGGGTGCGCCTCTCGCCCCCTCTCTCTCTCTCTCCCTTTCTCTCTGTCTTCACCACCCTCTCTAGCGAAAGGGTGGCGCACTCGAATGAGAGCGAAGAACAAACGGTGGAAAGCGAAAGAGAAACGGAAACGCTGGCAACGAGAGGGGTGGTTCCCCTCGCAATGGGAAGGGGTTCCAGTGGTAGAGATCGAGGAGAGGATGCGGGGAAGTGAAAGCGGAGGGGATGGCCCTCGGGCGGCGGAGGGGAAGCGTAGGGAAGGCTGTTGGTGGGGGGGTCTTCCGCGATCGGAGTGGGGGACGTATTGATTGCGTGCGGTTGGTGCGACGAGAACCGTCCGCGGCGAGATGGAACGAGACGCCGTGACGCAGGGCGGGGAGGGGGCAGCGTCGCACAGGTGCGAGAGGTCGCCGGGGTGGGGGACGAGCGGCCGAGTGGAGGGGGTCAAGCACGGGCTTGAATTATGGCAGAAGAAACACACGCGGAGATAAGGAGAGGCGAATCGCGCGCGCCTCGGCTAAGATGAAAATAGGGGAACCCCGGAGGGCGAGAGGGGGAAAGAGAAAGACAGAGGATGAAACACGGCGGGGACCCTAACGAACGGCCGCGGCCGGGGCGCGGGGGAGATTTGCATAAAGCGAGAGCCAAAGAAAGCGGAAGAGGCCTCTGTGTTATCCTCGAGCGCGGAACAACCGGAAAACCCTGGGGGAGATCGGAGGATGCTTGATAAAAGATTGCTCGGTGGAACGGGGAGAGAGCATAGACCCATAACTTTCGGTGAATAACAAAGGGTGGGGATCGCCGGAAATAATTGGACGACGAACCTGCTGCTCGCTGTAGTACTACGTCCCGTGTTCTCGAAATGTCACCTGATCGGATATGCTTCCCACTATTTCGGGGCTCGACCCGTGGCCTTTTAACCTCTCGCCGACCGAGCCGCCAGGAACCGTTGTCAAAGTTCATTCTCGTCGCGGAACGTTATCGTTATATGAATTTAAAGCTCCTTGATTCTCTGTAGATTTAGCTTTCGCCTCGAATGAAGCTCGTGCAGCAGAGTGCAATAAAGAGACCGATGGATCTAGAGGGTGTTCAAATTGCTAAGAACATCGGCATAACGCTAACTCCCTTGTGTCGAATTTTTTCGCCGAAATCGACTTTGGAAGATTATGCGAGAGTTTCGAAGCAGACTCGGTGGGCACGCTGCTGAGATAACCGAAGTACGAAGGCGGGAAGACGCCGAAAGGGCCGAGACAATGGAACAGAAAGAGAATAAGAAAGAGAAAGTGAGATCAACGCCCACGGACTGCAATGCTGGCACATGCTGCTCCGTTTCCTTCCGTTCTGGCTAGAGAAGTTTCGCGGCGGATTCCCATCCTCGCGCAAAACAGCGATGTAGGTCGCCGGAGCGGGCGACGGTGTCATGGAAGTCACGAACCATGAGCGGATTCCTCGTCCAGGCCCGGCCCGGTCCGCGATCGAACCCGTTTTCTCGATCAATGGGACACGCCGGCATTGATTTCGTCCCGTTTACCCGCGCGGCTGCACGCCGTCACATCGTTTTCTTCTATTTTTCCCTCCCTCTCTCGCTCTCTCTCCCTCTCCCTCTCCCTCTCTCTGTCTCTCTCTCCCTCTCTCTCTCTGTCTCTTTCTCTCTCTCCCCGTTCGATGAATGAAAGCGGACTGGAAACTCGTTACGGGGGAACACAGCGGCAAGCGGGGTAAAAAAAGGCGTTTGCGGGGATTAATTAAGCGTCGACGATCGTTAAGCTGAATTACCGGTGTTTCTGTAGCGATTATCGATTCGAGGATAGAACACGTCGCCTACGGATAGGGTTTCTAAAGGTATCGAGGGAGCGACCGGAGAGCTTTGCCAGTTTCTGCTCCGATCGGCTCCGCTCGGATCTAAGCTTGCTCTCCCTTCGAGACCGCTTCTCTGCTCGCCTCTACAGACGGAACACGGTCCCGCAGATTCCCGATCTTATGCTCGATTTACTTGCTGGCCACTTGGCCGGAATGGTGACCCGCGCTCGCGGATATCCGGTCTTTAAAGGCTGATCGAGGGATTGCTCGAATTTAGCTGCTAGAACCGCCGGGACGTCGCATCCTATCTGCAGACGATGCTGGCTTGCCAACCATTGTAAAACGGAACAGTTACGGCCACTATACAATCGATTACTGTATTACCGTTCAATTCTTTAGGTCTCGAAAATTGTGTTTATGGCAACTACGGTTGATTATGTTGTTTACGGTTATTATTTTCACGGTCGAAATAAACGATGTACAATTCTCTATCTGGTTTTCGTAGCTTCGAGTATTCCACACTAAATAAAAAAAGGAAAGATAGACTGGTCAGGAACAAAAGAAGAACGGTCTTCATCTGAACAATGATTCGCCGCATCGATTAACAGCGTTGAAGCAAAATGTACAAAACGCGCATACTCCGTAGAAATCGTTAACAGCAATCTATCCAACGCGACGTTAGATAATATATCTGTATAATCGATTGGTAGGTGGAATAATACAACGTTATATTGTTAATTCAATATATTGTTATACATCAATATAATATTATATTATTTATATATTATAAATTAATATTCGATATATTGTTATGTATCAATATAATATTATATTATTTATGTATTATAAATTAATATTCAATATATATTGTTATATATTAAGATAATATTATATTACTTATATATTATAAATTAATATTCGATATATTGTTATGTATCAATATAATATTATATTACTTATATATTATAAATTAATACTCAATATATTGTTACATATAACAACGTTATATTGTTAATTCAACGTAACATTATCTGTTCAGTTTTCGTGGCTTCAGATATGCCACACTAGTTAAAAAAAGAGATAAACTGACCAAACATGAAAGAACAATATTCTCCATTCGAACGTTGCTTCACCACATCGGTGAACAGCGTCGACTCCGTACAAAAAAAGTGCAAAACCTGAGCGCCCCGAAGAGATCGTCAACAGTAATCTATCCAGCGCGACATCGGATAAATAGAGAACGAAGCTAGCTGCGATTCGGCGAGATAGGATGATAAGATTGCAATGGGCAGAAAGAAGGAGGAAAGAGCGTCTATATCGGGCACCCTAATGAAAAAGTATTAACGAACAAAGCCCAGAATCCGAAGCCCGTAATCTCGTTTAAAGAAAACAGAAGAAGTTAAGAGAGGCGAAAGCGAGCGAACGGGGCGGCACGGGGGTAGCGAAGTACGGTAGGGGAGACCGAGAGAAAGAAAGAGAGAGAGAGAGGGAGAGAGAGAGAGAGAAAGAGAGAAAGAAGGAGAAAGAGTAAGGGGCGAGGAAAAGGGGGGGGAAGTATTTTTAGCCAACAGGATGGATTACGATCGCGAGCTGAAGACGGGAAAGTTCTAGGACGTGTCTCGGGATCGCCTAACGCGAAGGTGACTGAGTTTCTTGGTCTCGGCGGGGCTGTCGAGAGGAAAGAGAGGAGATCGATCGCCGGGCGGCCAGACCACGAGACGATGCTACGGGGACAGGAAGAAAGTGTCCGCGCGCGAGAGACGCGTTCCATGTTATATTTAGTGGAGCCACGTGGCGAGAGCTCGATACCGGGCCAGCAATCGTTCCACGTTCACGCGCGAAACGTCGTCATAAAGGAACGGGGCTGGAGATAAGGACGAACCCTATACACTCGCCACACAGAGACGACAAGTTGCCGAGGGGAACGGGGCCGAGGGGGGGATGCCAGGCTCGCTCCCACGAGCCACCTTTCATGCTCAACAGCCCAGTCGTCCTCTTTGTCGTGCAATACCATTCGCGACTGCTGCGGGAAAAATATACAGGCTATTCAACTCTGGGACTATCGTCTTCGAGCGGTTCGGCCTTCCCTCTGTACCGTCCCGGCGCTGCCTACAGCATCCGCGTGACGTCAGAGGCGGCGGCCAATCGGGGCGGACGACGAACAGCTCCCACTGCCTCCGAACGTCTCGCTGTGGTAAAGGGGAAAGTGGCGAAATTAGAGCTTTGGACATTTTTCAATCGATTAGCCACCGTTCTCCTATTCACTGGGGAAGATTAAGGTGCGTCATTAAGGCTGATCGATTAACACTTTGACCAGCGTGTCTTTCTACTTTTATTAAAAATCCACGAAACGTAAGAATGTGGAAAAATGAATCGACGCGTTACGAGGTAACTTTTCGATTTCAATTCGATTAAGTGAAATCCTTTTGTTTTTATGAAATATTTGAGATTGCGGAGTGTTTAATCTGCCGCGATCTTCGAATCTAGTTAACTCGTTCGCATTCTCATTTTCTCGGCGCTACATTTGTTCGTTGTTCGACATTCGTCGACCCGATGAAATTCTTGCTTTGTTAAACACTTTTGCTATTATCGAACGTACCTCGGGGAGGCTGCGTGACTAGTCAGCGAGCATCGCGATGATCGCATAGCACGCATAATTCATACAATTTCCTCTTTGATCCCGACCACTCATCTGCAACATTCATGCTCCCGTGCAAAGAGACATCGTGTGCCACTTCATTACCGCGTACGCAACAAAAATGAACTACTGCGAAGGCGGGGCGCGTTGCAGGCGAGGGTTCTCTTTACAAAGAGTAAAAATTTGTGTGAAGCAATTGCAGAGCCGGGGAGGGGGGAGGCGGAGCGATTAAACAACAATCGGGCCCGCGTTTCTTCGGCTCGACAACTCGTCGTCCCTGCACGGTGGATTCTTCGATACGCTTCGGCCCGTCTGCGTCTCCAGCTGCTCTGAATGGGAACTAGCAGATAGCTTTGCCGCGAATGTCAAGCGACGGCAGAGTACACTACTCGAGGATTGTTTGCTCGGCCGCAGCAGCGGCGCGGCCCGGCGTCTGTCCCCCTCGTTCTTCCCCGTTTTCTTGCGACTTCGCCAGTCGATTTACCCTCGTCGACTCGACGGTTGCCAATTTGACGAAGACCCTCGAAACGGGCATCGCCGCTTCCGTTTACACAGCGGTCCTTGAAATTGCTTTTCGAAATATATTTGGGGCGTGAAACATGTTTGATAGAAAATCACGGCGGCGCCGTAATTAGGATGCGCCCGATTGACTCGTCGCCGAAGGAATTCCGGTCTTCGAGGAACTTCTCGAACGATGTATCAATTGTGCTGGGACGCGGGCTAACTTTGCCAGCAAGATCTAATGAAAACTAAACGACACGCATTCCTCCGTATTCTCCATGAAAAGTTATTATTCGTCGAGTGAACGATTATTTGCTCGAGGCTTGAGAAGTATGCTCGTCGATCTATTTCCAAATAATTAACACTATGCCGTCCGGCGGCACCACGCTGGTGCCATACAAAAAGTATCTGTTGTGTGTCGGTGGTACCACTTTGGTGCCATTTTAAAAAACTGAAATAACATTTGAACTATAGTTCTTGGGCGTTAAGAGGCGGCAAACTAACTATAGCATTGCGCTTATTTAACTAAGAATTAAGTACGAAAATTCTTGGATGACATATCTTCATGTTAGGAATTTATATTACCGCCATCTTCGAAATTTTCTTTTTCTTGGGTATTAAAAGGCAGCAAACCAACTATAGCATTGTGCTTATTTAACTAAGAATCAAGTACGAAAATTTTTGGATGACATATCTTAATGTTAGGAATTTATATTACCGCCATCTTCGACATTTTATTTTCTTGGGTATTAAAAGACAGCAAACTAACTATAGCATTGTGTTTATTTAACTAAGAATTAAGTACGACAATTCTTGGATGACATACCTTAATGTTAGGAATTTATATTACCGCCATCTTCGACATTTTATTTTCTTGGGTATTAAAAGGCAGCAAACTAACTATAGCATTGTGTTTATTTAACTAAGAATTAAGTATGACAATTCTTGGATGACATACCTTAATGTTAGGAATTTATATTACCGTCATCTTCGAAATTTCTTTTTTTCTTGGGTATTAAAAGGCAGCAAACTAACTATAGCATTGCGCTTATTTAACTAAGAATTAAGTTCGAAAATTCTTGGATGACATACCTTAATGTTAGGAATTTATATTACCGCCATCTTCGAAATTTTCTTTTTCTTGGGTATTAAAAGGCAGCAAACCAACTATAGCATTGTGCTTATTTAACTAAGAATCAAGTACGAAAATTCTTGAATGACATATCTTAATGTTAGGAATTTATATTACCGCCATCTTCGACATTTTATTTTCTTGGGTATTAAAAGGCAGCAAACTAACTATAGCATTGTGTTTATTTAACTAAGAATTAAGTACGACAATTCTTGGATGACACACCTTAATGTTAGGAATTTATATTACCGTCATCTTCGAAATGTCTTTTTTTCTTGGGTATTAAAAGGCAGCAAACCAACTATATCATTGTGCTTATTTAACTAAGAATTAAGTTCGAAAATTCTTGGATGACATATCTTAATGTTAGGAATTTATATTACCGCCATCTTCGACATTTTATTTTCTTGGGTATTAAAAGGCAGCAAACTAACTATAGCATTGCGCTTATTTAACTAAGAATTAAGTTCGAAAATTCTTGAATGACATATCTTCATGTTAGGAATTTATATTACCGCCATCTTCGAAATTTTCTTTTAAATCTAAAATTTCCAAGCTATTATACCGGCGTCGAACAAAAGAATCATATCTAAGATCTGCGGCCGGCGTAGTGTTAATAATATCCTGAAAATACCGTGGCGAAGTGACTTCACTTTCGCGACCAGATTAGCCAGTGGTTTATTCTCGTTTCTGTATCATCGGTGAGACGTGTCGCAGCAAATTTTTGGCAGGCGAGATCTCTCAATGAGCAGGGATCATCCGTTTCTTCGAATGAACCGACAATTATTTCGAGACCGCCGCGCTCTGTATCGTCGAGCAAGCTATGGGAGCAAAGTATGCGCGCGGGGTTCGACGATGTCGACCGTCGCGATTCGAATCTGTTCGAATCTGTCCCGGATCGATCGACGGAGGGTCTTTATCCGATCGTCGCGGGCCTAAAATTACCGGCGCGTCACTTTCGACCGGCGTTGTCGGCGTTGACGATGGAAATATAGACCGCGGGGGCGGTTAGTCGCCGATGCAGGATTTAGCGGCGACGTGTGCACGTGTGGGCCACTCATTCATAATCCGACATGAATATGTAGAGCCGATACCTCTTGCTCGTTACCGGGTATACCGGGGGCTGGGAAATATCGCGGGGTTTTCGCTCGGTTCCGCGCTGAAAGCACCCGGAGAGAGAGCACGCTGGCGAACATTATCCGCTGTCACTACAGCGTACTCCATCTTGTAAATCGATGCGACCCGAGGACTCGGCCTGCTGGAAAAAAAAGGGACCGGAGCAGCGACCGAAGGGTGGAACGAAAAGGGGGTGGCCAACAACAGAGCGAGAGAGAGAGA
Organism: Megalopta genalis; assembly: GCF_051020955.1. Lineage (NCBI taxonomy): Eukaryota > Metazoa > Arthropoda > Insecta > Hymenoptera > Halictidae > Megalopta > Megalopta genalis. Next base: position 16,674,798 of record NC_135013.1, read on the forward strand.
GAGAGAGAGAGAGGGAGAGAAAGGGAGGGAGAGAAAGAGAGTCAGCCCGATATCAATTTTCCGAGCGTAGCCGACTCGGACTCGCCTCTGTTAATCGTTCGTCCAGCTGTTATTCTCGCTGGTCGTGGAGCCGGTCGCAGGACCGCGAGGCGATAAATCGAAAATCGAACACGTTCGACCGAGTCCCGGTCGACGGCCGGTTTCACGTTGGTTTCACGTTGCTCTGTGCTTTATTCGCACGGAAATAACGCCCAACGCGCCACGTCAGAGATCAACTCTTTGATTGCTGATCGGATTTGAGGGACGCTTTGAACCCCCCCGTGCTCCCATGGGACAGGGTGCGGTCTTGCCCCATAACCCCGTTAGGCGATGGGCACGAGCTCTGGGAACAGGGTTTAGAAGCTGCGCGACCAGGATGTTCCGCGTATTATCGAACTTTGGGTTCGACGACGAAGATTTTCGCGACAAACGCGCAACGATCTACTTATCGTCCAGGCTAAGCTGTAATCTACTTATCGTCAGCAATAGTCCTTGCACTGTGCTGCACTCCGTCTAGGTGATCATTCTTGTACTCTACTGTACTCCGCGCGAGCTGATAATCGTTGCACACTGCAGTACTCTCTGTCTAGGTTAATAATCGTTGTTCTCTTCTTTGGCGAGTCCGACTCGTTGCGGAGATGTTCAGTAATAATCTGTTTAGTGCGAAAAAAATAACATTTTGTATCATGCATGGAGAATGGCAATTAAGTTTGCTGTGATCTACAAGTCTGCTCGATTTATTCGCGTTTTTATTTCCTCACTGGGAAATGCATTCTACATCTAATTCTGTTCCCTTTTCATCGGTATTTAAACGTTCAAATAAATGTGAGCGCACGTTAAATACACATTTTCTTTCTCTGCTAGGAAATTATCAGAATCGGAAAATTTCTAATTATTGTAATTGTAAAGACAATCTTTGTTACGTTAGAACTGCCGGGTCCTAAACGCGGGTAACGTATACTATTTTATAATAATAGCGAGATTTTGATTTATTCAAACTTCGGGGGACTTTCAGTATAACGTACGCTTCGGTAACATCAACAAATTTCTCGTAGAAACATTTCTATAATTCCCGAAACTGCGGAAGAGAAACTCTGAAACTCTGGTTGTGTTTTAGCTGGTTTCGCAGTTCTATGCAGTTAGACAATCTCTTGCAAAAAGATAGCGAGAATTAAAAACGATCATTGAATATCAAGTAATTTAATAATTAAGTTCGAACGAAACGTGTTTTGAGGCGTCGCAACACTCGTTCGAAGTGAAAGTACCCGAAAAGGCACTCAAATTCGCGAGGATGCATCAAGCCAAAGGGTAGACCATTTTGATGCATGCCTCAAAACGTAAACTGCAGGCCGCGTTGGAATCGCGGGAGAGATCGACGGCCGAACCAGGAAGAAATAGGAGCCTGTAAAACTCACGGGTCTGGAAATATGAAGGGAAAGAGCCATCTTATTCGCGACATCGGCGACGACGTCGGGTCCTCTCGTAACTCCTGCAGGGAATGGCGCAGCGGTAAAGGCGGCCATGCACGTTGCAGTTCACCTGCACAGGTATACCTGCACAGGGCAAGCATACTCGCTCACGTAAGGGTGAACCGCAGAGGTTCCATCGGGGTTATTAAACCATGGGCGTCTGCGAAAGATGACGCGCTCACGATGATCAACGCTTTACTTACCATAGAAAACACCGAATTTTTAGTTAATTATTAATTTTCAGATTATTAATTCTTTTTACTACCGTATCGTTAACAGCATCAGGCTCCGCCTCCTTTAATTTCTTGAACAATTTAGCATAAGCGAACACTTTCTTCGACCGATCATGACAATCCTTGCTCTCTGTGTGCCAGAGACAAGGTTCTGATTTACAGTAAATTCTCTTTAATTTACCTTCAGCTTGTAAACAAAAATGGACAATTTGGGAAGAGAAGCCTTATTTAAGCTACGCGGCTCATTTTTATAATTGCCGATTGTCAATAATTATAAAAACTAGGTGGTTTTAGATGATTCAATTGATTCATTCATTCACTAATTCTAGGTGATTGTCAATTATTATAAAAACTAGGTTCGAACAATCGTATCTTCTCTTCCCAAACTGTCCATTTTTGTTCACAAGCTGAAGGACAATTAGGAAGAATTTATTATACAGGGTGTCCCAAAAATGTCTCGCAATCCGGAATTAGCGGGTTCCTCGGATCATTTGAAGCAATTTCTTCCTTTACAAAAATGTTCTCCGAGGCACCGTTAACGAGTTATTAACGAAAAACAGTGACCGATAAGAATCGAGTACGGCTGGCGCGAGGCGCACGAAGCCCAGTTCCGCTCATTGGCTCGGCCGCCTCGCGCCAACTGAGCTGGGATTTGACCGCCTCGACCGCTGGCGCCGTTTGCTCGGCCGCCTCGACCGTTGGCGCTGTTGGCTCGGCCGCCTCGACCGCTGGCGCCGTTGGCTCGGCTACCTCGCGCCAGCCGAGCTCGCCTCTCATTGGTCACCGTTTCTCGTTAATAACTCGTTAACGGTGCCTCGGAGAACATTTTTGTAAAGGAAAAAGTTGCTTCGAATGACCCGAGGAACCCGCCACTTTCGGATTGCAAGACATTTTTGAGACACCCTGTTTATACCTCAATGAGATCTTCGATAATTTGATCATCGCGTTTACAATTTGATGACATTTTTATACGAACCACGAAACGAAAACTCAGACAAACGAGCGAGCTCCACGCCACTGCGTAAGAAAGAGAGAGAGGTAAACCTACGGTTCCACCGCTACAAAATTTCTGTGATGCTAAAATTTTACTTCCACGACTTCCTACGAGAGCCGCTGCTGCTCACCGATATAAATAAGATACTACTACGGTACTGTTACTGTAACGCACGCGCACACAATAGAAACTCTCACCGACAGTGCCAAAGTTTCGAGGAGCACCTAGCGGCCTGTGTCAGAAGTAAACCTTTGAGATCACAGGAATAGGACCCAGGTGAAGTCGGTCCATCTCTCCTTCTTACACCGTGCTCCACACACGCGCACAGACTCGCATACACCGAGAGAATGGTCTGAAATTTAGCGCAGGAAATATAATCAATTTTTGATTCTTTCTCGATCGCCGGTAGAGATCGAGATAGAGATAGCTAGAGATAGATAGAGATTATCAGTTTTGTAACAAAATAGTACGTGCACACGCTTCGGTTTGTCTACACAGGCACACTGCATTCACACGGTATACTCTCAGGTACACCGCGACGTGTATGAGACCGCCTGTGCACGCGGATCCCGGTTTATTACAGTCCACCGACACTCGAGTTGCAATTATTACGACCGTCAGCTGGAAGATGTTCCGTCGTTTTTGTTCGCGATCGTTGACGACTTCACGCTGCGCGCACAGGCCCGCTAAGGGACTCTGGCTAATGTTCGGGAACACGGGAACGCGACGTAAAGCGTCCTCGGTCGAGAAAACACCGCGACGCTCGATTCCCCGAGGAAAAACTGTTGTCCGTGATTAAACGCTTCCGCGGAAGCCATTGTGCGGACTCGCTTTCGAATTGTTGCCGATGCGAATTTTAGTCCGCGCCAGCTTCGGTCTTGGGCATGTGCTTTTGACGCAGAACTTTGGTTGGCCTGGCGAAAATTCGTCAGAGTACAGTAATGTCTCTCTAATTGACGCTCAGATTGTCCAAAAAAATGGACAATTTAGGTAGAGAAGATACGATTATTCGATCCTTGCGGTTCGTTTTTATAGTTACGAATTGTCAACAACTATAAAAATGAACTGCAAGGCTCGAACAATCGTATCGCCTCTTCCCAAATTGTCCATTTTTGTGGACAATCTGAGCGTCAGTAAGGGAGACATTACTGTATAGTAAATTCTCCGCAATTGTCCTTCAGTTTGTGAAGAAGAAGGAAACAATTTGGGAAGAGAAGATACGCTTTCTCAAGCTTCGCCGTCAACAAACTATAAAAACGAAGCTTTGTCTGCTTCCGAGAAATGTACAGGGATTTTTTTTAAACATTTTTCGGTTTATAAATCTGTACGTATTTCGTCGGGAAAAGATATCAAGATAAAGAACAGCATATTACAAAATTGTTTAGATATCTTTCTACAAAATCTGTTTTCTTTCATAAATCACGGTGCTATGGACAGTAAATTCTCCCCAATTGTCCTTCAGTTTGTGAACAAGAATGAACAATTTGGGAAGAGAAGATACGATTTTTCAAGCCTCGCGGCTCGTTAAAAACTATAAAAACGAAGCGCAAGGCTCGAATAATTGCATCGCCTCTTCCCAAATTGCTGCAAAACGCTGTTACACTTTTCTCGAATCGCATACACATTTTAATCCATACCAAAGAAGATTATGGTTATGAATATTTAGAACCTAATCTATTAAAAATACATGTCATGCAGTTTCTTTAGATAGAAATAAAATTTTACTCTTGCGTTATCAATGTTTAACCCTTTGACGCTCCATTTAAAAGACCACCGAGTTTTGTAAATGGATATTTAAATTTATCGAGCCTGAGTGGAATTTTATGTCTAGCCAAAGAAAAAAGATCATGGAAAATAATCTATAAGAATTATCGTTAAAATTATTTTTTCACTTGCTTCTTAATCAATGTTTGCGTGAAATAAACTGCTCGCAACAGAGCTCGTTTAGACAGATATTTAAATCCGGAGCGGCTTGGAGCGTTAGGTGCATCAAAAGATTAAACATTAAAGCAAAAGTTAGACAGCCGATAAATATAAATTTTCTTACTCGTCTAGAAAGTTATTAGTGACAAAGAAGGGTGTAGCTGTGAAAAAAGTCATAGTGTAAAGGTCGAGAAATTGTTTTGATGTAATTTCATTGCTATTACAGTAATGTCTCTCTAATTGACGCTCAAAAATTGTCCACAAAAATGGACAATTTAGGTAGAGAAGATATAATTATTCGATTCTTGCGGTTCATTTTTATAGGTACGAATTGTCAACAACTGTAAAAAACGAACTGCAAGGCTCGAATAATCGTATCTTCTCTTCCCAAATTGCCCATTTATATGCAAAATCTGAGCGTCAGTAAGGGAGACATTACTGTATCGATAAAATCTATTCCGTATAAGCAGTTTATCGAACGAGACAAACGAGACTTTTCAGACATCCTAGATCTGGGTACGACCAGCTTCAACAAACTAAGATTAAAACGCCCGTGATTATACGGTCGAAACTCTCGATGAAAGAATCTATAGGACAGGGAAGCATTTCTTCCCGAAATGCGAAGTCTTCGCGAAACTGCGACGGCGTTCGAATGTCCGGATCCAGGTGCCTCACCCAAAACGCGCGCAACTATTATCGATCAACGTGCGACGGCGGCGGCGGCGAAGCAGCCGGCGAGGAATTCCGATCGCAGCTACCCGAGGATAGAGGATCGGCTTTCTGGTCTAGAATCCCGGCTTCAACCTCTTGCGAACGAAAGACACTGCTAAATCTTGCACTAACCATGAAAGTATTCCTTTATCCCTTATATTTAGCTCTTTATATTGAATTGTTGCAGAAGTGATTTCGGGTATTTTTGAAAGCTGTCTATTCGGGAAACCGAAATTATTCTCGCAACGACTCGATATATTCTTTAATAGAGTAATATCTCCCTAACTGACGCTCAGATTGTGCACAAAAATTGCCAATTTTGGAAGAGGAGATATAATTATTCGAGCCTTGCACCTCGTTTTTATAATTGTTGACAATCGGCAACTAGGCTCGAATAATCTTATCTCCTCTTCCCAAATTGTTCATTTTTGTTTACAAGCTGAAGAAAAATTAGGGAGAATTTACTGTATATCTAAAAACCCTGGCTCGTGACGCTCGGATTGTGCACAAAAATGGCCAATTTGGGAAGAGGAGATACGATTACTCGAGCCTTGCACCTTGGTTTCATAATTGTTGACAATCGGCAACTAGGCCCGAATAATCTTATCTCCTTTTCCCAAATTGTTCATTTTTGTTTACAAGCTGAAGAAAAATTAGGGTGAATTTACTGTATATCTAAAAAACCTGGCTCGTGACGCTCGGATTGTGCACAAAAATGGCCAATTTGGGAAGAGGAGATACGATTACTCGAGCCTTGCACCTTGGTTTCATAATTGTTGACAATCGGCAACTAGGCCCGAATAATCTTATCTCCTCTTCCCAAATTGGCCATTTTTGTTTACAAGCTGAAGAAAAATTAGGGTGAATTTACTGTACATCTAAAAAACCTGGCTCGTGACGGAGATTTTTAGTTAGAACTAAATTATGTTTGTATGTACAGTAATGTCTCCCTAACTAACGCTCAGATTGTGCACAAAAATGCCCAATTTGGGAAGAGGAGATACGATTACTCGAGCCTTGCAGCTCGTTTTTATAATTCTTGACAATTCATAACTATGGGGAAACGAACCGCAAGGCTCGAATAATCGTATCTCCTCTTCCCGAATTGTTCATTTCTGTAAACAAACTGAACGTCAATTAGAGGGACGTTACTGTACTCTTTTGCAAGAATACCGTATTCGCATCAGAGTCTTAACACTAGAAAGACTGAAACTTAGTATATACTTATATTGCCAAAAAGCAGTCAAAATGACTGCATTGTGAAAGAATAACTAATGTGTAAAGAAATTTATTTAAAATTAATTTTTAATATTTTTTTTATATTATTTACGTTTATATAACAGGTTATTAGTTAATATTAACAATAACAAAAATTTAAGATACGAATAACAAGTACTACTTTAGCTTATCGAGCAACTGCAACTTATCTAGTACACGCCCAAATCGACAATTTATCATGTACTTGTATGTTATCATGTAACGGTAATAAAAAAAAAATGAAAAATATTATTTCAATACAGAGCCGAACTGGTCATATAAGAAATTCACCCGATTCAATAATAAGAGTCATTTGATTATTTCAAATTTCCCAAGCAGTCAAAACGACTGCTTTTGGGCAATATAGGTATAACACATATATATATATATATATATATATATATATATATATATATACCGGACACAAAATTCTAAGAAATTGTATTATTATATACATAATTTTTTTTTCTAATTGAAATTAAAAAGCTGTCAAAAAAATGACTTCCTTGGGCAATATAGGTATAACACATATATATATACCGGACACTAAATTCTAAGAAATTGTATCACTATATACATAATTTTTTTTCTAATTGAAATTAAAAAGCAGTCGAAAAACGACTGCTTTTGGGCAATATAGGTATAACACATATATATACCGGACACAAAATTCTAAGAAATTGTATCACTATATACATAATTTTTTTTCTAATTGAAATTAAAAAGCAGTCAAAAAAAAACGACTTCCTTGGGCAATCTAGCGTTAAGAAAGATCTTCTTTGCGAAAACCAGGCCGAAGATTTACAGTATCGCGGCCCATCGTTTCCAAAATTCCCAGATTATTTGTTGCCGGATTGTTCGAAACGGGGAGTCAAGGAGGAAGGGGGGGTACGGTCAGATGTAGCCGAGAAGCTTGGGCATTTCGTTCGTCGACTTTCCGACGTTGGACCGGGTGATCGGGTTGTTCTCGGCTGGGTAGAGTCAGATGTAGCGCGCGCCGATGGGCCGAGTGGCGCATGATCGTCGAACGAACGCGAGGATTCAGGAGGTCCTGGCGTGATGGTAGTTTAGCGTGCGGTTCAACGTGGTGTTCGAGGAGCGCGGGACGGCCCGCGGCCGATTTATCGCCGCCATTCAGCCTGTCCCGGCGCGCGCGTTTTTTTTATTTCGCCGCATACCCAGCCTCGCTCTGCCCTTCGGTTCTCGCTCCTGATCGGCGACCAGCGGTCTGCCTTATCCGCAAAGGGGGGGGGGGGAAGAAGGACCGTGAACTGGGGCTACGGAGCGAGGACGGAACGCGAACGGGCGGGCGAAGAGGGTGCAGCTCGTTGCCCGGCACGATTACGCAACCGCCATTGATCTCCCCGTGCCGATAGTCGAAACCTCGTGCTCTCCCCACGACGCCGGATTAGAGTCGCGGCTCTCTCCGGGGACCGCCCGATCGTCATTCCAAGGCCTGGAAATTTCACGCTTCTCCCCGCCGTCTAGATTTATGATTACGGTTCATTGCTGAGCCGAGGGTAAATTAAACCGGACCGGGAGGAACGCGGCTGTGATGCGACCTACTCGTGTGCCCTCGATCGGCAGTCTGCTAGTCGTTAGCCTTTCGACAATTTCGAGTCGTTTTGTAATACTTCTCGATAGGTCCTTTATGAGAATTCGATCTCCTCGCTATTTGATAGCTTTTATCATCGTGGACGATTTATAACTATAAAAATAAATCGCAAGGCTCGAATAATCGTATCTCCTCTTCCAAAATTGGCCATTTTTGTGGTCAATCAATGGGTGTCAATTAGAGAGACATTACTGTACAGCAATGTCTCCCTAACCGACGCTCAGATTCTCCGCAAACATGGACAATTTGGGAAGAGGAGATACGATTATTTGAGCCTTGCGGCTCGTTTTTATAGTTGTTGACAATCGATAACCATAAGAAACGAGCCGAAAGGCTCGAATAATCGTATCTCCTCTTCCCAAATTATCGAATTCGGTGGACAATCTGAGCGTCATTAAGGGAGACATTGCTGTACAGTAATGTCTCTTTAATTGACTCCCAAATTGTCCACACTCGTATCTTAAATTGTTTTTATTGTTAATATTTACCAATAACCTGTTATATAAACGTAAATAATATAAAAAGATATTAAAAATTAATTTTAAATAAATTTCTTTACACATTAGTTATTCTTTCACAATGCAGTCATTTTGACTGCTTTTGGGCAATATAAGTATATACTAAGTTTCAGTCTTTCTAGTGTTAAGACTCTGATGCGAATACGGTATTCTTGCAAAAGAGTACAGTAACGTCCCTCTAATTGACGTTCAGTTTGTTTACAGAAATGGACAATTCGGGAAGAGAAGATACGATTATTCGAGCCTTGCGGTTCGTTTCCCCATAGTTATGAACTGTCAAGAACTATAAAAACGAGCTGCTAGGCTCGAGTAATCGTATCTCCTCATCCAAAATTGACCATTTTTGTGCGCAATCTGAGCGTCAGTTAGGGTGACGTTACTGTACCTGTATGATCTTGCACCGATCCGGTGGATCCTGGACTCAAATACCAGCAAGATCACAGATTTTAACTATTTGGGAGAACTTAAATAAATGAAAATTCGCGAATATTTAGAAGACCCTAACGGATCCTACATCAGGGATCCACCAAAGACTTGAGCATGCTAGACCTCAGCGTCTGGGGGATTCTAAGCTTTGAATCTATTCGATGGAGTAGTGCCAAATGTTTGGACGATCCTGGACCCTAGCTTCCGCGGGATTCCGGGCTTTGAATCTGCTTCGCGAACTGTCAAATATTTGGAAGATCCCAGATTCGAAGTACAGTAATGTCTCTCTAACTGACGCTCAAATCGTCCACAAAAATGGACAATTTGGGGAGAGGAGATACGATTAATTTAAGTCTTGCGCCTCGTTTTTATAGTTGTTGGGCATCGGTAACTATAAAAACGAGGCGCAACTTTTCCAAACACTCGTCACTCCTTTTCCAAAATTGTCCACTTTTGTGGACAATCCGAGCGTCAATTAGAGAGACATTACAGTATACAGAGCCTCGGCACTGATCAGCATAAGATATAACGAAAGAAACATCTAATAAACAGTTATCTTTCAATCGTGTTGCATCGAATTTGAAGTATTGTAACGTTTTGTAAAGTTATTTTGAGATACAGATCTCTTGCGATGCGTATAATAAGACGCCAACGCGTGCGCAACGATATATCGTCGTTGGCACTTTTCGCTAGTGTACCAAACGACGATACAGTAAAGTCTCCCTAATTGACGCTCGGATTGTGCGGAGAAATGTACAATTTGGGAAGAGGAGATACGATTATACGAGGCTTGCGGCTCGCTTTTATAGTTGTTGCCAATTCGTAATTATAAAAACGAGGCGCAAGACTCAAATTAATCATATCTCCTCTTTCCAATTTATCCATTTCCGTGGACAATCTGTGCGTCAATTAGAGATACATTACTGTATTTGGCGGTCTAGGAGATTCTGTGTCTCCAAAAGTTTATCAATTATCACGTATCCCGGGTCACAAACACCTGCTTCACCCTATAAGACCCTGCCATCGCACAAACCTCGGACCCAGTGCCCGTGATTTCTAGCCCAACAAGAATTCGCTGGAACGATCTCCCGCCTACTATCACGTGTTCTCTTTACGAAAACTTTTCGCCACAGTTGTCCGCGCTATGCCGCCTGGAATACCGAGCAGCTCGCGGGCAGCTCCAACGGAGAGCCGGTGACGCCAGGGGACGTCTCCGGCGGTATTGGTCTTGTCCGCGGCCTTCAAGGCGGTGTCGCGGCGGCGAGGTGAGGCGCTCGTTCGAACGCGGCTACGTGTCGTACACGCGTTCACGTCGTCCCACGGTTCACGGAGGGCGAGGGTTGGTACATGCATCGAGCGGGAGATGCGTTCTGCGAGGGTGGAAAGGAGAGAGAGAGAGGAGCAGAGGCTGCTGCCTACCTCCTTCGGGGTTGAACTCGTGGCGCGGCATGGCGCTATGTGACATGACGCGACATGGCGCGACGGGACGCGACGCGAAGCGGCGTGCCACGCCGTGGCTTCACGTTCGAGCGGGACCAACACAACAGCGGCAAACCGAGAGAATTGGGTGGTGGGCGGGAGTGCGTGGGGAGGGAGCACCATGGAAGAGGTTTGCGTACGATGGGTGGTCTCAGGGTTCGCGGAACGAAGAGAGTCGGCCCGAGGCCGGAGGACAGAGAGACACAGGTGGGAGCGGAACAGAGAGAAAGAGAGAGAGAGAGGGAGAGAGAGAAAGAGAGGAGAGGGACGCTGGATGGCGGCGGCGCGATGGTGGGGTGCTAGGTGTAGAGTAAACGGGGAACGGTCGGCCAGGTGAGAATCAGAGGGGACGAAGACGGAGCGCCGCTGGAGAGCGCAGGTTTGCGAGAGAGGAGAGGAGAGGAGAGACGAGTCGGCGAGGATGGACATCGGGGAAACGGAGAGAAAAGAAGCTTCCGTGGAAAACAGGCGTAGCGGACGCACCACCGGCTGGCGCCAAGAGCGAACTTTTGTTACGACACCGCCTTCTATTCGCGATACTTCTTTCTCCAGTCTGGCTGGCAGCGGCGGTGCGATCTCCTCTCCGCTGCCTACCACCTCCACCGCCCACCATCATCGCCGCCGTCGCTGCCGCCGTCACCGCCGCCGCCGCGACCACCACCACCGCCGGTAGTAGCGGCGACCACCGCCGCCACCTCCACTATCTTCCACTGTAGCCTCCACCGGTGCTCCCGCGAAAGCGGAATAGAGACGGAGAGCGCGTGCGAGAGAGGGAGAGAGCGGTCGACTGGGAGCGTAGAACGACGGTAGCGTTCCTCAGACGAGTTCTCGTCGGCGTAGCGCAAAGGTGGAACGGAAAACTACTCTGTCGGCTGGTTCGTGGTCCTCGTGGTCGCGGGTGTGAGCGAGACCAAAGCGGGCAGAGAGCAGGCGCGTCGCGACGAGGCAAGGCGAGGCGAGGCGAGGCGAGGCGAGGCGAGGCGAGGCGAGGCGAGGCGAGGTGAAGCGAAACGAGGCGCGTTTGTGACGTGCGGGGGCGGAACGAAGCGAGACACGGCTGCGAACCAAGCCGAGCCGGACGCACACACCACAACGAAAACAGGAAGAAAGGCGGAAGGACGATCGAAGGCGAGGATCGAGGAATAGGGGAGACGAGATCGAGGGAAAGAGACACCGTGCGCGTGTGTACCACCGGTAGTGCTGGGCCGAGGGGTGAGAGAGAAAGAGAAAGAGAGAGAGAGAGAGAGAGAGAGAGAGAGGACCAGTGTGCCTGTTCAGATGATAGGTGTCTCCCGGTGGAGGCGCTCCAGTCGGCCGGCCGCGATCCGTTTGATCGAGATTTTCCGCGCCGCTGCGGCCAGGAGACGCGTGTCGTCGCAGCCGCAGCCGCAGCCGCCTCCGTCCCCGTGCTCGAAGGCGTTGTCGTCCCCGAACACGACGACCGAAACGATTGCCGTAAGATCGCCGCGATCGCTGGGTCATCGATGGCTGATCGACTGCCACGATGCTCGCCCCGTCTCTCGACGGTCTCGCCGTTGGTCGTCAACGACCGACATCAGTGATCCGGAGTGAAGGATGATGCGTCAGAACGACGGAACGCACCGCGTCAGTTAACGGTTCGTTCCTCTAACCGCGAGGTATCTCTCTTTCTGTCCTTCTTCTTCTTCGACTCTTTCCCTCACTCTCTCTCTCTCACTCTCACTCTCTCTCTCCTCTCTTTCTCTCTTACTCTCTCTCTCTCTCTCTCTCTCTCTTTCTGGGAACTTGAACCTTGAATTCCAAAGAATACGAGAGGGTAACGTGACGCGGTCTCTTTCGAGAGATAGGAAGAGAAACGTGCGAGGTGCGGGTGGGCGAGGGGGCCGGAGCGAGACGGGTAGTGCGCGGGCGAAGGGCGGACGAAGGTGTAAACGATAAAGTCCCGGAACACAGGGCCTATCGGGGTGGTAGAAATAGAGAGAGAGAGAAAGGGGGGGAAGCGAGAGAGAGAGAAAGAGAGAGAGAGGGGGTGAAACGGATTCCCCGAGGGGGTGGGTTGAGAAAGGAGCGGAAGAGAGGGAGAGAAAGAGAGAAAAGAGACAGCAGCCATTTTGATAGGCGGCTATGTGTTGAGCGGTGCTGCCGCTACTGACTGCGCTGCTGGTGCTGCCTCTCGGCGTCGTCGCTGATCGTCCGGTGTTTCGCGTGTCACAGTGATCGTTTTTGGTAGTGCTCGTGTGCTGGTTCCTCGTGGTGGATCTCGTGTCGGTGTATAATACCGTCCGGTGTAGCTGGTGCCGAAGACGCACGGTTCAGGACAGAAGGCGGAGAAGGTGGAAAGAGAGAAAGGGGAACAGAGATATACGTAGGGAGGAGGGAAGACGGTGTGGAGGTCCAAGAAGCGGAGGACAAGGTAGCCGAGAGCAGCCGAAAGGAGCTAGGAGCACGGCAGAACGCGAACGCGACACGGGGTTGGGTCTGTGGAGGGTGGCGGAGAGGAGGAACAGGCGGAGGAGGAGAAGACGAAGAAAGACGGGGGAACGAGGAGGGAGAAGCTGATAGAGGAGGCGCAGGTGGAGGCGGAGGAGGAGGAGAAAGGAAGAAGAGGTGGAGGAGGAGGAGGAGCAGAGAAACAAGCGAACGAGGAACGAGTAGGAGAATAGAGTGGAGAGGAGTGGAGAGGAAGCATCGTCGGGTGCGTGTTGTGCGGGGGTGCACCGCTCTCCGGGGGCATGGGGCTCGGGAGGGGGATCCGCCCCCTCTCGTAACCGCCGCGAAGCGCCAAGATTTCCCGCACCGAGTTCATCGAGAAATGGGGGCTGACCCCTGTCCTCAAACCGAGGCAGGACCTACGCCCCCACCGGAATGGTGCGGAGGAACACGGCGACACGAGGTACGGATCCACTACCACTAGTCATCATCTCTCCGAGTCTTCTCTAACTCTCTCTCTCTCCCTCTTTCTCTCTCTCTCTCTGTTACTCTCTCTCTATTTTTATCTTTGTCTGTTCTTTATAACTTATCTGATAACGGTAAACCGTCGGAGGTTGTCTTTTTGCATGCGTTGTCACGGGACACTTGCTTGTTGTTTCTACTTTTACGTACTACTACTACTACTACTACTACTACTACTACTACTACTACTACTACTACTACAACACAACAACTACTACTACTACTACTACTGCTGCTACTATTACTACTACTATTACTACTACTACTACTGCTACTACTACTACTAACTACTACTATTACTACTACTACTACTACTACTGCTACTACTATTACTACTACTACTACTACTGCTACTACTATTACTACTACTACTATTACTACTACTACTACTGCTCCTACTACTACTACTACTACTACTACTACTACTACTACTACTACTACTACTACTACTACTACTACTACTACTACTACTGCTACTACTATTACTACTACTACTATTACTACTACTACTACTACTACTGCGAACGACTGCCGCCGCCACTACCAGGCAACTTGGACACATCTTTTGACCCCGATCTAGCGTAGTGGAGTTTAGACTGACACGGTTTCATGTCGTACGTGATTTCTTTCAGTTCTTACGCCTCGCGAAGCCTCTTAGCGATAGCTAGCCGACGCTGCTGGTAGCCCGCAGCCGCTGCATTTAGAACACCGAGCCAGAACAATCTAACGTAGTCTTGCAAACGCTTAGGCTAAGTCCTTAGACCGGCTTCGGACCGGTTCTAGACTGTACCGACGCGATTCACCATTTACCTATAGGCGATTTAGCCTTTGAAAGATTTAAAAGGAAATTTCAAATTTGGTACGGGGCTCCTTTTGAATATATCGCACAGATAACGAAGGATCTAATCGATTGACCAGAAAACAGAAACGCGTTGGTATCGTAGCCAATATGATTTATCTAGATGGACAAAACTTAGATAATTAAAGTTAGTCTCTCCTGTAGAGATTGTACGGTATTCGGAATGTATTTTAATTACCTCTTGCAAAGTGTTTTATCTTCAGGTGAGTTGGAAATAGGGCAAGTGTGAACGCCACTCTGTTACCAGCTGTTATCTATCGCGGTTGTCTGCCATGGTCGAGCTAAATAGTATAGACCTGTCTCGGGCTCAGGAAAGAGTCTTCTGTTTCAGACCCTTCGGGCGAGAAACATAACACATTGGTCATCCATTCCGTGAATAATCCCGATGGAAATATTTATTGACTTAAACATTCTTGAAGAATGGAAAACAACGGTATGCTATAACTGTTCTCCATGTTTCTCTGTTTCGATAAGAATCTCAAAGAAGCATTCACTACCCGGTATAGTGATCTACCGGTCCAAAAGTATCTGTTTGCCAATTCAGCCTGCATTTTACAAACTTAGAAATTGCACCAGTTGGTTCTGACTTCGATCGAAACGAAACGAAACGTTTTACGGTTCCGTCGAACTGCCCGACACCGACACAAACAATTCATATTGTATTAGCTAGCAGGAAAGAATGGAGAAACGGAGGCAGGTCTCGATCCGGCCGCATTTTCTCCATCAACGTCGCATCCATTCCTGTTTGCGGTTCGCGTCTCGCTTCCATTTACTTCCACGCATGCTCCAACCCATGTACAATGAACAAGAACAATGGCAGAGAGGCGAACGGATGACCAGCGATCCGGAAGAGCACCCCGCGCCGTAACGATCTTAGGTTCGCGGAGACCGTCGACATTCGCTCTTTTACCCCGCACCTTCGTCTCTGTCGATTTCCGGCAACCCCCGCCGGAACCCCTCGATTCCCCGTTCCGCCCGACCAATTTTTCCAACCCTCCCCTCACTACCCCGATATCGTCGCTCCTCTCGACAGCGAAGGGTAATTGCGCAAGTGGCTCCGAAGCTCGTCGTTAACCTCGAAATCTGCGGAGATCGAGCTCACACCTCGGACGTCGCCTTAGACTATATTCCGTATCTCTCCAGTCGCGCTAGGATCCTTCGAAAAATTCCATCGAAATTTATTAGAATAGTTTGTCCAGGTACGTAGCTTCGGCATAGAAAAACGAAACGTCCTGAGAACGTTAATAACAATGTTTCACTAAAAAGTAACAGCGACACTTCCTAATTTTCCTTTAGCTTGCGAACAAGAATGGACAATTTGGAACGAGGAGATACGATTTTTATAATTGTTGACAATCGGGAACTATAAAAATGAGCTGCGAGGCTCGAATAATCGTATCTCTTTCGAAATTGTCCATTTTGCTTTACAAGCTGAAGGGAAATTCGGGAGAATTTACTGTGTATGGACCTTGACACATCCCCTTGAAAACTATACCAGAAATTGCGTCTCCTACTCTGTATCATTTTCATTCTTAGCTTATTCAGGCACATGTACCAATCAGAAAAACGATTACCTTTAGACCGACCATGAATAGAAACACGTTCCCCTAAAGTCTCGATTTGAATCTTCGTCCTCCACTGTGTCATTGTTATCGTCCGCTCTTGTCTTTAATAAATACGAGCGCTTATTGAGTCGCGCGTGCAATGAACAGAAACAGCATTAAAAATTGATGAACCTCTGAGAAATTCCAAGAGACCGCAGACATTAATTTCGGCCGAGTCGACCACCGCTGTTCAATGCCGGACGTTTCCCGCGGAAGTTGTACTGTATCCGGAGTTATGCGTGGAACGCGGTCGGTTGTTTTTCTCGCGGAAAATCCGGGAAAGGTTGCGCGGCCATGCGGATTCCGCTCGAGCCGCTCGAATATTACGAGATTGTCCGGGAGCGAGCTGGAACGCGAGAAACGAGGATCGCCAGCGTCTGCGGCGAGCATCCGCGCGAACAACGCTGCCCATGGTATGGGCCACGGGCTCTGGAATGGCCGGTCGTATTTTTAGAGCCGCTCCGAGACTCGATCATCCACGGCACGACTATTAGCGTAATTGCTCCAGAGCGGCGCGTGTCTCGCCCTCCAAGCCGGAAGCGGCGCGATTCCTCCTGCGACCGGAAGCCGAAGCGGTCGGCGATGGCTTTCGAACCAGTCCCTTAACGCCACCGTTTTACGAATCCCCCGAGTTTGCTACCCCGAAGTATCCATCGCATCCAAAAACAGCTCAACTTCAGATTAGATTGTCTCCAAAGTGCTCGACTATTTCTTTGCGTCGATCAACATAGTTTAGAAAATCTAAACTACTAAAAAAGTGTCTCAGAAACCTTTCGAATTTTGCCAGGCATTTTTCTCAATCAAATTCTTCTTTAGCAAACACAATAATGGTCCATAGTATTCCCAGAAGCTACATGTTATGTGCTTAGATAAAGTAGCCTAATATGAGATCTATTTCTTTCTTGAATCATAATATTTTATTAAAAACTCGCGGACCTATCGTTAACATTTTAGAGTAAAGGCTTGCACAAAACGAATATTTGCTTCATAATTTTCTTCATAATTACTACCATCTCTCTCTCTCTCTCTCTCTCTCTCTCTCTCTCTCTCTCTCTCCCTCCTAGCGGTCTTTTTGGAATTGTCCTTTCTGATTTAGCATTCTAATAAAAACTTCCAAAGATTTCATATTTGGAAACAATAACATATCAAATATTTAGGAATTTTTATGAAAACTCTAATGATATATCACTAGTAAATCTTAAACTTCATTGAGTGCACGTAATTGTACAATCGCCATTTTTAAGGCATTTGTAACATAATCGATATAAACAACGTATTTTACAAATATAGTTGCCCACGATGTTAGTCCGATCTGGACGCCAACAAAAAAAACGAAACAACGGAAGCTTCGAGTTACTACGCAATAAAGAATATTAGGCAACTTTAGCCTAGTTTCTGCCGCTGGAAACATCAACGAATCCGTTACATAAATCACACAAATGCATGCGACACAGAAACACACCGTCGCGTCCGTATCAATCGAAGAAGGAGCTTCGAAATCGAGCCAAAAAGGATTGGCAGACAACGAATGCCGAAGCGGGACACTTTTTGCCGGGAGAAATGGCACGATCGACTAAACAGGAGAAAAGCAATTAAAAAGAAATTGAGAGTAAGGCGAGGGAAGCCAAGAAATGGAGCCGTTGCGAGGGTTTGCCACGATCACGGAGACCTTCGAGATTTTGCGAGAATGGACCGCGCTGCGGCTGCTTGTAGAGAATCGATTGTCCGCGAATGATTAACGAGCCGTCCTAACGAGGAGCGTTGTTCATTGGCCGTTTCGGCGACCGGCCTGGAACCACGATTGTTCGCATAAATATTTATGGACGTAATATCCGGAGTGGCGCGGTCGCGGGCCGACGATTTTCTGCCGATGATGCTTTGGAACGCGAGTCGCGGCGGTGCACACTTTCGCGAAATAATTGGGAGGATTTCGGAGGGATTGCAATTAGTCGCGCGCCCGCGCGCGTTTCCGCGCCGTCCGTTGTGGAAGAAAATGCGGCGGGACGCTCCGGTAAATTGTTATTAAATTCCTTAATAACCGAACGCGCCGGCGAAGATCGAACAGATCTAACAAAATTTAGTGCCTTGCTTGTTATTTAAACGAGGACGCGAGATCGCAGATATTCGAACCGTAAAAAGCAATTGTTTATTCGAGATTCGATGCGGTTGCGGCAGATCGTTGAACTCTGCGAAGCTCTGTGCAGATTCGCGGAGTTTCGAGTCATAAAACAATTAACGTTTATTTGAGATGTACCAAGATTAGACGGAAATAGAAAAGGAGCGGGCGCTTCGTTCGCGCCTGGATTCGTCGAATCGCTCGAACCTTGGCTAGGAACTTTGTTCGAATCAGTTAAAAAGGGTTCGAAAGTTAATAGGGAACGGGCTGACAGAAGTTCTAATAGAGAGCGCACGGACAATAGAAACGAAGTTAGTTGGCCAGACGTGTCGCCGGTACCACTGACAAGCCCTTCGCACGAAAATAAAACGACCGGGAACGGGGAACGCGAGCAGTTTGCATGCGGAACACGGTTGCATAACGATCTAAACCCGGCGAAACAAGCTTTCTCGGCTTTTAAAGTTTCGCGTTCGATCGAATGGAAATCGGCGGTGGTTCCATCGGCTGAAGGCAACGGAAATTGGAATCGAGGAAGACGTCGCTCAGAGGCTGGCCGTAAAAACGACGCCTCTTCTTCCTGTAACGAGCGTAACCCAACATTTTGGACAAATACAGCCAACATGTATTTTCAATTTGTTTTTTTTCTAAATCGTTCGATTACCTGATGTAGCAATCGACAAATATATTTTCAAAGATAGAAAGTTCGGCATTGCGATCTCTCTCGATAAGCGCCTCGCGAAACTATAATTCGTATTTGAAATCGAAACATAATTTGCAACTTACGCCGACGACACGCGTACAGTATCCGGGTCCGCTCCATCACCTGGCGAAATTAAATTTCCAACTACGTAATTAGTTTTCGAAATTGGTCGAAAAACCGCAGGAACTTGGTGTTAACAGTTCGCGCGTTCCTTTCGCTTCAACCATTATTCAAACCCGTTTCCGTACTTATAATGTAACACCGAACTACGTCGACTTGTTCGGCAGAATCCGCGGAACATCCTCGCGCGAGTTAGAACCGCAGCTCCGGATTCGCGCGATGTTTTCGAAGTCGAAAAACTGCGCTCGCTCTTCGAGATTGATTCGATGAAAAATCGCACATGGAAACGGATAAAAAATTCGCCGACACGCATTCGGCCCGCGAGAGTCTATCGGAAACGCCTACTCGGAGCTATTGGCGCGAGTTTCCCGACGAATGGCCGCGGGCCAAACGATCCCCCTCAACAGCGAAACAGATCGGATCGAGTCGTTGCCAAATTCCCGAAGTACAATAACTCCTACGCGCGCGATTCGTGAATCACGGATCACCGGTGATCCGTGCAGAAATCCCGTCGACCCCGCGCGTCGAATTATTCCTTCGCGTTCCCCTCGGCACCGCATTTTATCCCAAACAATACGCCCACGCATGCAGGCCGCTGTAAACCCGGGACCCCGGAATAGTTTTCAGGCCGATCCGAGCGGGAGGAAGAATGCAACGCGATACACGTCTCCACGTGTTTGCTCGAGAAAAACGCTGGAGAAGTTTGCCGGGCTGAGTCGCCGTCGAGACTCTTGCGACTCGATCCGCTGGCAGATGTAATCAAACCGGACCGTGTGATCGAGTGCTTCCACGGTAATAATGATCGATATCTCCCCAATGCAAACGCCTCCGCGGTAACGCGAACGTGTCACGTGCGGCAGTGACAATTGCAATTTCCGATTCGACGGTGGAAAGTGTTTTAATTATGAAGCTGCGACCCTCTTTTCGATCTTCGTTCATCCAGCGCGCCGTTTCGACTGCTTCTTCGTTATTTCTGATCGGTGTACAGTAATGTCTCTCTAATCGACGCTCGGATTGTCCACGAAAGTGGATAATTTGGGAAGAGGAGATACGGTCATTCGATTCTTGTGGTTCAATTTTTATAGTCACGAATTGTGAACAGCTATAAAAACGAGCTGCAAGGCTCGAATAATCGTATCTGCTCTTCCCGAATTGTCCATTTTTGTGCAGAATCTGAGCGTCAGTTACGGAGACATTACTGTATTCTTGTTCCGTTCAGCGATCCGAATTTTAAGGATTACCATAAAACTTGTAGGTCTCCAACAATCGAGATGAATTTTTATGCTTAATAAAGTTATGCTTAATGAAGTTAGCTGTGGCGATCTCTTCGAAAAGTGTGTACATAAATTGTATAGCAAAAAGTAAACGGTGACGAGTATATCACCTAACCCAGACACTGTATACAGTTTCGACATAATAATTATTTATATCTTGTCGTTTGCTCGTTCCATTTCGTCTTGGCCACCAAATATTCAAAACTTCTTATGAATACATTTTAGTTCTCGCTAAAATTGCAATTTGAACGATACATCTTCACTGCATGGCGAGTATACTCGTCAAAAGCGGCTAACTGGTTAATAAAGAAATTGCGAGCAGAATAAACGATGTCATATATGTATACAGGGTGTCCCAAAAATGACTCGCAATTCGAGAATGGGAGATTCCTGAGGTAATTTGAAGTAAGTTTGTCCTTGGCGAAAATTCAATCCGCGGCTTCGTTTACGAGTTATTAACGAAAAAGAGTGACCAATGACAGGTGAGATGTGCTGGCGCAAGGCGGCCGAGCCAATGAGCGGAACCGGGCTTCGTGCGCTCATTGGCTCGGTCGCCAAGCGCTAGGCGAGCTCGCCTCTCATTGGTCAGAGTTTTTCGTTAATAATTCGTAAACGAAGCCACGGGTTGAATTTTCGCTAAGGAAAAAGTTACTTCAAATGATCCCAGGAACTTCTCATTTCCGGTTTGCGAGACATTTTTGGGACATCCTGTACACACAGAGAGACGTACATGTAACCAACAGAAATCATGTACGGTAAATTCTTCCTAATTCAGCTTGTGAACAAAAATGGATAATTTAGGAAGAAGAGATACGATTATTTGAGCCTCGCGGATCATTTTTACAGTTACCGATTGTCAACAATTATAAAAACGAGATGCAAATTTCGAATAATCTCTTTTCCAAAATTATTAACTCTTGTTTACAAGCTGAAGAAAAATTAGGGAAAAATTACAGTTTTGCCAAGATCGAGCGACGAACGATTGATCGATAAGCGGCTAATGATAATCGATATAATATCGATATAATAATCGATATAATAATATCGATATAATAATCGATATAATAATGCTGATCGATAAGATGGCTCATACTACGTGAGAGCGGAGATCAGAGTCGGACAACAATTCGTATCTGCGAAATACGCGAAGACCGGCGGAAATCGGCTGATACGATTATCACTGCAGCAACGAAAGGAAACGAAGCGGAACGAAACGCGTGCAGAGATCCACTTGCGCAAACGAGACCGGCGCAACTCGAGTGTCGTGCGGAGGAAAAAGTCGTAGAGTGCCGGGTGGTTTATATGAAAGGAGCTGGAGCATCGCACGACCATCGACGGCGAAACCCACACACGCGGTCGAAACGCACGACGCCCGGCGTCCCGACGCGACGCGTCGCTGCAGGTTCTCACCTGCGAGAGTCTCGGCTTTTTTTCTCTCATGTCCGCAATTCGCTCGATTCTCTGCTGCGTGTGTGCGTGCAGGCTCGCGTGCACTCGTAACCGAGCGTTCTCGAGCTTCTGGAGAACGCTCTTCTCTCTCTCTCTCTCTCTCTCTCTCTCTCTCTCTTTCTCTCTTCCTTTCTCTCTCTTTCTTGCTCTTATTGTGCGAGAACTCGACTCGAGACTGCAGCCTCTGTGGAGCGCACGACCCGGCAATTAATTGGAATGAGGTTTAGGGTCTGGTTAGGGTAGAGAGCCGAAGGTAACGCGGGCATGGATCTTGGCCGATTCAATCGCAAATGGAACGTTACACAAGATGTCTCGGTATAAGTGCCGGCCAGTGTGGTTGCTGAGTGGTGCATGCTAATGGCAGAATTTGCTTTGCTAGTCTCCGACCGGCGATTCTTCGACCGGCTGTCAAGGTCCCGGCGATGTTCTTCTTTGATACGCGCGTTCCGCTCATTTCGCGAAGCCAGCTATCTACACTTCGTCCCAATTGCTTAACTTATTCCACCGAGTACGAGCAACCGCATCGATACGCTCGATTGGACAGTTTCTACGACCTGGGTCATTGTTAATCCTTTGCGCTCGAAGCTATTTTCTCTATAAACGTAAAATAACATCTCTGACATACAGCATTTTCATTTTATACGGCAAAATGTATTTTATGCATACGTTGTTGAGCTTTGTAACTCAACAGTTACACTTTCAGCAATCTTTTTATATCTAAATTTTGTTAATGTAAAAATTACCTTAGAACGTGACATAGCAAATTTTAGCGGTGCCACAGAGTCGCCACGCGAGTGCAAAGGGTTAATAACACGCACGATTTTCAGTAGAACCGGGAGGGAAGTGATTCTGCGAAAATAAGACAAATCCTATAATATAATAATATATATAAATTAAATAATATAATAATAATATAATATAATAATCCTATAATATATAAACATAAATACTATTTTGTCGTTCAAGGCTGTGTTGTCGAGGAAAAATTAGCTTCGCGGTCTCGGGATTTTCGGTTTCGTTCTAAAGTGAGAAATCAAAGGTAATGAAGTCGGGCGAGCAAGCGTCGCGACGCCGCACGCGTGCACACGCGGTGGTAATGACACGAAACGGAACGAGTCCGGAAATTTAAATATCGCGCATGCAAAATCCGTCCGCCGCGAAGGATCGATCGGCTCGGAGTCCGCGCTTGCTTGTTCGTTTTGCGAGGCCGTGTTCCCCGGCGCCACGCGATCGTCGTTATAATTCACAATTATTCGACGGCGGGGCGGCAGCCCCAACCCTGCGTTCCGCTTCCGAACAAAACAGTCGTTTTGTATCGAGACCTCCCTTTGACGAACTCCCGCTGCCACTGCCAGGGAATTCAGGTATCCCATTCTTCCGCAATGGAAACGCCAGACCAGTAACCTGACCGTTCTCGCAGTGGAGAGAACAGAAATCGAATTCAGAGATATTTATTGCGGCCCAGCTTCTCCCGGCCTTTGATCGCCGATTCGGTATGCCGACTCGCGGAGACCATCGCGGGTTTCTTGTCAGTCGGACGGGGCATTAATTAGCGAGGGTCGAGTGCCCTCGACGGGATCGAGCAATTAAAAATGAAATTAAGTTCGACTCCGTCGCGAATTAAGTCGCCCGGTCTTGGAGCAATTTTTAGCATCCGCGCAGGTCAGGTTAATACGTCGTCGCTTCCGCACCGGATGTTGTCGATAGACTGCTGATCTATAAATGAGAACGCGTTATTTACGGGAAAATAGTTGAAATCCCGGAATAAAGCGCAGAACCGTGAAATTCCACTGAATTCCATTTAACGATATCCGTTGAAAATGAACGAAGATTCTAAGTCCGCGCCGCGCTGACGTTAATCAGACTGGCCTGTCTCGTAAAGATGACGAGACCAAATTTATCTGGGGCTCGGGCGACTTTTATTACGGCACACGCTCGTCCCTGGAATTTTCATAATTGCAACAGGAAAAAAGGTCCGAGATCAGTCACCGACGACGGTAAGCGAGGCTAACGACTCGCTTCGAATTCTTGAATCGCGCGGCAAGATTGATCGGCAGCCACGTTCCGCGGATTTTCTCTTGATATACCTATGTATAGGCTCGATTGTGCCTAAGGGTTGTGACGGGCGTCCTGAATATTTCCATTAAACGTCTCTCTCCGTGAAAACGCCCAACAGAGCAAAACATCCGCGGGGTTATCGGGATCGCTTCCGGAATGACGTGTCACATGCAAGTCCGGTGACGCGAGAAAAAATTTGCAACGCCGAACTTTCCCGATCCTCTCGGGACCACTCGACGCGACGAGGAGAGAGAACGCGCGCTGTCGACGGAAACGACGACCGCTGGCAGGGCAGAGAGGGTTGCCGGGGAGGCGGGGAGGGTCGTTCCACCCCTTCGAGCCAGAACGTTTGAATTAATGACGAGCCCAGGCGTCGACCACCCTGCCCTCGCACCTGGAACTTCTCAAGAAGAAGCCGATGCTAGAACCCTGGCTGTTTAGGGCCTGGACCCCGGAGCACTCTGCTCTCGTCAGCAGTCCGGAATTTAGGGATATTTCCTAGATCTGCGAAGAATGTCGAAATGAAAGTTTTACTTGAACGTAGCGGGGGAATTAATCTCCTTAATTGGATAGCCTTCATTTGAGGCGTTGTAAATCTTTCCTAGCTAGCTTGTTATTGTTCGTACTGGCTAATGAAAAGTATCATTTCCGGTCGCCGTCAATTCAGAGAAAGTATTAAGCCAGAACGATGGCAGCTCAAACAGACGAGCTCTGTTGTCAGGTGAAATGCAGCGGACGCATCGACTGCGAATCTTTGTGCATTCATGGCACTCGTAGCGAGAAATGAGGAGTTCCTGAAGCCCAATGGAAGCCCAGTTCCGCTCATAGGCTCGGTCGCCTCGCGCCAGCTAATCTCGCCTCTCATTGGTCACTGTTTTCCATTAATAACTCGTAAAGAAAAAGCCGCGAATTGCATTATCGGTAACAATAAAGTTACTTCAAATGACCTCAGGAAATCCTCATTTCCAGCTTGTACAATAAATTTGGGACACCCTGTATATTTGTGAAACACAGATAAACGTATACGTTGACAGACATTGGTGACATCTCTACTATACTTTGCCCGTAACAAATTTTCTAGTTGGTAAATTAACTTTATTCGCCATCCTGTCTTTTATCTAACGAGAATTGGGATTTGCATAAAGATCCACAGCCTATTAATGACTGAGAAAAGGTGCCGTTTCTCACGGTCGCAAAATGTGTATTTAGATGAAAATGTTAACAGTAAATATTCAACAGAATGCCCAGGGAACAATACTGTAATGTGCACAAAAATGGACAATTTGGGAAGAGGTGATACGATTCTTCGAGTCATGCAGCTCGTTTTTATTATCGTTGACAATTCGTAACTATAAAAATGAACTGCATGGATCGAATAATCGTATCTCCTCTTCTTAAATTGTCCATTTTTATGGGCAATCTGAGCGTCAATTAGAGAGACATCACCTTATAAACCGGTTCCTCTCAGGTGAACTACCGACAATTGTTCGTAGGTCGTAAAGAGCCGACTTTCTGACAAGATGTCACGAAAATCTTCGATCCAGCTGCCCATGTGACCGGTAGGGTCAGAGGCAACCGTGCCTCGGGGATGCATGCAACGTCAGCTCCCCGGCGTCGTTCCTCCCCCGCGTTCCTGTCGCTGATCTCTCCTAATGTGGGTCAACTCTGTACTGGATTATGCTCGAGCGCGAATGCACGCGCACGATTTCCGAAACGAGGTCTCTCGCTGCTCGAGTGCCGAGGACAGCCACCGCGGTCGTCTTCTGTTCTCTGTACACTTTGTGCCGCGAAACATTCTGGGACAATGGGGCGAACTTTGGGTCCGTCGATAGTGGACAGCTGCGGGCAGACTGCGGAGCGTTCTTTAACTAGCGGCTAGTGTGCCTGGGGTCTCTATCAAATATTAATGTAAGATCAGATCTGCCAAGCGTTTAGGGACTAGGGTTTATCAAGCGTTTAGGATCTAGGGTCTAACGACTGTCTGAAATCTGGGATCCGTCAAGTCTAGGATCCTTAAAATATTTTAGAATCTGCAAAGAATTTGAGACCCAGAATTCGTAACAATTGGGACTACCAAGCCGCTACCAGCCGCTTAGGCTCTAGAAGCTATTAATTATTTGGGATCTAGGGCCCACCGAGTGTCTAAAGCCTATAATCTTGAAAATATTTAGGATCTAACAATAACTAGAGCCTAGAGACCGCCGTATGTTCAGTTACTAGATATTACTAATTATTTGGGATCCAAGGTCTACCAATTAGATCTGGGGACCACCAAGTGTCTAAAGCCCCTATGATCTTGAAAATATTTAGGATCTAACAATAACTAGAGCCTAGAGTCCGCCGTATGTTCAGTTTCTAGATATTACTAATTATTTGGGATCCAAGGTCTACCAATCAGATCTAGGGCCCACCAAGTGTCTAAAGCCTATGATCTTTAAAATATTTAGGATCTAACAATAACTAGAGTCTAGAGACCGCCGTATGTTCAGTTACTAGATATTACTAATTATTTGGGATCCAAGGTCTACCAATTAGATCTGGGGACCACCAAGTGTCTAAAGTCCCTATGATCTTGAAAATATTTAGGATCTAACAATAACTAGAGCCTAGAGTCCGCCGCATGTTCAGTTTCTAGATACTATTAATTATTTGGGATCCAAGGTCTACCAATTAGATCCAGGGCCCACCAAGTGTCTAAAGCCTACGATCTTTAAAATATTTAGGATCTAACAATAACTAGAGCCTAGAGTCCGCCGTATGTTCAGTTTCTATATACTACTAATTATTTGGGATCCAAGGTCTACCAATTAGATCCAGGGCCCACCAAGTGTCTAAAGCCTACGATCTTGAAAATATTTAGGATCTAACAATAACTAGAGCCTAGAGTCCACCGTATGTTCAGTTTCTAGATACTACTAATTATTTGGGATCCAAGGTCTACCAATTACGAAGACCTAGAATCCACGGAGTCTAGCACCTTGAAAATATTTGTCGCCTAGGTACCGTCCAATATTTGAGATCTTCGCTCTACCGAGCATTTAGGATCCAGAAGATATCGAACCATTTGGTGTCTGAAATCTGCCAAGTGTTTCAGGGTCTTCAAAGTATTTGGACCGCAGGATCGACATACTATTTAAAGTTCAGAGTCTTGGAACCCTCTCGAAACTTCTGGAGTCCAGGAGTCCTTTCCAAATACTTGACAGTTCGAGTCTACCAAATATTGGCGGTCCGCAAGCCGTTCAAATAGAATGCTTGTGCCCGGGATCGTCCAAACATAACATTTTAAAACGGTATTAAAGCATTATTGCACGTTATCACACGGTCGAAAATGTCTCGGACCTACGCGAAGCTGAAGCTTCGAGAGCGGAACGTGTGCGGACTATAAAGCAATTAACCCGACGGATATGGTCATTATGGAGATTTCTGCCTCGGGAATATGCGGTTAAGTTCGCCAGTAGCATGCATTCACGTCGCACGGCAATTTTGGCAATTTTACAACGAGTAGTTGTAAATTTATTAAATTATACCGGTTAGACAGGTTGCAGCTTCCTAAATGGAGGCGTGGGCTAATCGCGTCGATAATTCTCGGTTGCTGTCCAAACTGAACCGAAGATTCTCCTTGACCATTGTTCCTCTTTCTTCCCTTTAACTTCATTATATTTTCGTGTACTATTTCGATTGTCATTCCTTTTGTATTAATCACTCCGCCGATGTATCGGTGATCAAGCCCTGTCGCACTTATCATAAGATTAATTGTTCGCTTCGGAAGAAATTATGCTTACCGTAGAGTTTGTCCGTCGAAATAAAATTCAAATAAATGGTTCGCACAGTCTAAACGAACTCTAATTAAGTACACCGCCCCTGTCGGATGAAGCTCATTATATTGGGTTGGCAACTAAGTAATTGCCGATTTCAGTTATAGATGTCTCTCACTCCCATTTTTATGATATCCGTAAATGTTATATTATAAAATTATTATTATTATTATTATGTTATTTTTTATTATATTATATATAATATTATTATTATATTATATATAATATTATTATTATATTATATATAATATTATTATTATTATTATATATAATATTATTATCATTATTATATATAATATTATTATCATTACCCGTGAATGTTAGCAACTGGACAAATTGAATGCAGCGGTCGAGGAAAAGCGACCAGAATTGGTCAATCGTAAAGGTGTCATTTTCCAGCAGGACAATGCTAGGCCGCACACGTCTTTGTCCACTCGGCAAAAATTCATGGATATTGGTTGGGAATTGATGTTACACCCACCATATAGCCCCGATCTCGCGCCATCGGATCACCACTTATTTCGATCCCTGGACAACTCCCTTCGTGGTAAAACTTTTAACGACGATGACGCTGTAAAATCTCACTTAACTCAGTTTTTGGCCGAAAAGGATCAGACTTTCTACGAGCGTGGAATTTTCAAGTTGTCGGAGAGATGGCAAAAGGTCATCGAACAAAATGGAAAATACATTACAGATTAAACTTCGTTCCAAGTAAAAAGAAATTTTTTATTTCATTGAACAAATCGGCGATTACTTAGTTGCCAACCCAATAGTTAGAGACGTTGTCGCAAGACAAAGAATCAAGATAAGCCGCTATTAAATATAGTCTCGTCTAGTCTCGCTATCACTTTCGTGTCCGCTCTAGAATTCCGGGCGCGGACGAGGGTGGTGGAAAGCAGGCGCGAAAGATTGATGTCGGAAGGGAAGTGGATCTTCGATGTAATTTATCTTCTCCCTCCCCGGAGCCACGAAAAAATAAAACAGCCGGCCACAGCGGAATGAATTCGCTGGCGCACGCATTTTCACGTCGGAAACACGCTGCTCTGAAACACCCCGGAAGCTCGGTCTTTCGCCGAGCTGGAGGATATCGCTTGAATATTCTAACACAGAGCACTCGCGTGTATCGTGTATTTGCTTGACACGTTGACTCCGCTGTTTGCTGGGTAATTAATAAACGGAAGCCGCCGTTCCGGTGTTCCGCGGGATTTTTTCTCATCGCCGCGGCATAAATTCCCGGGGAACGTCCCGCTTTTACCGCGGTACCTGGAACAAGCATTAAGGAACACCGTCTTTTCCGGCCGCCCCGTTTTTCTCTATGCATTATGCAGCCGCCTTTTAATGCGATCGTCGAACACGGCTCATTAATTCTTCGCGACGCATCTGCATTTTGTGCCTGTCGCATTAGCCCTCCGCCGGCGGACCTTTTCGACAGCCACACTGCACGCGACACTTGACACCGTTAACGGCTCTATTTATCTATATTTTAATCGAGCTCTTAACGATGCTTCCTCTTCCGGGGAGATTAATCTTTCTCTTGCTCCCGATGAAACTGCCGATATAGCTCGAAATAATCCGTGAAAAGCGAGCAGTTGAAAGACGATTTTTCAACACGAATCGAGACGACGTTGGGGCCGATTATGGCGAACTATATTCTCTACGAATTTGACGAAAGGTTTCCTTTACGATTGCGTTTCGCATCCCGCAATTTACATCTTTGCTGATCAGAACATCGTCGTCCATAATTTTTCAAGAAGGACGAGGAAATTTATGGTAATCGCATGCCTCCGCTCACTCGAATGTATGAATATTAACAACGACGAAATCGGATCTTGTTCGAAGTCTTGGTGATTATTGCACGGAGGATTGAAAATATGCTCTAACAATCACGTGAAACATCGTGTGCATTTATTGGCAGTGCACTTTCAGCCTGCTGTTGTTCAGAGGCTGACCCATAATCTATTGAAGCTAATCGAGCGAAACGCAGAACTAAATTAAACCAGACTAGAGCGAGGCATGCGAGGCGAAAGTTTGCGACCGCGCACGTTATAGAAAAGTTTCGAACGCAGATCGCGGCAAATTCTTGCTCGAATATTCCCGTTGTTCGTTAACAGACCACTCGACGCGAGTCTGTATTCTTGCAGCTGACGCGGCGTAATATCATTTTCCGCACTCATGGCAAACTAAATCTGGATTATGTCTCGATTAGCTATCTGTTTCGCGTGTTTTCGAATATCTTCGCGCGCTATAAATGCACAAAAATCCGCAATCCGCGCGGTCATTCGAAACTCGAACCTCGAAGAGCTTCTCGCCGATGCTCGACTCCCGGCGAGCACCGTTGCGATAGCGTTAGGCTGATTATTTAATGAGCTTTCGGCAGATTGTAGTCGCAAAGAGTAGCTTTCAATTTGACCGGATCATCTCGAACGAGCTCGGTAAGGAGGAGCAATATTTTGAACAGACTCGAAACAACTTCGAACTCTTCAAGGGTTCTGGAAAAAAGCGAGCTACTTCGACGTAGCACAGAATCGAGCAGACTTTTCTACCAGTACTCTAATCAGAATGAAGAAGGTTCGGCTACATTCATTTCTCTGCATTGTCTTCCAAACTTCTACCTTTACGAGGATTGTTTTATAAATGTATAATCCAGATACTTTTAAATAATTAGAAAAATAAAGCCGGAAATACAGGATGTCCCGAAAATGTCTCGCAATCCGGAAATGGGAGGCTCCTGACGTCATTTGAAGCGATTTTTTCCTTTGCGAAAATTTTCTCCGAGGCTTCATTTACGAGTTATTAACGAAAAACACTGACCAATAAGAGGCGAGCTCGGCTAGCACGCGGCGGCCCAGCCAACGAGTCCACGGAGCCCAGTTCCGCTCATTGGCTCGGCCGTCTCGCGCCAAATGATCTCGTCTCTGATTGGTCACTGTTTTTCGTTAATAACTCGTAAACGAAGCCGCGGATCGCATTTTCGCTAAGGAAAAAGTTGCTTCAAATGACCTCAGGAATTCCCTACTTTCGAATTGCGAGGCATTTTTGGGACACCCTGTAGAATGATTCGCGTTATACTATCTTCTGGCGCGAACATCGAGTATCGCTGACAAGATTAGACAATTCGTTGGCGCAGCTGATAAAGCCAAAGCGAGGTCAATTCCCGTTGATGCGCGCCTGCAGTCTAGTCATTATTCTATCGGGTGAATACAGTATTGGGAGCGGCTGGCTGCGGAGCATAATACATGTGGCCACCAATGTACACGTCGCTCTGCCAATTACGCCACGTATACATAACAAATATTGGTTATTGAATTATCTTCTGACCAGCGAGGTTTTCGAGGTGCGAAGGGCGAAGAATGACGAAGATGCCGTACGAAGTACGAATAGAGGCTTAACGACAGGTTCAGTTTGTTAGTCGCATTTCACGGAATTGACGCTGAAGCAACTATGCTCAAGGAGAAGCTGGATTAACCCCATCATGCGACCAGGCGTTAAAACTGATATTTTCTAGAAACATTCGAGCTTTTTGAACCGCGAGCGCGATACGGTAAACTCTCTCTCTAATTTTCCTTCAGTTTGTAAACGAAAATAGACAATTTGGAAATGGGGGATACGATTATTCGAGGATCACGGTTCATTTTTATAATTGTCAATTGATTGCGAGTGGTCGTTAATTGAAATTGATCGGATGCCAGTTGATTGACAACGAGTATAGAGGTGCAAGGCTCGAATAATCGTATCTCCTCTGGGAAGAGGAAAATTTGGGAAAATTGTACATTTTTGTTTACAAGCTGAATGTAAATTAGGGAGAATTTTCTGTATTTGCCCTTAATTGCTAAAATGTTTTTGTCAGCTTATTTTTAATCTCGCTTAACACTAGAACCGCGGAATCAATACAACTAATCATAGAAGCACTAGACTGATAGAAATCGGTCAAAACGATTGGTTTTTGACCTCGACGTAGTTACTAAGATCACGGAAACGTTTGTATACGAAATTTCTTAATCAATTTCTTTACTGAAACATATATTAGGAGGACCGGAAAGTAATGTCGTTTCTGCGCATATTTATCTGTTTGAATTTAATTTAAACAAACGATGTAACTTTCTGGTTCCCCTAATATTTTAATTGAAATGATACGAAGATTGAATAAATCGAATCTTGTCATTGTCATAAAAGAGAGAGAGAGAGAGAGAGAGAGAGAGAGAGAGAGAGGGTGCATTCTATGATCGCGAATGTTCGTATAGAACTAAATAATTTACATCCACTGTAAACGAAATCGTGTAATTTTTAGTAATTCGACCTTTTCGAACAGTGTGGATGATACATGTCCTTAGCTCTCAAAATGTGTCCACTTGACTCTTTTACCTCAGTAGGAAATGATTCAATAAATTTCTTAATTCAAACATATATTACGATAAAAATGGCGAACAGTTTAACCGTTTGATACCAGATAGTTCTAAAAAAAATAGGATCGAAAAGCGTCAAAGAGCGCAATAGCGCTCCTTTGATTTTATGTCGAAAAAAGCCGAAGAGCGCAATAGCGCTCCTTCGATTATGCGTCGAGAAAAACCGTGAAACATAAAATAAAACGTTACGAATGAAAATATATATACTATTAATCTAGAATAGGTAACAACAAAATGCAAATTGCATTACTGACAGCGATGCGACGCGCGACGTATACATGCGTCCGAAAGACTGAGCACGTTTCGACGAATTTCGGGTGGGCCGTGAGTAGTCTGTTTCGGCCAAATGCCCTGGCTTTTCTCGACACAAAATCTGAAGAGCGCAAAAGTGGCTCGTGGCACGCAAACGGTTAAGAAAAATTCAGTCTTGCCGTTCTTATACAGCAACGCGCATCGATCGCTTATAATTATAATGCTCGGTAAATTTAGTCTTAGAACGGAGACAGATGCGTCCCATAATCGTAAATTCTCGTACAGAATAGTTTCCAAAAAAACGTTGACCTTTGCGAACCGTGACGATAACGCAAGCCCTCAGTTCTCGATATGTATTCACCTGACCTTTTCACCTTATCTCGAGCCTGTTTTGGGAGGCAGAGGTGTGCGCCGGGTCGCGAGAGGGTTAAAAGGCGGGATGAAAAGCATTCGAAGCCAATCCGGAGCGTCGTCGTGGGATTTTTCAAGGGGAACGAAATTTCTGACCCGGTTACGTCGGTCAGGGTGCCCCGGACACGCTTATGTAACGGCCGAGGAAAGGGCCATGCACCGTCGCCGAGATCGTAAGTTACCGTGGAATTTCGCCGGGAAAAATAAGATTCATCGCGGACGGGCCGCCGCCGCCGCCGCCGCGTTGTTGGCCCGCAAAACCTTCCCGACTCGAGTTCTATAGTGGCCGCGACGCTATATTCCATTAGCTGACGCCACGTAGAGAGGAGATGTATGCGGGTCAAGTCGCGGGTTACCGCAAAATTTTTCGGGCAAACGGAATTAACGACCCAGTTTCGCGGATCCGCAACGCGGATTTCTATCTACGACAATATTCCGTCGCCGATATAGGACGCACAGCCGCGCGGCGACTGTCTCTTCGAACTTCGCTTCTCGACGCGAAAACTTGCCGAAATTCTGCTACTTGGCTGGGCCGTAAATAGACTGCACGTCTCTGTGCAAAATAAAAATCCGAGTCAGTTGCAACCGACGCCGCTCGAACTCTTCCATGCGGTTCGCGCGATTTCGCTGTTTTATTGAACGATCGTCCGAATTAAAAGGAAGTTAACTGCTGGCAAAAATGTGGGTCTTCTTGCCGAATGAAAATAGCGGTTCCTTCGTTTTCGGATGGAGTAAATTGTATCTGCTTTTAACAAAAGTGTCTCTAATCGAAAATTATGATTTATTATGACACATTGTTGACCGGCAGTTTTACAGCGTCTGGCCATAAGAACACGTGACCTGTCATCAATGTGTCAAGCACCTTTACTCTACGATAAAAACTCGGGTGTCCGAGGTGATTAAGACACCGCGAGAACAGAGAAGTTGAACAGAATAGATGGTTAGATCTTTTCTTCACTGATTCGTACAAGATTCGTGTCGATTTGCATGCATTGTATTATTCATATATTAACCCTTTGCACTCGAAGCTATTTTAACTGTAAATCTAAAATAATGTTTCTGATTTATAGTATTTTCATTTTATATGACATTTAGATGCAACGGACCGCTTCATTTACGCAAGATTTGAATAATTTGCATCGGTGTAAACTTTGAAACACTGGGATCACGATTATTCGGACATCCGATGTTCTTTATTATCGCGTTGTTCGTGTAAATACGAACAAAACTATTTATTGTAGAAGTCGGTAAATATTTCATTTAGGATGAGAAATATCCTAGATTTATCCTAACATTATATGCATTTTATGCATGCGAAATTGAGTCTTGCGACTTACACAGTGGTTACACTTTTAACAATTTTTAAAAAATCTAAACTTTGTTAACATAAAAATTATCTTAGAACGTGATATCACAGTGGTGCCTCAGAGTCACCACTCGAGTGCAAAGGGTTAATTTAAGGTTCCGACAACAGAGATCCTACCTCATCGTTCCCGCGATTAATCCGGTTGAAAGTCAAAGAATCAACTGCCAATGAAAGCGTCGAGGTACGGCACTGTTCAAAATTGACCTAGCCACCGCGTTGCGAGGATTAACGTAACCGAGAAAGAAATCTTATGGCAATAAATTAACTCGAATAATCGATGTTCTTCTGCACATAGTTGGAGATTTGATTGTGTATGCATGCGAACCTCCAGCATGTCGCAGACGTCACTGCTCATATTCGAAAATCGATGCCGCTTTTATTGCCTTCTGTCCGGAAGTGATCTCTGTTCTGTTCATTCACGCGACACTGTTCAAGGAGAGTAGATTTCGTCAGATATCCGTAGACCAACGTGCAACGACGAGTTATGTCGTCTTCGACAGGGAAACCCGGCGACGAGTTCAAATTATCGACGTCCATTGATAGTGGGTCAGGAGTATTCTGCGTCCAGGTGTGTACACGTATCCAGCGGGCAGCGTGTGTACACCGGGTGTCCTCGATAATCCTGGTGCAACTATCAAGGAGACGATACCCGGCGGAGATGCTCTGTTCGAGAAAATTGAAATTGAACGTTCGACCGGCACGTGTCGGCCAACTAGTTCATTAGGTATTCGGTCCGTTTATGGCAAAAGCGTGCGCGCCAGGTGAACTTGTTTATCCTCGCGGGAACGGAAACGTTGTTTTACAGTTTCGAGCTATTTTTGCTCGGGCAACCCTCCATTCTCTGGCCGTGCAACGGTGGCACGTTGGGTTCGAATGGAAGATTAAAAAATTAAAGCCCTTTCGAATTAGATGCAACGATAGTTCTAGATGCAACGGACCGCTTCACTTGCGCAAGATTTGAACAATTTGCATTGGTGTAAACTTTGAGACACTGGGATCACGATTATTCGGGGACATCCGATGTTCTTTATTATCGCGTTGTTCGTGTAAATACGAACGAAACTATTTATTGTAGAAGTCGGTAAATATTTCATCTAGGATGAGAAATATCATAGATTTATCCTAACATCCTAGATCATCTGAAAAAACGGGGATAATTATAAAAAACACAGCAAGGAAAAGGCTAGACAAAATGTGGACTAGTGCACAAGCTGTCAATTGAAACAATATTATTATATATAATAATAATATTATTATTATTATTATATTATTATATATATAATAATAATATTATTATTATTATTATATTATTATATATTATATATAATAATATTATTATTATTATTATTATATTATTATATATTATATATAATATTATTATTATTATTATTATTATATTATTATATATTATATATAATAATATTATTATTAAAATAAACAATATTAACTTAATAGATTTCGTTATTAAAAATTGAAAATAATATGTACAATAGATTGTCGATATCAAACATTGCCTGAGAATAATTACGACTGCTAAGAAGATGATTAAATATTTAATCAAATCCATTGTAACCTTCACAATTAAAATGATAAACTTAATATAACAGTATTAAATGTCATTATAAATGAAGCAACTTCCTTTACAAACACTCGTGTCTCATAATCAACTAAATATCTGTCATTCCCTTTTTCTAAAAATCGAAACAAAATTTGATTCTTCCCTTATTAAAATCTAGGAATGAAAGTAAATGAAGACATGCAAAAGATCAAAATAGTTTCGTTCGATTAGGATAGATATTAAGAACGAAGAAGTGCTAATTAATCATCGGACAGCGGACCATTTGCACAACTATACTATTGACGATGTTTAGAAAAATTTCGAGCTTTATTCAGCAATTTTTCAAAACATATTTCTAAAGATACATACTTTTTGCAGACTTATTAACCTTTTTGTTGTTCCTAAGACAACAGCAATCAATTTTATTCAATTGCCGAAAGTTAATACTCTCGGTCAAAATTGACCTAGCCACCGCGTTGCGAGGATTAACGTAACCGAGAAAGAAATCTTATGGCAATAAATTAACTCAAATAATCGACGTTCTTCTGCACATAGTTAGAGATTTTATTGTGTATGCATGCGAACCTCCAGCATGTCGCAGACGTCACTGCTCAATATTCGAAAATCAATGCCGCTTTTATTGCCTTCTCTCCGGAAGTGATCTCCGTTCTGTTCATTCTTCTTCCTACGAAACAGCCTACGAAAAAGAGTAATTTGAACAGGCAACGCGTGCCCGCCGTTTTATCGAAACAATACTCGATCCGATGCATTGATCGCGACCAATTTGGGAATTCGAGGATAGCAGCGGAGTATGCGAGCCCAGCCCCGGCGGGGCCAAGACGCGGCGGAATTGGCTAGGAGCTCGCTGTGAAGGGTGTCAGCCTCTCTAATTGGCAACGCGATCAGACCTTCGACCGAGAACTAATTCCATTTACGCGGCTGTCGGAGGCCACGCGGGGAAACGGCACGCCGCGCCGCGCCGTGGAACTTTTGGCGGGACGAGTTTTCGGAATCGATTGCTGCGGTCTGCAGTGGCTGCCTCGTCGCTGCATAGCCGACCAGGAAAGCTAGGCCGATCGTTATCGAGCACGGTTTTCGAAATTTTCCGAGCCGTGCCCGAATTCCGGCGCGCCGGCCGCCTTGAATGCCACCGTCGAGAATTGGCTGGGCTCGCGCCGCCCCGCCCCGCCCCGCCTCGCCGCGAATCCGATTCGATGGAAAAATGGAAATACGTCTTCGATTGGATCCGCCGGGCAACAATCGGCCCGATTACACATTGTGCGCCGGACCACCGAGACGGGTCACCGTCTTCAGAATTCACCGTGCCACACACGTACTACCCGGGACGTTCATTGATTCCGCTGCATTTTCCGCATTCGCTCGGTCGCCGATGCAGCGGAATACTGAATCGACTGCGATAATTAGACTATACAGAAAGGCGTCACGGAATTCGGAACATCCTGAAATAATTACGAGAAAGATCACCGGCGACGGTTCAACCTTTTCCTCCTCATAC
This sequence comes from Megalopta genalis, assembly GCF_051020955.1. Classification (NCBI taxonomy): domain Eukaryota; kingdom Metazoa; phylum Arthropoda; class Insecta; order Hymenoptera; family Halictidae; genus Megalopta; species Megalopta genalis. Next base: position 16,711,894 of record NC_135013.1, read on the forward strand.
CGGACGCGCCGCTCGTAATTACATACTTCAAACATTTTAGTTAGCATCCGCGATGCAACTCCGGAGGAATGCGAATTCTGAACGACTGTTCGCGTACCTGGAGGGGCGTGGACTGTTGTTCGTTAATCTCTTGGACAGATTTTTAATGGTACTTTATCAAAGGCACTTTATATTATATTCGGTGAAAAAACGTTTCATTTCGAATTCATCATCGGGAGCTGAGTAGCTATGTTAACATTTTGTAATGATGCATCGAATTGAACATTGTCTTATTGTCCGAGAATTAAAGTCATAAAATGAAAGAATTTAAGGTGCTTTAGAAGAAGAATTAGTTAGAGAATGATTTACCAATTTATCGATAATGCGCGAGAAAATTGAGAGGTAACTAAAAATGACTATAGACAAATCAATGCACAAGCAGACATAACATAAAGATACTCGATAGTATCAAATTTCGAACGATAATATAAAATATATTCACCACTTTAGACAACTTGGAGCTAAAAATATAAACTGTGATAAAGTCGTGCTACTATAAAATAAAACAGTGCGTGGAACGTGCTTCTGTGAAATGTCCTACCAAATTATTCTGCAGCAGCGAAGCTTCAGAGAAGTGAAAAGAACATTCGGAAATCACCAAGAATAAAGTTTACCAACTTTTGATTACAGAGATTTGATAAAGACGTTTAATAGAATCTAATATAAATAAATTATAATGAAATTCTGTGCTTATTAAAATAAAGCAGTACTTGAGCATATGCTTCAGCAGAAGATTCTTCTGAAATATTCTGCAGCAACGAAGCTTCAGAAAAATGAAAAGTAAATTCGGAAATCGCCAAGAATAAAGTTTACCAATTTTCTATCACAGAGCCTTGATAAAGACTATAATATAAATAGAATACAGATAAATAGAATCTAATATAAATAAATTATAACGAAATCCTGCGCTAATTAAAATAAAGCAGTACTTGAGCACATGCTTCAGCAGAAGATTCTACTGAAATATTCTGCAGCAACGAAGCTTCAGAAAAATGAAAAGAAAATTCGGAAATCGCCAAGAATAAAATTTACCAACTTTCTATCACAGAGCCTTGATAAAGACTATAATATAAATAGAATACACAGATAAATAGAATCTAATATAAATAAATTATAACGAAATCCTGCGCTAATTAAAAGCAGTACTTGAGCACATGCTTCGGCAGAAGATTCTACTGAAATATTCTGCAGCAACGAAGCTTCAGAAAAATGAAAAGAAAATTCGGAAATCGCCAAGAATAAAGTTTACCAATTTTCTATCACAGAGCCTTGATAAAGACTATAATATAAATAGAATACAGATAAATAGAATCTAATATAAATAAATTATAACGAAATCCTGCGCTAATCAAAATAAAGCAGTACTTGAGCACACGCTTCAGCAGAAGATTCTACTGAAATATTCTGCGGCAACGAAGCTTCAGAAAAATGAAAAACAAATAACAATCGGAAATCACACCCAGAATTAAGATTACCAATTTTCCACCACACAGACCTGTGAAACAGGCTTAATGGAATGTAATATACTCGATTCCGATTCGAACCGGTAGTTCATTTACCCAGGCGGTCTAACGAACCCCGGATCGTTATTCAACGCCGACGTTGTTCAGGGAGGATGGCACGCTCGTAATTTTGAAATAGCGACCGGGTCTCGGTATCTTGGAGCGATCGGAGCCTAGACGGAAATTCGACGGAACTCGCGATCGGCTATTAACCTACGACGTTAACCTAATTTCCGCGACGTTAATTGACGTCGCGAGCAACTACTAACAGCGTTTGCCGCGTCGCGTCGCCGTGATTCGAATACGCCGCGGAAATGTTTGTCGCAGCGGATGGGAATGCGTTTTACAAAGGTTGCCGCCTGCCGTGAGCACCGTTTCTACTCGCTACTTGTAATCTCGCCGACCGTCTGTCTATCCGGATCGAGAATTGTCTTGCAACGTAGCGCCAGCCGGCAGCTCATTTTACAAGTAATTGATCTCGCGATAATCTTCTGCCTGTACTTTTGCATCATTTCCTGCGAAGACTTTTCCATTTACACGTCCATTTAAATCGAGGACTGCGCCTCGCCTCGTGAACCCTTCGCGCAATAATTAATCATTCACTTCCGCGAAACTTCAATAATTCGAGGGGATAAGAATTATTACGGTATTAAATACCGAATGAATGGAATTTCAGAAAAATTCACTGCTTTAGAAACGCGTGTTAACTCTAGCATACTTAAAGCATGGTCGAAAATTGTTCACAGAATTTTAAATACGTATTTTCGTTCTAACGATGTTTTCTCATAAATTTTTTATATTTCATTTTTGCATTAATAGGTACCTAAATGTATTAATTAACAGTCTCATCTAGATAAATATACCTCGAACAGAGAAAATAGTTTTCTTTTTACAAGGATACAAAATAAGCCTCTCTTAAGCAGACCTTAAACTTTCTAATATCTTAAGCGTTCTATGGTTGACCATCGTTAAAAAATAACGTAAAAGGGATGGACATTGTCTGATCAAAACCTGCTGCCTCTACTTATGGTCTTTTCCTTGCATTATTTTTTAATCTTTCCCACTGTTAACCCTTTGCCTTACTATTCTCTCCGCGATTACAACGACTAGAATTTGTTCGATTATTATTAGGTCTACCGAAAAGTTCTGTCCGTTTTTGAATTGAAATATAACACAATTTTCATACATTTAATAATTTTTATTGTAGATTATACTTTCCATCGTTGCTTATGACTTCTTGCCAACGTGATGGCAACTTGTAAATGCCATTTTTAGAAAATGATTTATTTTTAGAGGCGAAGAACTCAACTAGTGCTTGGTTGGCATCGGCTTCAGTTTTGAATCTTTTTTCCTGTAAAAAGTTTTGCAAAGAGAGAAACAAGTGATAATCGGAGGGTGCTAGGTCTGGGGAGTATGGTGGATGCGACAGAATTTCCCAGCCTAGCTCTGCGATTTTCTGACGAGTCGCCAAAGCAGCATGTGGTCTGGCATTATCATCGGTAGCCATGTTTTCGCGATCGCGTCTCACTTAATAACAACATGAGACATCTTTGTTTCAGTTTATTTAGGAGAGTACATGTGTGTAAATGCAACGATAAAGAGAGATAGTCGTATATGTCTCAAATCAACATGTGCATATGGATTGAAACTTGAAGTAACACTATCGGACAGAACTTTCTGGTAGACCTAATATTTCATAAATGTATTTAAACAAAATACGATGAAAATGAAACATGCATAGTACAATTACAGTAACTTATACAATTCTCAAAGAGACTGGTGAATAATTATTATTCGTGGCAGCTTTAGTCGCGGGAACAATTTGGCGAACTTCAAAGAGACGTTCTAAACCATATTCCGACTCGAAGTGCAATGAAGCACGTAACAAAATATCGTACATTGAATTTCATGGCATCGTTGCAAAGGCGAGACTTCGATCTTGAAAGCCGCGGTAGCACTGTTTTGCGAAAAAAATATCTAGTCGTATATGTCTCAAATCAACATGTGCATATGGATTGAAACTTGAAATGACACTATCGGACAGAACTTTCCGGTAGACCCAATATAATTTTTTAAGAGAAAAAGAGGAATTCGTATTTCTTGCTGCCTACATTCGCTTGAATACACAAATATTGACGACAAGATAGTGTAATTTCCAAGCTAAGAAATCTGAGTAACATTGATGCTCAACAAGCTATTTCTAGAAATCACCGCATGTCTGACTCGTTGTTATAGTGCAAATGGTCGACAGTGAATTATTATCTACTAAATAGGTACCAGCATTAATCTTGAAAGCAACGAAGCACTATGGAGACCCATTTTACGTATACCTGCTATTATCGCGGGGAAACTAATTGCAAGCGTGCCAATACCATCCGCTGTTTTCGCATCCACGAAGGGGAGGAGATTAGTATATTGCCAGAGGAAATCGGATGGCAGCCGGCAATCGGCAGCGAAAAAAGCAAGAGGATTTGCAAGCAGGAAAAAAGAGAGTCGCGGGAAGCTGGCGGCGGCTCGATCGAACGATTAAAGCGACCGGAGCTTTAACCCAATTTTCAGGCCGTCGATCTTATCGCGTCGGATGAGACCATGGAGAGAAACGAAGAGGGATAAAGACGTAGACCGAGTGACCAATTAGCGTGGGCGTTGTCCTTGCGATAGCCCGGGACGGTGTTTGTTGAACGTGGCCGTCTCTCAGGGAGAGAACGCGCGGATTACTCCGAATAGAAACCCTCTCCGAGATTACGTAAGATTGTTTGGTGCACGAGCCGCTACGAAGATAGAAGCACATTTATGACCGATCGGCGGTTGTACTATGCACAGCACAAATGGCACGTCAATAAACACCGGAGAACCGTGCCCGCGGCTGGCGGGGAGACCGGAACTATTTTTATGGTGTGTCACCCCCGTGCCCTCCCAGGAAACGTGGGAGCCACGCGAATCTGTGTAAACACACACGGAAATACAAAGACAGAGAGAGAGAGAGAGAGAGAGAGGTGGGGGATAGCGATTGCTATTTCGTGATAAGTTCGAAACTGCGAACCATTTCGGATCTGCGTAATCGAACTGCAAATTACAGTAATTTCTCCCTAATTCGCGTTCAGATTCGCACACAAAAATGGACGATTTTGGTAGAGCAGATACGTCTCGTTTTTATAGTTATCGATTGTCCATGTTTGCGGAGAATCTGAGCGTCAGTTAGGGAGACATTGCTGTACAGTAATGTCTCTCTAATTGACACCCATTGATTGACCACAAAAATGGACAATTTGGGAAGAGGAGATACGATTATTCGAGCCTTGCGATTCATTTTTATAGTTATAAATTGTTCACAATTACAAAAAGGAGCCGCAAGCCTCGTATAATCGTATCTCATCTCTTCCCAAATTGTCCATTTTGAGTGCGAATTAGGGAGAAATTACTGTGTTTGGAAGTCGTTCCGAAAGAATCCATAGTTACCGTTTGCATTCGATAAATTTCCAAAAATGTGTCGTGTCGCGATTAAACGCACTCATATGTTTTTCTTTTATTGCACGTTCTAAATTCGATTGAAAGTTTCGGCCTTCGACGAAATTCTAGGTTCTCGCATCGAAGTGGTTTCGAGTGCAAAGTGTTTATCTCTCGAGGATTTTTTTAACCCTTTGCAGTCGGAGACATTTTAACTCGAAATTCAAAGTAGTTTCTTTGACTTCCATTTTATATAACTTAATGCACTTTATACGTATGAAATTGCATTTTGCGAGTCATACAGCAGTTACACTTTCAGCAGATTTGATATGTAAACCGAATGGATAATGTTAAAATTATTTTGAAACGCGACACAGCAGTTTTTAATGGCGCCGTAAAGTCGCCACTCGAGCGCAAATAGTAAAATAGCAAACTAGTAAAATTATATACGGCGCGGCAACTGGCAAAAATGTGCGTCGAATTTTTGTTTACGTCGACGCTTGAATTATTCGTTCGCGTTGCTTCAAGAAATTGTAACTCAATACGACGACATTCGCGTTCAAAGGGCTAACGACGGGTGATGAAAGCAAAGCGGAAACTCGAACTTCAGAGGGAAATGTTAAGCTTGTAACCACTTTGCAGATCTTATATAATGAATGACCGGACTGCGATGGTATCTGTAATCGTAAAGAGAAGGGTGAAAGAATTAAGGAGCGTCGATACGTTGCTTTCAAGCTGCTGTAATTATTAAAAAAGAAAAAACGGAAGAAACTCCCGAGTGACTCTTGATTCTTGCGACAAATGTAGACGACGTTTATTTTGCACAAAAATCCGCAATCCGTAAATAACTAATATAATCGAAGTATACAATTTAAAAGCGTCCGAAGTACGTTCGACCGAACCGAAGAACCGTCTTGAATGAATATAGAAGTCGCGAAGCACGATTTTGAGAGCCTTGTGCCGCTTCTGGGCCCAAATGCTGCCGAGCGTCGCGTCGAGGCCGATGTCGGTAATTGGAAGCACGATCCAGCGGTGTATAAATACTCTTTTCTCGTCCGTCGTATTTACATAGATGCAGCGGGCTCGGAGGAGGCAGATAAGAAACGAACGGAGGAGCCGCGCGTCCCGGATTAACGATTCCCCAGAGGTCGCCCAAGGCGAGTAGAATACCATGGTGGATCTCCTCTATTTCGGGGAACAACGATACACGAGCGGGCCAGCCGAATTTCGGCTCTCCAATTAATATTATTCGAGGATTACGGACCTTGCCCACTCGAAATATTCCTCGGACCCGGCCATATGTTTCGTCTGACAGTGACGCGTGGCGCTCGCGTTGCGATCTATTTTCTGTCAATAGCGAGGCCGCGCAATCGGTTTTAGACTCGGCAATTAAACATAGGCGGCCAGGTGACGAAACCGCCGCGCTAAGAGTATCTAAGCTGTCGAGAGATGAGGAATGTCTGCGGCCGGTATGTTTTTCCAAGAGACGCGCCGGGTTAGACGATCGCAGAATAGACCGCGATCCGTCTTTGTCTTCGATTCTACGCAGTTTCCTCTGTAGAAGCACTCTTCGCGGACCTCGATACGAGGCGCCGTGCCGCGGGTGCCCGCACCCCGAGCGGCGCCCGAATCGGCTCGACGTTTGAGTTCCTGCTTCGATCGTTCGCGCGACCATCTTCGCGGATACCGCGAAATAATTCATTGCTGAAATCTGTAGCTAGCATCGATCCATCCTGGATATCAGAATTATTTTCGTCCATATTGTCGTTCCGCGTGAAGAAATGGCAACACACGGTATAATGTCTCTCTAATTGACGCTTAGATTGCCCACGAAAATGGACTATTTGGGGAGAAGAGACGCGATTATATTATAATAATTTTATTTAACTATATTATTATTATACTATATTATTATTATTATATAGTATATATAGATTGTATAATATATAAGTATATATAGATTAACTATATTATTATTATTATATAGTTTTTATAGTTGTTGGCAGTTTGTAACCGCGAGGTTCGAATAAAAAGTTATCCACTTTTGCCTACAAGCTGCAGGACAATTGGGGACAATTTACTGCATAAATAATGCAAAAGTATGCTCACGTTGATGACGATCTTCTCGCAAAAATCGCCTGTGTATTGGGTCAACAATTATAAAAACGTGCCGCAAAGCTCGAATAATCGTATTTCCCCTTCCCAGATTGTTCATTTTTGTGCACAATCCGTGCGTCAGTTAGGGAGACATTACTGTACTTCTATATTCTTTATTAAGTTACATATTTTATAAAAGCGTCGTACTCGAGCAATGTATGAAGAAATACAAACATATATACGGCAAAATTACAATAACTTACACACTTCTCAAAGAGATTGCAGCATTCTAATTGGTTCAATGAAACTGCAACGTATACCGTGCGATGTTGGTCTTTAACTGTCGCGTTCTTTAACCCCTTAATGCACAATTTAAAAAAAAAAACCGACCAAAAAAAATCAATTTTTTTTATCTAAGAAAATACATATTTGGACCTTAATTTCAATAAATATGTAAAAAAAATGCAAAAATTACTAAAAATTCAATAAAAATAGTGGATAAATAATTATAGTGAATATTGAATCGCATTGCAGATCGAATTTTGTACCCATCGTACTGTTTTTCAATTAATATAGGTAACATAACATAAGTTGCGACGCCGACCGTATATATACGGGTCTGCACATTTTGGCCGGTTTTGCACGCCCGTGTTAATACGTTTCTGCGCGTTAAGGGGTTAACTGTCGAAATCGGCTGTAACGAACGTAGACCAGTTGTTTCGAGAAAACTTTTCGAACGAGGCTACTCGAGGATGAACTTTCCGTGGATTTATTAAGGTCGAACGGAGAAGAACCTTCGATCGAGAAGAGGTTTTTTTTTCTACGGCGTCGTACGCGTGATTCTTGGCCTGGGTGGTCGACGACAGGCGGTTTCTGGGTCACGGTGGGAAGCATTCTCGGAGTATTTCCGCGAGACGACGCGCTATTTTCAGCCGGTCTTCGGATACGTGGGCACACCGGAAAGAGTCCTTTCTCCGTGCACACCGGTCTATCCTCATTCACGACTGGAAATAAACCCATCTGTCTGTTTAGCGCGGCCGCGGCGCAGCGGGAGCCGCGGCGGCAACAATGGCCGCGAGGCTTTCATTCAGCCGGGTGAACCTCTCCGGTTCGTTCGTCTTCGGGGCTGATCTCGATGGGGACGAGTGACCGTCCGGCAATTAGACCGCGTCGAAGTGCCCGGACATCGTCGAACGGGCGGGCTTCTTCGAGTGTTTCTTAATCGACTTCTATCGGCGATCGTTGCCCCGCCTACCGCGAACAATGCCATTGTGAGCCGACCAACAATAACAACCGGCCCCGCGCCCCTCTCCCCGCCCGGGACTTTAATCCTCATTTTTGTCGTCGTCGATCCGAGACAGAATACCTTTATTGTCCCCGAGATACACGGCAGAGACATTAATGAGGAGCTCGGAATTAATCCCTTCAGGGGCGCGGGCGAGCGGGTGTCAATGAAACTCGGAGAATAGATTTCTGTAAATATGCATTCTCTGCTCGACGCGCATCCACCGACCGCGATATTGTATATACCGCTCTCTCTCTCTCTCTCTCTCTCTCTCTCTCTCTCTCTCTGTCTCTCTTTTTTTTGTTTTCGAATGCACTTGTCGAGCCCGGCTTTTGTACACGGGATAGGCATTATCCGCTTCGTCATTGTGCCTGCGGATAATGCTGTCTGACTAGGACGAAACAGTAGCTAGCGCGCTCTAACGGTGGCCGTCGTGCTCGTTCCCAGCGAAAAATCATTGTCAAATTGACCTGCAAGCTAATTGCAACCACGAGAATGGTGAAAACGCGGCGAGAGCTGCTGGTCATCGTGTTCGCGTCATAGTTCTACTTTTTCCAGCGTTACCGTCGCATCTCACGGTTTATTATGCCCTCGTTGGGACTGGGAGCTTCGAAGCCACGCCCACTCTGGATTTTCTAGGTAGAGGCACCGAGAGATAGTCTTTTGCTGGAAGTCTGTTAGCATTCGAAAAAGACTAGCTGCTTCCATGTTATTCTAGATTCGATATGTCATTGTATGACTCTTGCTTGGTTGCATCGAAGATCGGAGCATATACAGAGTGTCCTAAAATTATGGTATTTCCGGCAAATGAGGGGTTGCTGAGGTGATTTGAAACAACTTTTTCCTTAGCGAAAATGCAATCCGCGGCTTTGTTTACGAGTTATTAACGAAAAACAGCGACCAATAAGACGCGAGCTCTCCTGACGCGACGCGGCCGAGCCAATGAGCCGAACAGGGCTCTGACCGCTCGTTGGCTCGGCCGCGTCGCGCCAGGAGAGCTCGCGTCTTTTTGGTCGCTGTTTTTCGTCGATAACTCGTAAACGAAGCCGCGGATCGCATTTTCGCTAATGAAAAAATTACTTTAAATGACCTCAAGAATCCCTTATTTCCCGGAAAGACCATAATTTTTGGACACCTCGTATATGCTTTATATTGCTATATATAGGGTTTATATTGGACATAGCAAAGCAGTCTTCTGTCAATATTCTAATAGCATTAGAAAAGGTTCAGTTTCTTTTAAATCTCTCCAGACATAGGAACATAGGATGTGGGAACAATTTGTCCTAGCTTTATTCAAAGTCATGACATCAACGAAGTCACGCCCATCCAGAAGCTTCAATATTAAATGTAACAAAGTATCAAGTTTTCTATCAGGATTCATAAAAGGTCCAGCTCTGGTGGTTAACGAAACAGTGGTTAATGAAAGTGTTCGAACACCTTTTAAAACGCTATAACTTTTCTCGAACTAGATTAAAAGACTTGGATTTTTTTAGATTATAATGAGTCTAGTCCACTAGACAATGACTGAAATGCTTTTTCTTAATTTTACTCTTATCTGCAACGACAAAAAATCTGAAAATCCACGTTTTTTAACTTTTTTTATCTGAGCCTATAACAAAAATTTCGAAAGTGTCTTTCGTAGATCCCGGCAACTTATGAATATGCATGCTGAAAATTTGATGGAAATCGTTTGACGTTGTTTACGAGTTACAAGTTGAAGATCACAAAAATCCCAGTTTTGTCACGATCTTCGACACTTTTTACCAAATTTTCAGCATACGCATAAGTTATCGAGATCTACAAAAAGCAATTTCTTATATTTTCGTTATGGGTTCCGTTGAAAAGGTTTAAAAACGGGAGCCTTTTATTTTTGTTGTCATTCCAAGTAATAGCAAAATAAAAAACAAAGCATACTAGTATATAGCATACTTGTCCAGTAGACTAGTCCCAAAAATTCAAGTCGTTTCTACTATTTTTAAAAAAAGTTATACCGTTTTTCTGGTGGTCTTAAGTACATGGCCGCCACTGTAGGTTCGTATCGTCCGACAGAATATCGTTCCAACTGCAATCGTTCGAAGCTAAAACAATGAAACTACGATCATTAAAGACCTCTTACCTTTGACATAGCAAAATGGACAACCTTCTGTCAAGATTCTGATATGCCCAACTCTTTCTGCATCGCTCTAAACTACGCAAAGTGAAAGCAGCGAAGCCACGCCCACCTTGTACCTCTACAAAGTGTCACGCACACCAAGATGCCCCGATAATTAGCATTCGATACTCCTCTCTGGACGATCGTTTCTCCGATTAAACGGCCGTAGTACAAGAAGAAAATTGTTCTTCCACTCTTTCGAGTCACGTACCGCGACGACGAGGCGGCAACACGTGCTCGCCGATGCGTCCCGCGTCTATTTCTGCGATACGTCAGGCTATTCTCAGTGACGCTCCGAGTGCATCGACTGTCATCGGTGCTCTAGGAATAAACCATCCGTCACCGGGCAACCGATCGCGACGTGTACGCCCGCACGTCAGACCCCGTTTCCTCCGTAGCGTCGCGTTTCCGTCGAGTTCGAGTACGGGCCGCGCGGTGTTTTCCCTCAGAAACGTCGCGCCCGGACTTTGATAAATAGTCGGCCGTTGTCCCGCCACCGGCGACGTAATTAAACGACTAAATTGAAATATCGATTTTTCCCCTCCGGCGGTGTGACGTCGAGCTTCTCTGCGCCGCGAGAGACTCGAGGGCGCGCAACTGCGCGAACACCTACCCCCATCGACGCTTTGAATATCTTGTTGACACTGACGAGGAGGCCGCGAGACCTTCGGATCTCGCCGGGGACGGGAACGATCCTGCGTTTTACCGAGCTGCATGGAAAATGTCTATTGCTTCGTGCTGCAAATACTCAACGTGCATTTTATTCGGCGTTCATCGGTCGAGTTCACGAGAATGTATTATGTTAATAAACATAATACATAATCGCTATTACTGAGGACCTGTGACGCCCCAACAGCGAACGACTTTTTCATGTTCAACGTGACATCGATCGGACCCTTTCTATTCTGCCGGTAGATCGGTTTTAGAAACAGCTTTTGCGACGTCTCTTCGAACTGCGAACGAACGTCTTCTGCGATGCTAAATTTGGATCGGAATCGAGATAATTTAAATTATTTCTGCTCGGAATGTACCGAGGACTTAAAATCGTAGAAACAGCAAGCATTTTCTTGGCGATCATGGCTACAGGCTCGACCTAAGGGTTACTTTCAGTCAGAAAACTCGACCGATAATGTATTATGTTTTCTGACTGAAAGTGACCCTTAGGTCGAGCCTGTAGCCATGATCGCCAAGAAAATGCTTGCTACTTCTGCGATTTATTCGAGTTATTTATTATTCATTATTATTTATTATGATTATTATGATTATTATTATTATTATTATTATTATTATTATTATTATTATTATTATTAATTATTATTATTAATTATTATTATTATTTATTATTATTATTATTATTCGATTCGAATAATTTAAATTATCTCAATTCCGATCCTAATTTAGCATCGCGGAAAAGCTGTTTCTAAAACCGATCTACCAGCAGAATAGAAAGCGTTCGATCGATGTCACGTTGAACACGAAAAAGTCGTCCGCTGTTGGGGCGTCACAGCGTCGTCGGTAATAGCCACGAATTACGACGCGATATATGTGGACTGTATATAAAAATAAGGAATCGGATTTTGCTTGAAGTTTTGTACTCGGCCCGCGACTACACTGCACCCTTGGTCAGGAGGTCTTAGTTCTACGAATTCTGTTACAACTCTGCTCTATTAGAGAATATTTTCCTTCGCGGTAGACTGCTACCCCTCCAACGCATTTCTAATACTCGCTGATTGGTTCTCTTTGATTTTTGGCAATAGCCAATCGGCGAGTCTGTTTTAAAGCAGACATCCTTCCCTTGCGCCCTTAACGCGTCTTTCAGGGAGGGTGCTGGTGTATGGGAGGTGGGAGCGGCCGCAAGGCTTTGGCAAAGGTAGGAAAATTCCTCCAGGCATCACCGTCATAAAACAATGTCAGGCTGACCCTTCGGAACTGTTCCTTTTTTATGACACGTCCTGGCCATCGAGGCCGAGAGAAGCGAAGTCCCAAAAATCAAGCGATAGAGCATGCGTACTCTCGGCCGGCGAACACTTTACGTCCAAAATGCATACCAGGTGTTATTAAAAATCCTAAGCTCAAAAACAGCCGGCTAGGCACGTTCGTGTCATAAAGAACATCAGTGCTGTGCACTAACATCCGCTGTCGCGCTTAAATCGGCGAAGGTGTTGCCATCGACGTCTCCCAGCCGTAAAAGATCGAGATGCGCGGTGCTAGCCTTCGGAGAGCGAAGTTAAAGTGTGCAGGTTTCTTGTGTTAAAATGACTCTGTTTATTGCGTGTTTTGGGGTCTTATATACTCGAAGACAAATCAGGGTGGGGGATGTAAGAAGCTTGAGGTTTAAAGGCCATGTTTGATGGGTGGTGAGTCAGAGAGCTGATGTGCAAGTTCGAGGTTGAACCCTATAGGTAACTCAGGTAATTCAGGTAATTCATTACTATAGTTAATTCAGGAGGTGACGTAAGGGTCTAGGAATTATCTTCGGGTAGAAGCCGCCGCTTCACACTAGCCTGCGAACTTCGTGCACGGTCACGAGATCGGGGAGTCTTCGAGTTTCATTAGAGGCTGCTCTGGGGGGCGGAGCCGAAGCAATGTCCAACGACGGTGACTTCGGGAAGTCAACATCTTTGCGAGGGAAACGGGAGTCCCGGGGCAATGTCCATAGTTGGCGAGCTCTCGAAGAAGAAAGCTCGGCTTTCCCTGGTCGCCGGCTGCCTCGGAACAAGAGCACAGCTTCGTGGCGAAATTTGCGGCTGGCGCGAAAGCTCCTCCGGTATCCGGCATCGAGTGCCGGCCACGGAAGAGAGCTTACGAGCCGAAAGATTGGCCGGCGGTGGGGAAGGGGGGGCGACTCCTATCTTTTGTTAGCGTGGCCCGGCTAATCTGCCCCCTTTATTTCTGGAATCGGTCGCGACCTTCCCGACGAAAGCGAGAAACATTTGTCTCGCGGGGCGAAACGGTTGGCACTGTCGCGTGATAACAGGCCTGCCACCTTCGACGAATGCTTGGCGCCGATCACTGATTATATTTATGCACGCTGCGACTCTGCCGCGCCAAGGTCGCCGAGCCGCGCCACCCCGAGACACTTTTTTGACGGAACTGGGACAAGGAAGTCGAAAGCACAGCGTCGCCCCGGCGCGCCTTTCTTGGCCTAGTTGACCCGATAAACCTCCCGCGTTATTCCGATTCTATATATAGCGTGTTATCATGGCGCACTCTGAATCACAGATTTCCTCGCGGAACGATGATCTAGATATTTTCCGTCGAACTATACCGCGGAGGAAACGCTGTTTGGAACTGCTTTGACCGATTTTTCCGGTTTATACGTTCCGAATACTGGCGCTTTAAGATGCTGTTCACCTCGGCAATGTCGGGGAATAAATTTTGGCGTGGAACCGCGGGGAAATAGCGGGAGCAACGCTGGGAATCGACCCGGAGCCTCCGCCGCCTCCGCAAAGTGGAACGTGGAGATGCTCTTTGGCGGCACGTCGCCCTTCCACTTTTCATTTTCTTGCTCCTTTTTCTTTCTCGCGTCTTGCCGCCTCGCCCTGCGGAACACCTCCGTGGTCCAAATTCATAGCACCGTTACTTATACGCTATTCATTATGCCCCAGGGGTCTTCAGCCTCCATTCTTAAAGATCTTACGTTATTTTTAAGCATTGCCGGGTATTCAGCATTCTTTCGGCTGTTAAACGATGCTGAAAATATTTCTGCGAAAGGTCTATTTCTAGCTGCTTCTATAATCCTTTTTGAAGCGGTCGCATATGCGCATTGCGGCCCTAAATTACTCCTCGACATCAAGTGGAGTTACTGTAGATTGCACGGATGATGGATATAGCGATCTCATTATGATAGGGGCTTATTAAACCTTTGAGGACGAATGTTGACACAGAGGTAGCAAATATATCGTTTCATTATTTATGGTACAAAAGATCAGGATATATTGCTAATTATTCCTATTGTTCGAGTCTTTGATACAGAATCCAGTTTCCACGAAGGGCGAAAGGCGTAATTAAGATGCAGTTGTAATAATTGTTCGACATACGTGTACGAATAAATAATATATTCAGTAAACTTCCAGCGCGGATATCGCGGACTCCAATTCACTTACTTACCCTGAATTATTATTATTAATAATATTTATATAATATATATAATAATATATACTCCAATTCACTTACTTATCCTTAATTATTATTATTAATAATATTTATATAATATATATAATAATATATAATATTATTATTATTAATAATTATTATTTGTTAATTACCCTTAATTATTTATCTCAAACAACTTGCCGAGCGAAAATGAATTTTGCTTCGCAAGGAAGATTTCCTGGAAATCTTTCGTGGCATGTTTGTAACACACGCCAACTTTTAGTTACACTGTATTTCCTATAACAGGTTGTATGTAAATTATGTAACATAATATCTCGTTAGTCGAAGAATAACTTGGCTGGCATTTAGAAATAATCGATCCTGTTACGAGCAGCATCTCGTGCGTACATATTAACTGAAGTAAATCTAACTGTTTGCCCTGTATTAAGAAGATTATAAAGAACGTTACAGAATCCGGAAGTAAAATTCATGTGAAAGAAATTTTAATCAGTCACGAAGATTTTCACGCATAATGTGCTGCTAAATATGAATGCTATTCGGTTTCTTATTAATCAAAACAAAATTTGATTTGTCCGTTATCAAAATCTGAATGAAATTAAAAGAAGACATACAGAAAACGAAAACTGTCTCGATCGATCAAGGGAGTTATTAACCCTTTGCACTCGAAGCTATTTTAACTGTAAATATAAAATCATTTTTCTAACTTATAGTTTTTCTATCATAAAAATTGAGATTAATATTCGATTATAACATTTGAAATATAATTTTATTATAACACTTGAAACATAATTCTATTATAATACTTGAAATTGACTCTTGGGACTCGCGCAATAATTGCACTCTTAGCAATCTTTTAAATCTAAACTTTTTGTTAATATAAAAATTATTTTAAAACGCGATGTAACAAATTGCACTGGTGCCTCAGAGTCACCACTCGAGAGCAAAGGGTTAACACGTTAATTGCCGAATATCAACCTCAAAAATTTCGACAATATTAAAATCATTTAATTAATGAAACTATAAACTTAAAACTTAATAGTGCAACATAAATTTACCAAAAAACGTTACAAAATACTGCCGTTTCTATGTTATCTTCACTATATAATCCGTTTATTATACTATAATTATTATTTCCGTTTATTATACTATTATTTATTATTATTATTAAACGGATTATTGTACTATAATCTAATTATATAAAATATTATTATAAAATATTAAATACACTATAATCCGTTTATTCGTCGTTCAATCGACTCGAATAATAAATAAACTCGCATATTCAATTATATAATATAATTAACGACTAGCGCCTCGACAAGCAAAAAATCGTCTTTACGAAAGTTCAAATTTGCCGAGCTCCAGCCACCGTCGAGGCCTTTGACGACAGCCTCGACGATGGACAGAGAAAGATGGGGTTGGCTTCTAACCCCGAAAATTCCTCCGACGCTAAGAGGATCTTCGATCGGAGGTCGGCCGACTCTCTGTGTTCGTCGAGAGTTCGTTGTCGGAAAGTTTCCCGGAGCCAAGGGTCCCGCCATTGTCCGAGGATTAAGGCGTGATCCGAAGACAGCGTGGCTAGGAAGCGAACCGACGGTTCCGGCGCGGCGAAACTGTCGAATCGTCGCCGGTCGATGCACGATTTAGAGGCGATAGGTCGCAGCTCCGGCTGCAACTGCGCGATAAAAATGACAACGAAGAGGAAAAAAACAGTGTCGGCGGAGTGTTGGCGGCGAGCCTGCGGCACTGCCGTCGCCGTTCCGATGTTCTGTCGATCGGGATCCGCGTGTTTGGTTGGCAGCCTGCCTGCCGATCGGCGATCGGCAATCGGCGACCGGCGGCCCGCAATATTTTCGGAAACGGGTCCCAGCCTTTCTTCGCCGAGGCGGGTCGGGCAACTTCGATGCCGTACGTATCGCCAATGCCAGCCGATCGTGAAAGGACCCGCAATCCAGATCCCGCCATCTTGTCTGTCTTTCGGCGATCCAATTCGCGGTAGAATCGTCTAGCGATTTCCTGGTCCAGTAGCCTGTTAATTAACGACCGCATTCCAGTAGGTACGCCGCCTAGTGCTGTCCTGTGTGCACCAGAATCTGGCGATCGATCCGTGCCGAGCCGCGATCCTCGATCGATCCGCGCGAGCTCGAACGATCCATCGAGCTTGGACAAGGCTCCGTCGGGCCGTCGACCTTACCGCCGACTTACCTGTCTAGTAGCTCATTAAGAGAACAGCTTGGGTACAGGGCCTTAGTTAGTACCGAGCTAGTCGCAACCTAGTTTCTCGTTTTCTACGTTCTCCTCCCCTTTCTATACGATGTACAGTTGTTATTGTTCTTATTGTTCTTGTTGTTGATGTTGTTGGTTGTGGTACGTATATCCCCGTAGGTGATGCGAGCGCGCACGAGGACTGCGGTAATCTCATCCGATCTTGTTTGTTTTCCAGATCGCTGCCGAAACTCAGCAGCCAGGACGAGGATGGGCCAAACCCCCACACCCAATACACAGGCGTCACGCACTTCGAGCCCATACCGCACGATCATGACTTTTGCGAGAGGATCGTCATCAACGTGAGCATACTTTTGCGATTATTTATGCGGTCGATTCTCACCGATTGTGCTGCAGCTTGTAGGCGAAAGTGGATAATTTTAGGAGAGGGGGTTATTCGAACCTCGCGGCACGTTTTTATAGGTGCCGATTATCAACAAAGCTCGAATAATCGTATCTCCTCTTTTCAAATTAATCATTTTTGTTTACAAGCTGAAGAACAATTGCAGAGAATTCATTGTACATATTTAATTTTCGTCGCGTTGTTTACCTGCGCCGTTGGGACACCGTTGCTTAGATTTTTGGAATTTTTCTTTGGAATATGTTGGAATTCTATGGAATTTTTATAGAAGCGAGTTAAATAGAATATTAAGGGCTGAGGATATAATGAAAAACAAGGGATGGTTTTTTAAAGATGTTGATGGGCCTAAGAAGGGACATTACCTAGACGTTCAATTAGTTTCGAAAAACTAACGATTAAAAATTATAATATCCCTCGTCCTTTTAACGTGATTCGTTGATTCTCCGCCGTTCATCACTATTTATGCTTTTGTTTTTGTCCTTGAAAAAAATGGGTGTTTAGCCGTATATATATATATAATAATAATAATAATATATAATAAATAAATAAATATATATATATTTATTTATTTACTTATATATATTTAGGTTATATATTATATATAATCTATATAATTAATAATATAATAATAATAATAATAATATAATCTATAATCTATATTTAGATTATATATTATATATTATATATATACAGGGTGTCCCAGAAATATCTCGCAATCCAAGAATGGGAGATTCCTGAGGTAATTTGAAGTAAGTTTGTCCTTGGCGAAAATGCAATCCACGGCTTTGTTTACGAGTTATTAACAAAAAAAGGGTGACCAATGAGAGGTGAGATATGCCGGCGCAAGGCGGCCGAGCCAATGAGGGGAATTGGGCTTCGCGCGCTCATTGGCTCGGCCGCCAAGCGCTAGGCGAGCTCGCCTCTCATTGGTCAGTGTTTTTCGTTAATAATTCGTAAACGAAGCCACGGGTTGCATTTTTGCTAAGGCAAAAGTTACTTCAAATGATCCCAGGAACTTCTCATTTCCGGTTTGCGAGACATTTTTGGGACACCCTGTATATAAGGAAATACAGGCTAATTTTGAAAATAGTTTGCACCGTTCTCTATGCATTCGCTGCATCTTAGAACAAATTAATGAACGTCTAATACGAATTAGGTGAAATCAAAAATTTGAATCTGCATTAACTTACAATCATGTTCTGCCAGGTAACTGTACCATATGCCAGCGTTCGATACTCAATAAAATGTGATCGGTTTATGAACTTGGAACAGACGCGATGATGAAACAGCACGAAACCGTGGCTCAATTCTCAAACACAATTACCGATCGCCGTCACGTCTTATTTACCGGCACTCGTAAAATCCGTGTAACGGTAGCAAACGCCTGCCTAAGAAAACAAGCCTGCGAAAGGGTCAACAGTGGTCCGTTTCGATCACGCGTTCGACTTCCTATCCCACTAAATTATGGCTAATTTCGAAGAGGGGGATTGCATTTATGACTCCTGCGTCGAAAGAGGGATGTTTACGACCATAATACGATCCGCGAATCGTTCACGCGCTCGGAGGGCATTGATCGATACGTATCGAGTGTCGGTGAGCCGAATCGTTCAAACGTTTCCGTTCCCGTTTTCATTTTTCTTCCATTTCGCAATTGTTTGCTATTGTCGGAACTTCGATACGCGTGCATTAATTCTGTGTAAACTTTGCGAAAATTGAATTTGAGGCCTTGGAAGATGGCTGCATTTGAGATTTGTCTTAACCCTTTCGCTACTACGGGCCACTATAGTGGCCCTCCATAAGATGCCACTGAGGTACTACGGGCCACTATAGTGGCCTTTCATAAGATGCCACTGAGATACTATGGGCCACTATAGTGGCCTTCCATATGATGCATTATATTGCATAATGTTTTATTTCCTCTCATACTGTAAATTAAAGAGCGCATGCTAAGACGTTATAAATACCCTGGAATACCCTTTATTTATAAATACCCTTTGGAGAGAAATTTTTTTTTTTTCGTACGAAAACATTCAAGCAGCTTGGGTTCTCCGCCGCGGTACTCCCGCTGACGATCGGCGTCGCGTAGCGTGCAGTGATGTCGCGGCGCTCCGTTCAGCGGAAGTACCGCGGTGGAGAACCCGCCCGTAGCGAAAGGGTTAAAGATAGTCAATATTTGGATTTTTATGCAAAATAAACGTTTTTAAAGACGATTCTAAGAAACAGAAATTATGAAAAAATTGATTGTTTCTCTCAGTAATTTTGGTAAGGTGAAAATAGTGTAGTAATTATAGTAAACCCTTCTTACGTCTCCATAATTTTATATTCTACTTGCTTATATTTGTCATACGTGCTCAGCGTACCGTCTTCTTCATAGTTGTAACGATTAGAAGCTTTTCAATCGTAACAATTTCTTCGAAGAGAAAGGAAATATATATTTATCGTGTTCCAAGATTTACTTGAATGCTTGAATATTGATAACAAAATATACGGATTTAATAGAACCGAATAACATTCGTACCTAACAAGTTATTATTAACCCTTTGCACTCGAAGCTATTTTAACTGTAAATCTAAAATAATTTCTCTGACTTATAGTATTTTTATCTTATACGATAAAGTGCATTTTGTGCATGCGAAATTGAGCCTCGCTACTTACAAAACGGTTACACTTTTAACAATTTTTAGAAATGTAAACTTTGTTAATGTAAAAATGATCTTAGAACGTGATACAACAAATTTTAGTGATGCCTTAGAGTCACCACCCAAGTGCAAAGGGTTAAAAGTCTCCACCACGAATCGAACTACGGCAAGGAATTAATAAATGAAAAATTTAGCAATCCTTCTTTTCATAAAAGTTTTCGTTTTCGATGTCACAACAATAAATCCCCTGTTACCAAAAAGCTTTCATTCGATCATACGCACGATCGTAATCGGTCCGGTTGAATAATGGCAGACTCGAAAATCAGAATTTCCTCGGTTACCAGGAACTTTGCAGGCGGAAGAACTGGCCGCAATCCACTAATAGGACGAGACGCGACAAATACTCGGTGCCGGGAACTCGATCGGAAGTATTTAACGGCTCCGGGCGGGGACCGATTTACGAGGCTTAATGGCGTCGACCGATCGAATTAATCGAAATTTCAGCTTGCGTTTTTCTGCACGGTCGTGTTCGAAAGGGGTGCCGCGTCGTTTCATATCTCGTCGGCCGGTCTATCGGCGGATAATTGGAGTCGAAATTCAGCTGGTCGCGTCGGTGGCGCCCGTCGAAGAAAATGAACGATAGGGGGGGGAAAAAAGCGAAATCCACCGACCCGTATTCGATATCAATTGTCCGGAATAACGAAGCGTACTTGTCGCCCGGTCCGACCCGACCCGACGCGCCGAAGAAAAAAGGAATGAAGTCCGAGACGGAGCGAGGAGAGAAAGAGAGAAATGTGGATCCGCTCGAACACACGATTCGTGTGTGTCGCCCCGGTGCGATCGTCAACTATCGGGATTACGATGGCTCCATGCTCGACTAAGAACGATCCGCATTCGGATCGATCCGCGACCGGTTCGCCGGTTCGCATACTCGCTGTCCAGCCATTCCTATTTCATTCTTTTCGAAGAAACAAGACTATCTCAAGACACGAAGTGACCTACAGACCGTATTTTGGCAGCCGGCCAAGTTCGTCTTGGAATCAGAGGCGATATAGTACCAAGGTCGTATAGTGTGAACGGAATTATCTGTCCTCGTGGATGACACGACTGCATTGCGCCAATTACAACAGCCGTCCGATCCTCGCTCGCGGATTTTTCGCGGATTGATCCCCTTGATCGATCGGCCTTCGCCGGTTCGAACCTGTCTCCAGCTATTCAACGCGTTCTACTGAATTCTGGGGGATTTCGACGGGGCTTTTGTATGCTTCGACTGCTTTGTCTGCTTCCGAGATATGCACAGGGATTTTTTAAACATTTTTCGGTTTGCAAATCTGTACGTATTTCGTCGGGAAATGATATCAGGAGGTAAAGAACAAAATTGTTTAGATATCTTCCTACAAAATCTGTTTTCTTTCATAAATCGCGGTGCTATGGACAGTAAATTCTCCCCAATCGACCTTCAGTTTGTGAACAAGAAGGAAACAATTTGGGAAGAGAGGATGCGCTTTCTCAAGCCTCGCCGTCAACAAACTATAAAAACGAAGCTTTGTCTGCTTCCGAGATAGGCACAGGGATTTTTTAAACATTTTTCGGTTTGCAAATCTGTACGTATTTCGTCGGGAAAAGATATCAGGATAAAGAACAGCGTGTTACAAAATTGTTTAGATATCTTCCTACAAAATCCGTTTTCTTTCATAAATCGCGGTGCCATGGACAGTAAATTCTCCCCAATCGACCTTCAGTTTGTGAACAAGAAGGAAACAATTTGGGAAGAGAAGATACGATTTTTCAAGTCTCTCGGCTCGTTAAAAACTATAAAAACGAAGCGCAAGGCTCGAATAATTGCATCGCCTCTTTCCAAATTGCTGCAAAACGCTGTTACACTTGTCTCGAATCGCATACACATTTTAATCCATACCAAAGAAGATTATGGTTATGAATATTTAGAACCTAATCTATTAAAAATACATGTTATGCAGTTTCTTTAGATCGAAATAAAATTCCACTCTTGTGTTATCAATGTTTAATCCCTTGACGCTCCATTTAAAAGACCACCGAGTTTTGAAAATGGATATTTAAATTTATCGAGCCTGAGCGGAATTTTATGTCTAGCCAAAGAAAAAAGATCACGGAAAATAATCTATAAGAATTATCGTTAAAATTATTTTTTCGCTTGCTTCTTAATCAATGCTTGCGTGAAATAATCTACTCGCAACAGAGCTCGTTTAGACAGATATTTAAATCCGAAGCGGCTTGGAGCGTTAGGTGCATCAAAGGATTAAACATTAAAGCAAAAGTTAGATAGCCGATAAATATAAATTTTCTTACTCGTCTAGAAAGTTATTAGTGACAAATAAGGGCCAATAAACGTAGCTGTGAAAAAAGTCATAGCGTAAAGGTCGAGAAATTGTTTTGATGTAATTTCACTTGTTTCGTAACGTCGTTAAGGAATTTTAATCTAGGTACCAAAATTTTAGACTCTATCGTTAGTTGAGTTTTAAGTTACCCAAAATTTTGTAGCAAAGGTTTCCTAATTTCAAAACCAGCGCAGGTCCATGTCTCGCGGTAGATCAGAGCAAACAGTGATCATAGTTCGCAATTTTTTAACGATTCATGGTACGAATTCACGAATACAGTAAATTCTACCTAACTCGCGCTCAGATCGTGTACAAAAATGGACAATTTGGGAAGGAGAGATACGATTATTCGAGCCTTGCGGCTCGTTTTCATAATTGTTGACCCGATACACGGGCGACTTTTGCGAGAAGATCGTCATCAACGTGAGCATACTTTTGCATTATTTATGCAGTAAATTCTCCCCAATTGTCCTGCAGCTTGTAGGCAAAAGTGGATAATTTTTTATTCGAACCTCGCGGCCCGTTTTTATAGTTGCCGATTAGCAACGAGTATAAAAACGAGCCGCGAGACTCGAATAATCGTATCTCCTCTTCCCAAATTATCCATTTTTGTGCGCAATCTGAGCGCGAATTAGGGAGAAATTACTGTATACGGCCGATCGAGAGGCGATTTCCGCAACAAGTCTCGGGCAACCACGGATGTTCGATAACGAGACTAAATATCGACCGGGCGGCGTGTTACACGCGCGTTTGTCCGCACCGCGCCGTCGCGGGTGCAAACCAATTTCTGTTCTGGACGACGTCGGTCCTCGCGACGCTGCGCGAATCGGCGTCGCGACGTCGAGCCGCTCTGTTCCTGAAACCTTAACCACCCTGCCTACGACCCGAAGGAAATGGAATTGTATATTTCATCCGCGACAGCGATTAGGCTCTCCCTCCGCCCCTCCCTAGCCTGGCGTCGAGAGAACCGTTCTCGTAATACTCGGGGAACAATAACCGCGAGCTCCTAACATGATTGCTGTTGCACCTCGATTTCGTGGAAGTCGACGGAATTTTCTTCGCACGGGCGAATTCCTAATTGCGCGAATCCATTCGTTGCGTTTCCGCAAATCGCTTTTGTATATCCTTGTGTACGAACATGCGTTCCATCGTCGTACATTAAAATCTGTACCCTAAAAATCCATTGTCGTTGCTCGAAAACGAGCGCAGAATCTGTCTTTGCAAAAAGCTTGCAATACGTCCTTATTCGTTTTATGATAAAGTTTATTCGTTCCTCGAAATCTTTCTTTTGTTTTGCGTTCTGTCGCGAAGAGATCGTTCTATGTAAAAAATTATTAAAAATCAGATCAAAAATGATTTTAACGATAACTCCTATAGTCTATTTTTTACAATATTTGTTCTTTGGTTAGAACGGGTGAATCCATTCGTTGCGTTTCCGCAAATCGCTTTTGTATATCCACGTGTACGAACATGCGTTCCATCGTCGTACATTAAAATCTGTACCCTAAAAATCCATTGTCGTTGCTCGAAAACAAGCGCAGAATCTGTCTTTGCAAAAAGCTTGCAATACGTCCTTATTCGTTTTATGAGAAAGTTTATTCGTTCCTCGAAATCTTGTTTTTGTTTTGCGTTCTGTCGCGAAGAGATCGTTCTATGTAAAAAATTATTAAAAATCAGATCAAAAATGATTTTTAACTCTTATAGTCTATTTTTTACAATATTTGTTCTTTGGTTAGAACGCGCGAATCCATTCGTTGCGTTTCCGCAAATGGCTTTTGCATATCCATAAGTACGAACATGCGTTGTATCGTTATACATTAAAATCTGTAGCCTAAAAATCCATTGTCGTTGCTCGAAAACGAGCGAAGAAGCTGTCTTTGCAAAAAGCTTGTAATACATCCTTATTCGTTTTATGAGAAAGTTTATTCGTTCCTCGAAATCTTTCTTTTGTTTTGCGTTCTGTCGCGAAGAGATCGTTCTATGTAAAAAATTATTAAAAATCAGATCAAAAATGATTTTAACGATAACTCCTATAGTCTATTTTTTACAATATTTGTTCTTTGGTTAGACATCAAATTTCACTCGGCCTCGATAAAATTAAATGTCTCTATTTACAAAAACGTGGTCATCATATTCTACGAGTGGTACATCAGATAGAAGCGACAAAGGGTTAACGAAATCTCGTTTGTTGAACATGTTTATAAAGGACTATACGTACAGATGAATCGTCAAAAACGCGTGTCAAAACGATGATAACTTCACCAACCGATCCCTGTATGCATGGATACACACCAAAATGTCCACAATAATTGAAGCTCGGTTATTTCAAATATTTTCCATAAACTTTTCATCGCGGAACATCGATCGACGTTTCGCGATATTTTATCAAGAATTACTAAACTAAGAAGAAAATAGATGCACGATTCGCGCAACGAATAACGCCAAGATCGGTAGTATGATTCACCTGACAGTGAGACACATCGTTAACGACATATCCGTGTGAAGTATTATCATTCGAATTAGAACAGTGAAATGACGATAACGCTTCCATAGGAGATTATCGAATGAATTTCTGTGTCCAACTAAATTTAATCTCG
This sequence comes from Megalopta genalis, assembly GCF_051020955.1. Lineage (NCBI taxonomy): Eukaryota > Metazoa > Arthropoda > Insecta > Hymenoptera > Halictidae > Megalopta > Megalopta genalis. The sequence continues at coordinate 16,736,751 of NC_135013.1, forward strand.
CCGATACATCGATCACCGCTGCTGCTCGGTAGCCCGTTAATGGATTAAAATTGACAAGGAATTATGCTCCGGGTCGGACGTATTCTCTCGGATCGTCGCGAAAAGGTGGACGCGTGCCATCGGAATCTCGGCCGGTCGAATCGATCCCGGATCGAGTCGCTCGTTTATTAAATGTCGGCCGAGTTCCGGAGCTAGGAACCCCCATCGCGGTCGCAAGTCGTCGTCGAACACAGCGGCTTGATTCTTTAATTCCCCGAGTAACGCAATATCAGGATTGAGGAAGGAGGCGGTGCCGGTGGACGCGTCGCGTCGTCGATAAACCCCGTTGCCCGCTCCCGCGACAGTTCTAACCGATGCTCCTTCTTTTTCTTCTTAATCGTCCTAATGGCCGGCCGCAATTACCCCAGTTTCGTTTATTAGTTTTCCGCGAGCGGGAGCATCGGCGTTCCATTTGGGCCAAAACAAATCAGGTTTCCATGCCGATTTATTCGCGACGACAGGCATTACCGGCAGGTGCGACGACCGACCGGAGTGCTCGTCGGAGTGTCGTCAAACGGTGCTCCTTTCGATCCGCAGAAGAGAATAATGGATCGTGAAAATCGTTCAGCTTGAACGTACACTAGCCAATTTATGAGCCATTCGACGAGAGAGCAAGAATCCTCCTTGGAGAGACGCCCGGTCTCGAGATGTTCAGATTACGGATAGAGTACTCGACTGTGAGCTCTATTTCAACGATTCCCGAAAGGTGCGTTGCTTCGGCACTCGGGAACAAAGGTCGATTCTCTTTCGTGGAGTGGTCTTTATTTCTAGAAAAACACTGCCGATCGAACGGAACAATATCGTTGTCATAATTCTTGACATCAAGGAAATGTCCTCGTCGACGCGTTAAGCGCCGAAAATTCGAACAAAATCAAAGTGATTTAATTAACGAAACTGAAACTAGAAAGTTCAAAGTCGTAGTAAATGTTATTTTAACTGTTTGTATTATAAACGACCTAGTGAAATTCAATTTTTGCGAAGATATTGCAATCGAAATGAAGTTCGAAGACTAATCAAACACATTAATCACCCATATGCGACCGATACGGTTCTTAACGTGTCATTAATAAAAGCGAACGCAATGATCAAGCTCGTCGTACGAAATAAAATATTAGGTAAGGTTCAACAGTTCTCATTGAAAACTTTAACATTTCCGATTTTCTTTCATAAATGCTTTCAAAAGTATAAGTTTAAACTCGATCCTAAAGGATCGATCACCGATCACTCCGACCACCTAAATTGCCAATTCTAAAGCTTCCATTGTCCCGATATCATTAAGACTCATCACTTAACGAAGTGCCGAACATCAACTCGAAAAGTTCACACAATATCAAAGTCGTTTAATTAATGAAACCAAAACTAGAAAGTTCAAAGTCGTAGTAAATGTTATTTTAACTTTTTGTTTTCTAAACGACCTAGTGAAATACAATTTTTGCGAAGATATTGCAATCGAAATGAAGTTCGAAGACTAATCAAACACAGATTAGTCGCCCTTATGTGATCGACAAGGTTCTTGACGTGTCATTAATAAAAGCGAACGCAATGATCAAGCTCGTCGTACGAAATAAAATATTAGGTAAGGTTCAACAGTTCTCATTGAAAGCTTTAACATTTCCGATTTTCTTTCATAAACGGTTTCAAAAGTATAAGTTTCCACTCGATCCTAAAGGATTATCAAACGAAGAACATGCAGCACCCACTTCGATCACCTAAATTCCCAATTCTAAAGCTTCCATTGTCCCGATATCATTAAGACTCGTCACTTAACGAAGTGCCGAACATCAACTCGAAAAGTTCACACAATATCAAAGTCGTTTAATTAATGAAACCAAAACTAGAAAGTTCAAAGTCGTAGTAAATGTCATTTTAACTTTTTTCAATTTTTGCGAAGATATTGCAATCGAAATGAAGTTCGGAGACTAATCAAACACAGATTAGTCATATGTGACCGACACGGTTCTTAACGTGTCATTAATAAAAGCGAACGCAATGATCAAGCTCGTCGTACGAAATAAAATATTAGGTAAGGCTCAACAGTTCTCATTTCCGATTTTCTTTCATAGATAGTTTCAAAAGTATAAGTTTTAATTATCAAACAAAGAACATGCAGCACCACTCCGATCACCTAAATTCCCAATTCTGAAACACGTCGCTTCCATCGTCCCGATATCATTACCGCTTAACGAAGTGCCGAACATCAACTCGAAGAATTCACACAATATCGAAGTCATTTAATTAACAAAACCAAAACTAGAAAGTGAACATTTTCCATAGAAAATATCAGTTCCGCCATTTCAATATATTACAACAAAAATGAATTCCAAAAACCTGGTTAAAAATTACCGTCACCCATACGTGACTCGCGCGGCACTGAACGTATTAAAAGCACGGGGAAAGTAAAAAGCTGCGTTCGAGTAGCAACACAGCGAATGCGGACGGTCGGTGAAGTGGCCGAGCAGAGTGCTGGATCAAGGATCCACGGGGTCAGAGTGCACGGAAAGGTCCGGTGTCGGAAAGAAAATGGCGAGGGCGAATTAGCCGAGGTTCGCGGGAAAATTAATCCGGTGTCCCAATTGGCCGGGCATCCTCTGGCGACAGGGAGATTAGGGATAAGGGATAAGGGTATCGCCGGTGTGCTCGCATATAATCGATTATCGCTTTCGATCCCGGACAGGTGAGCGGTTTACGGTTTGAGACGCAGCTGCGTACGCTGAACCAATTTCCGGACACGCTCCTTGGCGATCCGTCACGGCGGCTCCGATACTTCGATCCGCTTCGCAACGAATATTTCTTCGACCGGAACCGGCCCTCCTTCGACGCGATACTTTACTACTACCAGAGCGGCGGCAGGCTGCGTCGTCCGGTCAACGTTCCTCTCGATGTCTTCTCCGAGGAGATCAAGTTCTACGAACTGGGCGAGCTGGCCACCAACAAGTTCAGGTACGACCGCATTATACCGACACGACATTCACCTAAGCTCGTCGAGGTAGTTAGGGGACGATGATCGCTCGCGACTTCAGACCGCGGACGTTCGCACACAATTCGTCCGTATGAATCGGTTCACGCTGCCCCTGGCAAAAATGGCAGACGCGAACGAAGATATTAGGCTGGTACACGTAGAATTCGTCGGACTCGATCATTATTTACAAATGCTTCGATTTTCATGGGATTTAGATGAATTTAGATTTAGTGTTGTGCTGCTCGAGACATTTCGAACGACCTTTTTCTGCGTAAAGATTGGTGCTTCGCATTAGCTTTTGAGATATTCGCGGAGATCTGTAGACCTAACCCTAACCTAACCTGCTTCTGACCTATATTTATGGTTGTAGGTAGATTGCAGATTTTTAGGCAACGATAGAAATTGTCTGCACGAATTGCAAGAAATAGAACTGCAACTACAGTAATGCCTCTCTAATTGACGCTCAGATTGTCCACGAAAATGGACAATTCGGGGTGAGGAGATACGATTATTCGAGCCTTGCGATTCGTTTTTATAGTTATGAATTTGCAACGACTATAAAAAACGAGCTACAAGGCTCGAATAATCGTATATCCTTTTCCCAAATTGTCCATCTTTGCGCAGAATCTGAGCGTCAGTTAGGGAGACATTGCTGTACAGTAATGTCTCTCTAATTGACACCCATTGATTGACCACAAAAATGGACAATTTGGGAAGAGGAGATACGATTATTCGAGCCTTGCGGTTTATTTTTATAGTTATAAATTATCCACTTATTTAATTATAAAAATGAGCCGCAAGGCTCGAATAATCGTATCTTCCCAAATTGTCCATCTTTGCGGAGAATCTGAGCGTCAGTTAGGGAGACATTGCTGTACAGTAATGTCTCTTTAATTGACGCCCAGATTGTCCACGAAAATGGACAATTCGGGAAGAGGAGATACGATTATTCGAGCTTTGCGGTTTTTTTTTTAGTTATAAATTACCCACTTATTTAATTATAAAAATGAACCGCAAGGCTCGAATAATCGTATCTTCCAAAATTATCCTTTTTTGCGCAGAATCTGAGCGTCAGTTAGGGAGACATTGCTGTACAGTAATGTCTCTTTAATTGACGCCCAGATTGTCCACGAAAATGGACAATTCGGGAAGAGGAGATACGATTATTCGAGCCTTGCGGTTTATTTTTATAGTTATAAATTATCCACTTATTTAATTATAAAAATGAGCCGCAAGACTCGAATAATCGTATCTTCCCAAATTATCCTTTTTTGCGCAGAATCTGAGCGTCAGTTAGGGAGACATTGCATCGCCCAGATTGTCCACGAAAATGGACAATTCGCGAAGAGGAGATACGATTATTCGAGCCTTGCGGTTTATTTTTATAGTTATAAATTACCCACTTATTTAATTATAAAAATGAACCGCAAGAGGCTCGAATAATCGTATCTTCCCAAATTGTCCATCTTTGCGCAGAATCTGAGCGTCAGTTAGGGAGACATTGCTGTATTCGTTTCTGCTATGAATGCATAAGATCCGCCGTCTATTTACAACGTTCAGAGCATTTTAAACACCATTTCCGGACGATGTAAGTACAGATTAGGTATGAGTTAGGCCTGGATTAGGTCTACGATATTGTTTTGAAAACTTCGCCCGTTACATCACCCGCCACACTCGTAACGTATTCACAGAGACAATAAACGGGTTTTCGCGAAGATCTCAGAAACTGAAGCAGACTAACACGTTTTATAAAGCAATAGTTGTTGCGTTATTCAAAATATCGTGCTATACAGTATAGGTAAATTTCATCGAAATCGGAGAGGAGGAATCGTTTTGTAAATAATTATCTCCGACTCTCTCATTAAATAATAAAATTGCCATTACTCGTATCCGAATTTGTTGAAGACATCAAATTTAATGCGGAAAAGAAACATTGATAATGTTTGAGAACTTGTTCCGTTTGAATCCATTTATTGGTCACATTCAAAGTATACATATAGGTGCGCAAATATTTATACACAATTAGGATTCGACATTTCATGTGCGCCAGCCTGGTATGTTCGTTCCTGTAACAAGAGTATGTCAATAGATTCTTTTAGGAATGTTTATGAGCCAGCGTTCAATGTATTATTTAATATTTTTCTCGAACGAAATGTTTATTCCACAGATACAGCACACGTTCTTTAGTGGTCTGCGTGGGAAAGTTAAGAGGTTCAAATATGTTCTATATTTTGTTACTTAATGATCCTTTTTCGTGAAGATTTCACTGTGTTGTTATACTTTCTGCCAGGGGTAGTAAATCAAGCGAAGAAACGAACGAGATAGAGATGAACGTAATTTTTGTAGCTGAATAGAACTTCTAGCGAAGACTGTAGTGGGTGGGTCACTCGATTTTGCCGCCCGAAATTATCTGTGAACGATCGTTTGTACGAAAAAATGTTGCGAACAAAAATAAGGTGATTTCGTCAAGTTTTTCCTAATTTCCCTTCAGCTTGTAAACAAAAATGGACAATTTGGGGAAGAGGAGATACGATTATTATTCGAGCCTTGCGCCTCGTTTTTATAATTCTTGACAATCGGCAACTATAAAAATGAGTCGCGAGGCTCGAATAATCGTATCTACTCTTCTCAAATTGTCCATTTTTGTGGATAAGCTGGGCGTCAATTAGAGAGACATTATGGTACAGCAATGTCTTCCTAACTGACGCTCAGATTCTGCGCAAACATGGACAATTTGGGAAGAGGAGATACGATTATTCGAGCCTTGTAGCTCGTTTTTTATAGTCGTTGCAAATTCGTAACTATAAAAACTAACCGCAAGGCTCGAATAATTGTATCTCCTCTTCCCAAATTGTCCATTTTTGTGGACAATCTGAGCAGAGATGGACAATTTAGGAAGAGGAGATACGATTATTCGAGCCTTGTAGCTCGTTTTTTATAGTCGTTGCAAATTCGTAACTATAAAAACTAACCGCAAGGCTCGAATAATCGTATCTCCTCTTCTCAAATTGTCCATTTTTGCGTACAAGCTGAAGAGAAAATTGGAGAGAATTTACTGAACGCAGAGAAAAAACGCAGACAAAAACGCATGACCGCCACAAAAATGCATACTCCTGTAGCGAATAGAAAATCGCACGAAACTTACATCGATTTAAGTTTGCACAGGAAGTATACACGTTTCTGGTATTCGTGAGATACTCCGAGACGCTCTCTGCAATCTCATACTTTCGAGATATACTCTGTGTAACATCTGGAAGACATAAAAAAATCAATATTTTCTCGGATATTCTTCGATCCTTATCGTCTCTCGAATCGTAGAGCTTCGTCGCTGCGCTAATTATCGCTACGATTTGCCTTCGATGTTCCGCGATTTTTGTTCGAGACACTTTTTCTACGACGTACACTTCGTAAACAATGGAGGGTAGCACAGCCGATCGGATAAGTTTTGTGAAATTTGATCGTAGAAAATGAATTTCCACGAGCGACCGCGGTCTGTCCGCGAGGGTGAACAAATAACAGATAGTTGTTATTAGGTACACGAGTACTCCACAATCTTTTTGTTAATAAATATGAATCACTGCTTTCGATAGATTCGAGACACCCTCCCGTCTGAGAAAATCTGACGGGGGCTGTTGGAATACGCTACTGAATGTTATTTGTCGCTGCGTAGGGTAAACGGATTCGCTGTAAACAAAACTCGATTGATAGAGAAACAGATAGAGAGTACGGGACTCGTTTGATCGGGCCTAGTGTTTGCCAAGGAGCGCTAGCGAGCAGATAATTAGAATGTTTTTGTTGCGGTCGAGATTAGTTCGTGAACATAGTTAAACAGTGGAGGCAGGGAGGAAGGTTGGAGACCCCTGGAAAATCGAGGCCTCGAGCCGAGCTCCGATGGGCTCATTGTTCAGGGATGTTCAATCTCTAGCTCCTGGAGCAGACGGGGATCTCGTTCCGTGACTTTCGTTACCCGCGGAACGAAACAACGGCAGGGGCCGCGAGGGGGGCTCGAAACTTCCCGTTTCCACGCCCCCGCCACCGCCCTCGATCCGGTCCCGTCATTTCGCATCGCGTTCCAACCGAGGAATTTGCGCCGGATGACAGAACCACGGGCTATCAAACTTTGCCAGCCTATTCAATGTTACCTCCTCTCGCGGTGAAAAAAAACTACCCCTCCGAAACGCAAACATTCTTCATTAGACTCGAGACTTCGCGCGAACAGCCTCGTCGTCGTTTAACTGGAATTCTTTGTGAAGCGATTGCAAGTAATTCGTTTCTTCTGTACTTGTTTGTATAACGAAGATACTGACGTTGTGTGCACGAGAATCAATCGTATGATTAACCTTTGAATAATCCCCTGGGGTTGCTTCTCGGAATTTTTAATATATCTGCAAACGTGTAAATAAATACTAAAACATTGAGATTGTATATTATACAATCTATTATGCATAATGCATAATAATAATAATAATAATAATAATGTGTATAATATATACTGACATTAATAATGTATGTAACATATACTGATATTAATAATGTATGTAATATATACTGATATTAATAATGCATACAGAATGGGTCGCCACATATTACCACTTTCATTACACGATTATTATTACTCATAAAGAAAAATGTGTCAGAATAGATTTGAATGGTATCAAGTTGGGCATATTCTGGAGTTATTAATTTTTTCGTAGGTGGGCGCATAAAGGTCATATGAAGGTCAACCTTGTTTTTTTCAATGGAATGATGTATCTTGCAATGCATCAGTGGATGCACCTCGATATCAGTTATGAACATGTATTAACCTACATATGTTGAAAAGTCGATAGTTTAGCTGATATTTCAGTTTAAATAATTATAAGTTATCATCGCTGTGGCGGTAAGACGTTATCTTTGCATTTACCAACATTAACGTAACAAAAACAATTGGTTGTGTTCGGTAATATTACTTAAATTTCCCAAATGTCTTCTTTTCTACATACATTTTCATAACTAATGTACTGCATAACGTACTGCATCCGTCAATGTATTAAAAAATGCATAGTTTCATTTTTTTTAAAAAGTTGACCTTCGTATGACCTTTACGCGCTCGCTCACAAAGAAACTAATAGCACCAGAATATGCTGCACTCGATATCATTCGAATCTCCTCTGAAACATTTTCCGCTACGAGTAATAATAATCGTGTAAATCGAAGTAATAATATATGGTGACCCACCTTTTATGTACAGGGTGTCCCATAATTATGTTAACATCCAGAAAGGGGCGATTCCTGGGGTCATTTGAAGTGACTTTTTCCTTAGCGAAAATGCAATCCGCGGCTCTGTCTACGACTTATTAACGAAAAATACTGACCAATGAGAGACGAGCTCGGCTGATGCTAGGCGGCCGAGCCAACGAGCCTCCTCGCGCCAGTTAATCTCGCGTCCTATTGGTCACTGTTTTTCGTTAATAACTCGTAAAGAAAGCCGCGAATTCCATTTTCGCTAAGGAAAAAGTTACTTCGAATGACCTCAGGTATTCCTCATTTCCGGCTGTTAACATAATTACGATACATCCTGTACAATATATTCTCGGAAAATAGAGGGGGTTCGTTCCAGATTTAGCGTTTGCACACACAATTCTAATATAATAATTGTTAGTTTCCAACGTCACATGAAGGTCTCAATGTTATAGATTGTCAGATTGAATTTTACAAAAATTATACCAAAGCAAAATTATACAATCCAGATATAAAAGAAACGAATATACTTGTATCATAATAAAATCAAGCAAATAATTCCGGAAGCGTTTCCTCTTAGCTCGGACGGCAATGAAAAATCTAATTTCGCGAGTGAAATGATAAAGCGAAGCGTAAGCGGTCCCGGCAAGACAGCTTGGTTCGCCGTGAAAATTTGCGCAAAGTTTGATCGCCCACGCTCTGGTCACCCAGTACATCGTGGCACAAGAAGAGTACACCGGTTTCCGAACCAGGAATCAGGATTTCTGGGGAAACTGTTCGTCGTTTTGTGCGTCGCCCGGACTCGATGGTTGCTTCTACTACTGCGGCCAGTGGAAGTGACCGTTCTGGTCGGACGGCGGACGGAATTACGGTCGGGATGGTCCTCGAGGTCGCACAGAAAGAAAAAAAAAAAAGAAAGAACAATATCGTTGTCTAGTTTCTCTTTTCTTGGTGTAAAAGCATTAAAGAAGAGGCTGAAGGTAAAAAACAATTTACCTCCATTATTTCTTTGTAACGTTAGCTTGACCCTAGAACTCTTCAGATCTCCGTTTCGTCGAAGCCGCGGGTCGCAAAACACATTTTGGAGCGAGGGCTGCCTATCTTGTACCAGAAATTGTCAACGGGTTTTCGGGCCGGAGAACGGCCACCGGGTTCCCCCTAAGAATTTTTGACGCAAGAGAAGCAGCCGTGATCGCGAGACGTTCTCGTCGGACCTGCGACTTCGACGAACACGCACACACACACGTTCCCTTTCTTTCAGTAGTTGCAGCTAACTTAGCAGACCGTGGAGCTTTATGCGTGCGAAATGCAGTTGGGAAAACGTTCGAAAACGTCATCATATTCGACTCTTTTCAATATCTTCTTTTTTTTTATTTTGATGACCGTGAATCGCGGAACGTGTTCGACGCGATCGAAACATCTATGAGAAACGGCCAATGGAAATCAACCCTTAACCGGATTATGGGGACCGCGGCAACTTTGAACAAGTCGTCATTAATATACGTTGATGTAATTCCATAAAAATCCACGCGATCCTCTGTTAACTTGTCAAGTTCGCTACGTTTCGACGTAAATTTACTAAATTGCATATTTATGCGTTATTTGTTGAATCTATATAGCTGGCAGTAATTCGTAATTCGGTTAAGGGTTAAAAGAATGTAAATAATGCGACTAATTCATATAGAAGCTGAAGATTGAATTTGGTTTAGAATTGCATAAAGCTGCTCGGTCTAGTCACTAGTGGTAGAGAAAACGAAATACTCTCTCGGGCGATGCACTGCGGGGTATTTGGGTCCCAGAAAGCTGATGTTGTCTCGTCGGAGGCTTACCAACGTGCGTGTTAATCGATTCGAACGTTGAAGAAGTAACGGTTGGCTGAAAGAAGTTCGTTTGTTTTTGGGACGCGAATGCCTGGCGGGTAGTAGCGCGACGTACGGTAACGAACGTAGGCTCGCCGGTTGTCGGTCGGGTGTGTTTGCGCATTTGAGAATGAAAATTGTTGCCGCAGGGAGGACGAAGGGTTCATCAAGGAGGAGGAGAAGCCGCTGCCGACGCACGAGCTCCAGAGGAAGGTCTGGCTGTTGTTCGAGTACCCGGAGAGCTCGCAGGGCGCCCGGGTGGTCGCCATAATATCCGTGGTCGTGATCCTCCTGTCGATCGTGATATTCTGCCTGGAGACCCTGCCCGAGTTCAAGCACTACAAGGTCTTCAACACGACGACGAACGGCACGAAGATCGAGGAGGACGAAGTGCCGGACATCACGGACCCGTTCTTCCTAATAGAGACTATTTGTATCATCTGGTTCACGTTCGAGTTATCGGTGCGCTTCCTCGCCTGTCCAAACAAACTGAACTTCTTCCGTGACGTAATGAACTTCATCGACATCATCGCGATCATTCCTTACTTCATCACGCTCGGCACCGTAATGGCCGAGGATGGGGAAGCGATCGATCTGCCGAAGGCGCCGGTAAGCCCGCAGGACAAGAGCACGAACCAGGCCATGTCCCTGGCGATACTCAGGGTCATCAGGCTTGTCAGGGTGTTCCGGATATTCAAGCTGTCCAGGCACAGTAAAGGCCTTCAGATCCTCGGCCGTACGCTCAAGGCCTCCATGAGGGAGCTCGGCTTGCTCATCTTTTTCCTCTTCATCGGTGAGTCTCCCGTCACTGCGTCATCTTCTTCTTTGCCTATACGATATATATTTTCTTCACTCTGTTTTACTATCTCTTCTTGCAAAAAAACATACCTACTGCGAGTATCTTTGTTCAAACCACCAGCATCTCCCGACAGTTCTCGGTGTCGTCTCTCACCTCTTCTCACCTGCCTCGCGAGAGACACACCACCACGAGTTTCTATAATCGTCGAGAGAGAGCGCCTCCGAGACGACGACGATAGAGAAGCGAGAGCTACCTGAGAGCTTAGGACTAGTCTTCGATTAAAAACACCTGACCGAGAGGATCACGGTAGCTCGTCATGGCAAAAGATTTACGAGTTCGAGTCCGTTCTCGGCGAGCTTAACGCTGTTCACGAGACGTTTATAATAAATATAGCTCTGCTCGTGATCGACGACCACCGTTCATAGAAACGAAAGCTAAAGTAATACCAATATACAAAAAATATATATATATACATACATGTTATGATTATATCAACGTATATATATATACGCTATGTATATATATATAACTACTGTATCTTCCTCGCCCCTGTGGAGACTTGCGTTGCATCGTTCTCCGATGCAACGATCGGAGTTAGAGTGCCCGGCTCTTAGAAAGAGAAAACCAATCCGCCCGAAAGGCTGGCCCCGAATCGATCGGACCAATCGATCAGCCCACTGACCGATCAGGCCTCGAATCGTCCGCACGCGAGCCGTCCAATCGGCCCTGTGCTTTCTCACCCTAACGATATAACATATTCACGTATGTTTATCGAGAACCCAACCGCGGAGATTTCGCCGCATCATCATGTTCCCGCGAGTGTTTCTCTCTGGCTCTGGTAGAGTCTCGTGCCGCGAATTCTTTGCAATTGTTTACGAGTCTTCGCCGATTCCCTGCAAATTCTTTGCAAATCCGCCGCGAATTCTTTGCCAATTCGATATCCCGCGGAAATTTCACCGGTGCTCCCGGTCTAATTGTCTGAATCGGTTGCCGCGCGAATAAGAAGAGGGCCGTCGCGAGATATTGTAGCTCGTTTCGGGCGATATCTCGATATCATTGGCTCGCATTGTTCGATGCCCACCGCCGCATCGGGAGCCGCCGATAACGGCGGCTCCCATTCTCCAAAGAGGTCTCGTTTCCCCTCGAATGTCTCGCCGCAGGAGCCCGCGAGTCGCCGGCAGATTTACAACCCCGTTCCTCTATCGATTCTTAATTCAGGTCCCGGAGGAAGATTCCGGCGATGTCCTTGCCCAGCCTTCTCTCGATAAAGGTGCCCCCCCCCCCCCCTTCAGCTAGCTGCTCCGCCGGTAACGCGGCGACTGCCATGCCAGGACACGCAGGATCCATTGCTTCGTTCTTTATTTTTTTTTCTATTTTACACGTCTCGACCACCCTCTTTTTCTCTTTTCCGTGCAAGGTAAACGGCTCGCGCGCGCGCGCGCGACTCTTTCAAAACCGATTCGCGTCGCAAGGGACAATGAAACTTAACGTGCTCGCCAACAATTGCTTTGCGCAGCGTTACTCGAAAGCTACTTTACAGTTGTCGCGGCAATAAATTGTTTCTTTTCCTCGCTCCCGCGAGAGACGAAAGACAGGAGCTTCTTTCGATGGAGTTGCTTCGATACGGAACAATTCTATATCTCGCCGATGATGCAAGCGGATTAACACGTTCCGGCGCCACTGTGTGTACCACTTACGGTACATGATTATATTTAATGCGCCCGCGAAATTGTTTATAGCAAATTGAAGAATTAATTTCCACCGTAAAAATGGTGGAAATTAATTCATGAAATATCAAATGGCCAGAGTAAAAACAGCTCGGCACGAAACGTGTTAACACCGTTGTTCATTCTTGAGAATCGCCAATTCTGCGAGGCTGGCCGCCCAGTTTCGCAAATGTAACGCTAGAAGAAGAAAGTCAAAAGAAGTCAAAAGTAATATTTAAAGTCAAAGTAATATTATAATATAATATAATATAATATAATATATAATATTATAATATAATATAATATAATATAATATATAATATTATAATATAATATAATATAATATAATATATAATATTATAATATAATATAATATAATATAATATATAATATTATAATATAATATAATATAATATAATATATAATATTATAATATAATATAATATAATATAATATATAATATTATAATATAATATAATATAATATAATATATAATTTAGAAGTCAAAAGTAATATTTAAAACGAAATCTTCTACGAAATATTACCGTTTCCATGGAAAAATTAGAGAATTCAAAATTACCATATCTTGTGCTACAGAATAATTCTAATCAATTGTCGAATTAATTATTCTCACGAATCTATAAACCGAGAATCGAGTCTAAACAGACGCATATAATACATAATAATCCTCCCCGTTGCAACGCGGATTCGTCCTCTAAAATTCTAGCCTCGTCTTAAAAAGAATTGCGATCCTCGCAAGAATAGAGTTTCGTTGTTTCGGTTCAGTCTTGTAATTTCAATGGCAAAGAGATGACTCTGGAATGTATAGATCGTTTTTAAAAAAATTCCCTTCGGACTCGGGACTCGAATGGATTTCGTCGATCGGATAACACGGATCGGGTTACCTTGCACGGAGCTTAGACCAAACTACTTCTACTCTCTGTTCCCCGCCAAGGGACGAAAAATCGGAGCGACAATCCCCCTTTTCTCATGCCCCCCTTACCCCCCTTACCCCGCCACCCCCTATCGAACTTCTCGACCACTCTTTCTTCCTGTCAAGTCAAACCGAGTATCTTTACCAGCGTATTGATTATCATGTCACCGGTGATCAGATGACGCGATAGTCAACGCACCGAATAAAACTGCAAGCACATCGTTGGTTAAATAAGAAGAAAGTATAACGAATCTCTATATCTATATCCATGTCTATATACATGTACGTACATCTCAGATCAAAAAAAAAAAAGAGTCATGAAAATGCTAAAGAACAAAGATGTTACTAGAATATAAATGATAATAGATGATAATGATCAATAATAATAATAATAAGGGTATCGCCGACAAAGAGAGAGAGAGCAGGAGAATCCTGATGGAGGTTCTCAGCCGAGAGAGATCTAGGTAACCGAAACCGACGTACGGCCAGAGGATGGTCGATGGCCGTTTTCCTGGGGAATTGGTCCGGGTCCAATCATCCTGATGGAAAGGACCCTATAAGAACCGTCGATATTTCGCTCGATCGACGAGGTTGCCGGACAGAAGCGAAGACTGTAGCGACTTGGATCACGTCGAGGAGACGATAGAAGGGAAGAGAAAGAAAAAGAACGAGTGTCGCGCGCGGAAGAACGAACCGATCGCCATCGATCGTGGGACAATCGATGGGGTCGCAAGATGCATCAAGAAATCTAACGCTAACCAAAAGAGAAAAGAGAGAGAGAGAGAGAGAGAGAAAGCGAGAGAGAGAGAGATAGCGCGCGCGCGAAAGAGATGATGAGAAAAGGCGAAAACAAGCGATGAGAGCGAAACGAAAGAGAGAGAAAGCGAGAGAGAGAGAGCGAGAGAGAGAGAGCTAGGGCTCGCTAGACAAAATAGCGTGTCTTGAAGCGTGTGTTCCTCTTGTGTGCGTTCCAGGTGTGGTGCTGTTCTCGTCGGCGGTATACTTCGCGGAGGCGGGCACGCAGGACAGCTTCTTCAAATCGATACCGGACGCGTTCTGGTGGGCGGTGGTCACGATGACGACCGTGGGCTACGGGGACATGAGGTACAGAGCCACCGGGGGCGTTAAACCCACTGAACCGGTGTTTTCTTCCTTGCATTGCAGGTGTGGTGCTATTCTCATCGGCGGTATACTTCGCGGAGGCCGGCTCCGAGAATTCGTTCTTCAAGTCCATTCCGGACGCGTTCTGGTGGGCCGTTGTCACGATGACGACCGTGGGCTATGGTGACATGACGTATGATGTACTCACTTTCACTTAAGACTCTAGTTAATGCCCGCCAAACAAACGAACACACACTTAACTTAACTTAACTTAACTTATCTTATCTTACTTAACGTAACTTAACCTTAACTTAACTTAAATTAACTTAACTTAACTTAACTTAAATTAACTTAAATTAACTTAAATTAACTTAACTTAACTTAACTCAACTAACTTACTTAGAAACTTCAGTCTCTTACATTTTTCTACTATGTCTCTCTGCTCCCGATATCTACTCTCTCTTATATGCCAACCATAACCGGATCTACTACTGTCACTCGATCTACCAATCCCCCTTAACCACCCCCTTTTTTATTCTTCTATCTCTCTATTGTTCCACCGGAAGCACGATGTTATCCACACCTGAGCCCATATCCAGTGTCCTTGGATCTATCACGGATTCTCGATCACTCGTTCGATCTCAGCTTTTTAGTTTCGTTTCTTTGGTGACTTGGTGATATTTACGATTATTATAGTGCTTGATAGAGTTGAGCACGCTAACTTTTTCGATCTTCCCATATATACGATATTATATTACATTATATATTATATTAAATTACATTATATTACATTATGCGAGTATTATATTATATTACATTATATTACATTATATTATTATATACTCTTCGCAGTCTCTTGGAATGTTTCGTTTTCATTTCTTTTTTTCTCTCTTTCTCCACCCTCACTGTTCTGTCACCCCTCGGTGAGACTCGCACACATACACACAGACACACCGACCCCGACCCTTCTGTTCTTCGCACACGTTTTTCTGTATTGCATCTTTAGAGAGCTGCTCGCAATCCTCCTTCTCCCGACACGCTTCGACTCATCGATCGGAACATCGGACGCCTCGTTACTTCATTTCTGTGTAATCGTCCGGGAACATGTCCTATCCTCGTATCCGGCACTGATTGGCGCGGTTTGGAGAAAGAATCTTCCGATGCACAGTTCGATTAAAGTAATGTTTTCCACCAAGTTTCATGTCACTGTCATGCTCAGAAATAGGTTTATCTTGGTAATCTGATAAACAAATTAAAGTATTCCGGTTCTGCACGTACAGTAAATTCTCCCCGATATTCCTTCGGTTTGTAAACAAAAGTGGACAATTTGGGAAGAGGAGATACGATGTGACTTGAATTTTTTTGAAATATTACAGAGTCTAGTTTACTGGACAATCGTAGAAAGAAATTTCACAACAATTAAAACCGGTCGAAATGGCAAACAAATTTTTTTAATCCATATTTTTTAACCTTTTTTATTTGTGCGAATAATTAAACTTTGAACATTGCATTTTGTATGTCTCGATAACTTGTATACGTGCCCGAACATTTCATCGAAATCGATTGACGTTGTTACGAACGACAAACAATTAAAAATTGTAAAAATAGCCGGTTTTCATTGCTTTGTATCAAAAATTGTTTACATCTTTCAATGCCTCGAGCTCGTAACAACGTTAAACGATTTCGATGGAATTTTCATCATGGATATAAGTTACCGAGGTTACAAAATGTAATGTTTAAAGTTTAATAATTCAGTCGAATAAAAAAATTTAAATAACATGGATTTAAAAAATATGTTCGCCGTTTCGACCGGTTTTAATTTTCGCAAAAATTTCTTTCGGCGATCGTTTAGTAAACTAACCCCTGTAACGTTACAAAAAAAATTCAAGTCATATGTTGCAACGTTTAAAAAAGTGTCCGAATATTTTCATTGCCGACTGCAGTTGTTAACCCTTTTAGTGTCGGAGGCCGATATATCGGCCCTCGCTGCACTGGCGAAAAGTGCCAGAGCCGATATATCGGCCCGCATCTTGTAGCGTTATAAATAAATACGTTACAAATAGTCTAATTTCATTGCGAGAGAAAAAATTAGCGTCACCGTTTTATTCTCTATTTTGTCCTTGATACAATTATGTAAATATTGCTTTTCGTTTGGTTTATATGAGCCTTTTTCGAAATCCTAGTAAAATCGTAAAATTCGGCCGGTTATATTCGCATAAGCGCCTCTTTTTCGCCCGGCACTAAAAGGGTTAAATTCTTGAGTGCTATACGTACCTACAGATCCGTATCTAGATACGCAAATTATCTATAATATAACATTCGTAAGTATGTTAATACAGTAATGTCTCTCTAATTGACGCCCAGATTGTCCACAAAAATGGACAATTTGGGAAGAGGGGATGCGATTATTCGAGCCTTGCGGTTCGTTTTTATAGTTACAAATTGTCAAGAAATATAAAAACGAGCTGCAAGGTTCGAATAATCGTATCTCCTCTTCCCAAACTGTCCATTTTTATACGCAATCTAAGCGTCAGTTGGGGAGACATTACTGTACAAGTATGACTCCAAAGCAGGTTTCTATAATTTTACAAGAACACACGAAAAACTTCCAAAACTTCACGCGAAATGCAAACATTTTGCCGATATCTTCGAACTGTGCCGAGCAGGAACACTTTATTTTCAAGTTAAACCGTCTGAAAATAAAATAGCAAAATGTTCGAAATAGTGTTTCGCCCATTCCCGACTCCCATCCTGGCCGTCTCTAAGCGGCCTGATCGTTTTCTTCTTCTTCGTTTCCTCGCTGAATCAGCCCCGTCTCCTCGTTCTATCCGCGCCCGTTCCTCCAAGCTTCCGTTCAGACGTTCCTCCGTCGATTTCCCGATTTTCCTGTTCGAAGGACGATCGACGCTGCGGCGTTCGTCCAACGAATCACGTTTCTCGCGAGAATCTGAGTCCCGAAGCGAGAGAACGACCCATGATTCTCATTCTTGCACACGTCCCCCATTCATCTTTCCAATCGTCATTGTTCATTGATTTCGTTGAACATTATCAAACTTCTTTATCATGTCATTTCACCTCGTGGCACACTTTCGATTCGTTCTAAAGTTTTCGACGCCGTGATCATGCTTTCGGTGACAGCGAAAACGACTGGGATAGTTGAAAGTGAGATCTTCTTCGTTGACTCTTGTTGCGATCGCCACGCCCAGGAATCGTTGAAAAATTCAGTGTCAAGGGGTGCGATTCACTGTTCGAATAGTAAAATCAGATTATATTCCAATAATCGAATTTCTGTTACCACGGGTCCGAAGTAGTGCAAGAAAAGCCGTTCGTAGTCGGGCCTGCAACGATGTTACAAGAGTGCGTCACAGCAGTCGCAGACCTCGACATTTCGATTTCCAATTTCGTTAAATAAATTGCTTTAGTTTCGTGGAATTTTCGAGGCTGCTAGGTCGACAGTCGCAGTCGTCGAGGGTCGAACGACATTCGAAGGTGGTCGATCGCGGGAACGGGGATGTGTGGCAGCAAATAAGGTCGCGAATTAACCTCTCCTCGGCCCGTTCCCGCCGGGGTGCTAAGAAAAATAATAATTACGAGTCGGGTCACGGCGCGGAGGGATGGACGGCTCGGATTAAGTCCGATTTGAGGCAACGTTTGCTTCGGGTCGCAGAGTCACGTGAGTGAGAGAGAGAGAAAGAGAGAGAGAGAGAGAGAGAGAGATCCCTCTCTCACTCTCATTCTCTCCGGCAAACCGTCCACGTTTCTAGGCGCGAGGCGACACGGGAGAACATTGTAATATCGACGAGGGTAGTTTCGTGGTCCGCGGTAAGCCCTCGAGATCCGAGAGCGTCCGTGGAGAGAGGCTCGAGATCTCGCTGTTACGGCCGAGGGGGCTTCTTGAGCAATTGCCTCCCGTAAATCAATAAGTGTCCTCGGGCACTCGGGTTCGTTTCTTGGAAACGCCCCGCATCGAAACGGCCACGGGATCGCGAGCGGCCGCCGATCGCGGATGGACCAAATCCGCGCGGTTTCGCTCGATCCTCTCCTCTGGGACTCGCTATCGTCCCCCTCGAAAAATCCATCGATTTTTCCTCGGACGCAGCGGTGCATCCGACACAGCCTTTTTCTACTCCCACGCGACCAAAATTCTTCGTCGCTCTCGGTCGTTCTGCCTGATCCCGCAGAGCTGAAACCCGCTTCCACAAATGCCGGGCAATCGAAACGTTCTCTCGGTGTCTCTCCTCTGTGCAGTGACGTCAATTTAGTTCCAATTCACCTTCGGATTTAGGGACCGATTCTTTATGAACTGCTACGAGAGCGGTCTTCAATCGTTTCGATAAAACCTAAAACGCGCGACATTCGCTCGATGAAATTATACCAGAGCTTCGTATTGTATTTTCGTCTCGAAAGAAAGGCAATAGACCTTCCGGTGCAACGAGGCACCGGTACGATGATTTGCATATTATTCAATGTAAAAATTATCGTATCTCCATCCAAACTGTGTATTCCTGTTCCCAGTTCTTCTACTACCCTTGGCAATAAGTATACGAACTCCTTTTATAACGCAATAACCTTTTTAAAACTGGACTAAGCGGCTTGAATTCTTTTTTCACATGCCGAAAGTACTGGTATATATTTTGTTTTAATTTTGTTATTACTTAGAATGACCCAAAAAATCTCTGGTTTGTCAACTTTTTTTATCTGCACCGGGAACGAAAATTTGAAAAATGCGTTCGGCAGGTTATATACGTACTGAAAATATTATTGCAATCGTTTGGCATTATTATGGATTAGACAATAATTAAAGATTGCGAAAATCGCAGTTTTTTAAGGATTTGAACCAAAGACAGATCATTTTTACATATCCCAATGGCTGTAGCTTGACTACGCGTCGACCAATTTCAATGAAATTTTCAGTGTGCACATAGAGTCTGAATAAAAAGGTTGATAAACCACAATCTCTTTTTTTTGTCATTCCAAGTAACAGCAAAATAAAAGAAAAGTATTTTAGTCATTGTACAGTAAACTAGTTCTCTCCTAACGTTTAAAAGAAATTCAAACCATTCAGTCCAGTTCTTAAATACTTATCGCGTTTTAAATGATGTTCGAATACTTTCTGCCAGGGATTGTACATGCAAAGTGTTAGTAACGGTTGTAATACAGTTACAGCCACGACATTTTTCGGTTGTAAAATCGTCCAGGCCCTACGGTCACCCTAGCGCGAGCATATCTCCTCTCTGATTGGTCATCGTTTCTCGTTAATAACTCGTAAACAAAGCCGCGCGGATTGCATTTTCGCTACGGAAAAATTTACTTCGAATGATCCCAAGAATCACCGTAGGTGTTAACATCATTATGGAACACTCTGTAGATCTTCTAGCTTACCGACTGGAATTCACCGTAAAAAATTGTCGCACGAACCCCGCGCGCTCGTCCCTGTCGCGATTGTTTCGCGAGTCGCGGCACTTCCGAAAAAGCTGTTGGCTCGGGGTGAAAATGAACTCGATGACTCGCGGCAACGGGCAAATTAGGTTGTCACCGTTGAGATAAACTCCGGCGGACAGAACGTGCCGATCGAGCGAGCATATCGAGCCGGCAAAAATTCCGTTGACGTGTCCGTCGTCGCACCGAATAGAGGACAAGAAAGCTATTGAGGGCGTGAAAGTTGAGCGGTACACCCTGCGCGACAGATGCGGGAGAGAGAGAGAGAGAGTGAGAGAGTTACTCTCCTCGCTCTCTCGTCGCTGTCTAGCGCAAGAGGCCCGCTCCAGTTTCCCATTACGATACAGGGTGCACACGCACGCACCCAGCCCAGGCCGACTCCTTTGTCGGAGACCGGCGTCACTCGCTTCCTCTATCGAGAGCCCGTTTCTCGCGTAACCAGCTTTCCCGTCGAACCGTATATACTTTGAAAGCAGTCCACCATTCCCGACTACCTAACGTCGCATCGCGTCTCGTTACGTCGATTCTCGGTGCCCATTGCCGCGATTGCTCGCAATTTCGTGAGCCTGACGTCGCGGCGCGTCGCGACGCGGTTCGACGTCTTCGCGATGCAACGAAAGCGGACCCACAGATCTTCGACGAGATCGCGATCTATTTGGGTGCCACAGCCGCCAGTTGCTCCGCGGCTTGTTACAGTAATGTCTCTCTGATTGACGCCCAGATTGACCACAAAAATGGACAATTTGGGAACATGAGATATGATTATTCGAGCCTCGCGGTTTATTTTTATAGTTATAAATTGTCCACAATTGTAAAAACGAGCCGCAAGGCTCGGATAATCGTATCTTCTCTTCCCAAATTATCCATTTTAGTGGACAATCTGAGCGTCAGCTAATGTCTCCCTTACTGACGCTCAGATTGTGCAGAAAAATGGACAATATGGGAACAGGAGATACGATTATTCCGGCTTTGCACCATGTTTTTATAATCGTTGACAATATATATATATATAATATTATATTATATATATATTTATATATTCTCGAATTCGCAAGGCTCCTCTTTCCAAATTGTCCATTTTTGTGGACAATCTGAGCGTCAGTAAGGGAGACATTACTGTATCTCGATTCTGTCGCCACGCCTTCGATATTTCCGACGTGGTCGCTTCGTCCCTTTCTTTCTGACGATTCTTTCCCGAATTACTGTCGATCGGCGAGAGAGAGAGAGAGAGAGAGAGAGAGAGAGAGAGAGAGAGAGAGAGCAGTCCATTGCAAGTGGTTTTCTTGGATGAGTGGTTTTTTCGCAAGTTTTTCTTCAGCACGGAAACGTTGGAGTCGTGCGAGTTTTGCTTCGAGAAGGCTTCTGATTTCTGGGAGCAGTGATAGAAGTTCTTCGATATTTATTATTCGAGGAAGGTATTACGGTAAATTCTCCCTAATTGTCGCTCAGATTGTGCACAAAAATATACAAAGGGAAAAATGGGAAGTGGAGATACGATTGTTCGAGCCTTGCGGCTCGCTTTTATGCTTGTCGACTATCGGTAACTATAGAAACGAGCCGCAAATTGTCCATTTTTGCGTACACTCTGAGCGTCAATTGGGAAGAATTTACTATGGGGAAATTCTTAACTTGAAGCATTCAGTGATCAGTTTATTCAAGAAAAAAAAGACCATTGAGTGGAATGTTAAAGAGAGACATCTTTCGGTTGAAGAGGATTTTCCGCGTTCCGGGATTCTTTCGCAATTCCCTCGAAGACAAGAAATATTGTCAGAGATTATTGGAGAGGACCTGGTTATAGTTCAAGGAATTTTCTAATCTCAGAGGCCCTTTGATCATTTTATTCGAGAAAAGGAAGATCACTGCGGAGGAACGTTTAACGGAGAGAAGAAGTTTTTGAAAAAGGAGATCTTCCGATGCAGAGACGCAATTTAGCCGTCCTTTGGTCACTCTTTTTAACCTAGACGCACTGTTGACGTTGCAGTTTAAGCACGCTCTTTTAGGTCACGTGCATTGAGAGAAGCGTAAAATCATTGCTAGTAAGATATTAATAATATCTTTTCTTTCCCCGACAGTTTTTAGGTCTAGGACGCAATCTTTCGTGTGCTTTCACAATTTTCTTCAAGAGAAGCATTATTGAAAAGAAGCAGGTTCCAGTTTGAAGGCTCGTTTGATCTCGACGCGCAATCTTTGCGGTCCCTTTATAGTTTTGTTTCGAGATAAAGAACATTGTTGAAGGTGTGTTCTCGAACAATTCGTAGATTCGTAGGCAAAAGTATACGCTTTTTGATTAGGAAGTTTTCGTCGGCGACACCCTCGGAAATTCAATATCGCAGTTCGTCTCGCTTGGTTGATTAGTTCTAAGGGTGCGCGGTCCCTAGCGATAGTAATCGAACTTTTCAAAAATATCGGAGGGCAGGCAATTACGGGGAGAAAATCCGCCGACCTGTTTCCCCGTTCGACATGCGATAGAAACTTATTTCCTATTTCTATTTCTGTTTCCTGATAAAAGGTCCCGATAGTCTCAGAATAACGTGAACATTCGCGAACGTTCTTTTCAACGCTCGTCTCATCGTCTGTCGTGAAATATGTATGCAATGGGTGCGCATATCGTCGCTTCCTTTCATAAATAATTGCTTCGCGCTGAATCCGGCGCGACTGCAACGAACGGTGAAACATTCTGACCGATTGCAACCTGTGGACAGTTAGTTAGCTTCGTTTGCCGATCATCTCGCAAGAAACAGTATCGCTTGCGATTCTATAATTCTGGTGGAAAGTTGAGCAAAAGCATCGACGAAGGATAATTCGATCGGATTTCGTGACTTCCTGCGATCTCCTGACTTCCGGTTCCCCTTTCTTCAGCTACTTCTACTTGCATGCATTCTTCCTCGGTATCGAACATTTCTTTTCCCCCACCCCACCAAACACCGTACCTCCACAAGAAGACTAGCTAACTAAAAAAAAAAACTACTCGTCCCCCCTTGAACGTCCACCGACTATTTTACTCCACCACGCTGTCGTCATCACTGCTACCACCATCAGTCATGGATCACGAAGGCCCATAGTACAGTGACACCTGCAGGAATGATATCTCTTTTTTGCAATTATATTCTTAATTACATAGACTCACCGAACCGCTGACACTCGACTCGCAGATCGAGGCTCACGATGTATCTGCGACATGGCGTTGCACTGCTCCACGGATTAGCGAAACGCTTCTCGCCCCCGGATTAGCGCTAGCAGAGCCACCGATGCATGATGCCTGCGAGTATCTTGTACCATTCGATTATCCCTCTGCCGACCATAGAAAACGAACAGATATCTATATTCCAGACCAGTCCAAGTAATACTTTTAATCGAAGTCTCGTTTCAGGTGTCACGAAAACCGTGTAAAAAAAGAAATACCTCTGTCTCTGTCGATTCGAACGAAAGACACACTAATGCGTGGAGCACTGTATCCGATACAACACACTGTTGCAACCGGATCACGATTCACCAAGATATTCGCGCTCGCAGCCTCACGTCTCTGAAACAGAAACGGAAGACAGAGAGCCGAAAAATCGAACGAACGCGATACGATGTCGGGCCGATTCCTCGTTCGCGTCTTTTGATCTCGCGTGGTGTCGTTTTTACCGTCGTTCGAACGCGATCGCGAGCTGCAGATACAGCGAACCGGAAACTATATTTTCGGAGAGCAGAGAAGATCGCCGAAATTTGCATCGCGCGACGAAGATCGAGATCGCTGTTCCATGAAAATAGAAACTAAACGAGTTCGATCGCGTTTGATCGTACTCGGCCGAGTTCAGTTATAAAATCTAGGCAATGTTCGATTACGTCGGATCGAGTTTGACGTCGTTTAATCGCGTTATGCCGAGTTTAACCGCGGTCCGAACCGTGTTTGATCGCATTTAGATCGCGTTTTACCGCGCTTAGTTGTATCCGGGACCGCGTTTAGACAGCGTCGAACCGCGTTTTATTGCATCGCGCCGAATTCGAGCTCGTTTAATTGCATTAGCCCGAGTTTGACCGACTTCGGTCACGGTTAAACGGCGTTTGATCGCGTCGAGAACGTACTTCGCCGCGTTCGATTGCGTTCTAGATCAAATTCGACCGCACTTGGCTACCGGTCGAATCGCGTTTGACAGGGTGTGAACCTGCTCTCGCCGTCGAGGAAGAATGAAATTTGACTTAGCACCGAGACAGAGAGGACGAACGGCGAATCAGGCCCGACCCGATCCGATCCGATCCGATCCGATCGGAGAAACAGTAGTCTCCGTCTTGTATTTTGGTTTCCCCTTTTTCCCAAAAAGAATCGGAGAGAGAGCTGCATGTCGTACCGTTAGAAGGTTCGATCTCGGAACTCAGCAACGGAATGGCACGCGCTTGTTTGGAACGGTGCATCGGCACACGAACAGAAGGAGCCTTCTTTAGAGAGTCACTTTAGTCCCCTAGTCTAGCCTAGAGAGCCCGCTTCTTATTAGACACGCGAATCGCTACAGGTACACACGGTCCTGGCAACACGTGATCTTCGGGAGACAGAGAATGGTCGGAGGTAAACCAAGAAACTTCATTTTTAATATATTACACCACCGGTCCGGTCGCAGCCGACTGCTCTGGACAAGTCGGAGCTAGACTGCGGAACTGCGGCGCAGTCGTATAATATCGGTGAACGGATTGCATCACGAATGCACAGCTGTAGAGAATTGAAACATTTTCCAGGGCCCGGATCCGGCGAATTGGTGAACAAAAAAGGTTTCGTAGAAATTTTCAACACTGTTTACCCTTGTGTGAGCAACACCGAGTGCAAGAACTACAAACTAGCTTTCACCGTCCTCTTTAACCCAGATTTCTCTCGTGAAAGAACCAACCCGTAGACAATTTCAGAGACGGGACGATGGCCACCGAACACTCGCGCGGACAGTTTTTCGGCGGCCGGGAAACAGGGTGGTTATTGTCAAGGTTGAAACTCCGCGAATCACGTCGTGTGGGGCCCCAAGTTCCGCAGTCTAGCGTGAACCTGTTTATCGCCGCCGATCAGTAGTAGTGGTTCCTGGTGAAATTAATGCTTCCATTACAGACCCGGTGTACATAATCGAAAGAGCACGGTCGGAAAGCCGAGGGCCATTTCTGTTTTCTAGTTGTGTGATTACGCTTCTCATTTCATTGTCCGATTATTGTGCGCGCGTGATCGATTGTAGAGATGCGTTGTTGTGTAGCAGCCCTGAGAACCGCTGGATCCAGGGATCCAGAGGAGAAACAACGTGTGATCGTTGCTCGATAAGGCAACCGATCGTGGCCACACCGGTCTCTGTCGGTGAGCGAGAGAGCACGCCGGTCTCTGTGTGTATCTGTAGGAGAGCCTCCAGTACCGCATAAGTAGCGCCACACTCGACTCGACACGGCAAACTCACACAAGATAGAAACACCACACCTAGCACCGAGTTTCTCAACGAGGAACGAACGCTATTTTACGACCGCTCTTCAGGTTCCGTTCGGCTGGCCGCGAATCAAAGCGACCGTTTTCCGTTCTGTGTACAGGCCCGTGGGAGTCTGGGGGAAGATCGTCGGGTCTTTGTGCGCGATTGCCGGCGTGCTCACGATCGCCCTGCCTGTTCCCGTCATCGTCTCCAACTTCAATTACTTCTATCACCGTGAGACCGACCAGGAAGAGATGCAGTCGCACAACTTCAATCACGTGACCAGCTGCCCGTATCTACCTGGCACTCTAGGTACGAGACTTAATCCTCCGCGCGCGTAGCACTGGCTCGTCGGTTAGTTTATAGTCTTTAGCCTGCTGCTCTTTGGCCACGCCGCACTCGCAGCTACGAGAATTCCCGCGGTCACTTTGGTACCGAAGCGGAATTAGGATACACACGGAGCTTCGTTAATCCTTCGATCGACGTTTTACCGCTCTTGCTCGCAAGCTGCGCCAAAATAACGGATTCCCGGACTTTTCGCTCAGGTTTGCTAAGAACCAACAACTGGTCGCCTATGCTTTGACACAAAGTGGGATCGCTTCGGCGACCCGAAGCTACCGAATTTATCATACGTTGGAACGTAAGCTCGATTCGCTTCGACAGTTCGCCGTACGCTGTGTTTCGCTGTACATTGTGATGACTTTTTAATAGTAACCTGTTCAGTGCGAACGTGATACTGTCTTCTTTTCTGATCGATGTTTGATCATTCTAGATAGCGAAGGCACACGATATACAGGGTGTCCCAGGTTTTAATGTTCAAACTTTGTCTAAAACTATGGCAAACTATGGCACAAAGTAAGAAAAAAATAATAAAACATGTATAAAATATAGGTCATATAGAGCTTTATTAAGAAGTTATAACAAAAATTCAGAATAGGAATAGTGATCAACTAAAAAAAAGAATAAAAAATAAAAAGAAATCTTCGATCGATGTCGATCATGTATTGTCAACAACGGTTATTAATACATTTCGAAATGTATTAACAAACACAGCTTACATAAACACACGGCATGTGCTGATCCATTCAAGCCAATGCTCGCAGTAACAGCTAGTTGATTACTATTTCTATATTCTGAATTTTTGTTATAACTTCTTAATAAAGCTCTATATGACCTATATTTACACAACATTTTTTTCTTACTTCGTGCCATAGAATACACTAACAAAGTTTGAACATTAAAACCTGGGACACCCTGTATACAAATTTTCTTTTTCTTTCAAAGAAGTTATTATTTATCGTAAAAATTCTAATCGTTGTAACTGTGTAACTGTGAAGAAGATGTACGGCAAGGGGTTGAGCGAACGAACTGTCTCAATTTCACGCTTTCCTGTGTGAAATTGCGTAAAAAAGTAGGGGAACACACTGCCATGAACGGGACACTTTTATTCAGTACAAGATGACGAAAGAAGCTGAACGATCTATCTAATTCTAATTCGAAAATAATACAGTAAATTCTGTCCGATGGTACCTCAACTTGTAAACAAGACTGGATAATTTGGAAAGAGGGGATAAGATCATTCGAGCCACGCGGCTCGTTTTTGTAGTTGTTGACAATTGGCGACTATTAACACGTTCCGTGCCACGTGTACCATAAATGGTACACGTTAAACTTGACCATCAGGACATATTTATTTAAAGCGCTGAATACATACATTTTGTGACAAATTTGATTGTATAAAATATATTTCCACCAAAAGGATGAGAGGCATTGTAAAAAATGCTGTATAGAACAAAGCACATAAATTTGTTTAATCGTTATATACACAATAACTATTAATTACAATGTTTGACTTTTTTAAAGCAAGAGCTGCATAAAAACGGTTGATTCGGGCAATCACTACTTATCTACTGATGATATAATGAAATATTATGTGATAATGTATCAATCTTTAGTCAAAACATCAAATGGCCTGAACGACAAGTTAGGCAAAAATGGCTTGGCACGGAACGTGTTAAAGCGAGCTGCGAGACTCGAATAATCGCGTATCCCCTCTTTCCAAATTGTCCAGTTTTGTTTACAAGTTGGAAGGCAATTGGGGAGAATTTACTGTAGCCAGAAAATAAAAGCCTAATTAAAGGTAAAAGTACTTCATGCAACGTTACGAGAAAAAAGTTAGCATAGTTACGTATTAACTGGTAGCGGCTTCAAATTAGATGCGATTAGATACAGTAACTCCTGTTAATATTTGAACAATTTTCAAAACGCAATAACTTTTTTAGAACTGGACTAAGCGAATTGATTATTTTTTTAATGATATAGCGGTCAGTTTACTAGACCATAACTAGCTAAATACCTTTTTTAAATTTTGCTATTACTTAGAATGATAAAAAAAAAGTAAAAAACTCTCGTCTTTTAATTTTTTTATCTGAGTCTATAACGAAAATTTAGAAATCGTGTTTCGTAGATCTGGGTAAGTTATGTGCATGTTATAAATTTCATCGAAATTGGTTGACCTTCGTGTGAACTGTAAACAAATAAAGCTCGTAAAAATAGCAGTTTTGTCCCGATTTTTGATACTTTCGATCAATTTCCGATTTCAATGAAATTTTCAGCATGTATATAACGTATCAAGATCAGATAAAGAAGTTAAAGAACAAGAGTCTTTTATTTCGTTTTGTCATTCCAAGTAATGACAAAATGTTAACAAAGTAGTTTAGTCATTGTCTAGTATACTAGCCCCTCTATCATCTAAAAAAGATTCGAATCATTTATTCTAGCTTTAAAGAAGTAAATCCGTTTTAAAAAGTGTCCAAATATAAATGTGTATCACTGCATGTATATTATAGTTTGGAAACGATATAATTATGTTACACAAAGATTCACGATTTTGGAGATAATGGTAATCGCCTGTTCAGTACTTGGTCCCATACGTGATAGATTCTGCCACATAATTGAGTTAGAAAACTGTAGAAAAGAAACGTAGGTGAGTACAGTTATTTTGGCGCAGTCTGTAGAAGGAACTAAATAACTTTCTCTGTTCGACGATAGAATCGATCGAATCGAAGAACTGGGAAGAATCGATCGAATTGGAGAACCGAAAAAAATAGAGAAACCAATTAGCTGTGACGCCTCCTTTTTAGTGTCGCGGGAACACTATATGTGTCGCGAGAACTAAGCGATGACGAGTATACTCGTCAAACACAGAATAAGCGTAATTTTATAAAACTAACAATTTTATTATTAATATTTACTCATTCACTTAACACCAACATATACTACATATATAATAAACGAAAAACGCAGAAAAAAATCAAATACTTATAAAAGTTAAAGAAAAGCAAGCAAGGAAGCAAGGAACGATATATATTAGCACTGTGCACGTCGAACACCAATATCGTGATTCTTTTCTAATTTTATTTTTATAACAATGTAAGCACCTTCGTGCGGGATTCGCCTGAAAATATCCTAAACGTCTTGAAATTTGAGAATATGTTTTTGTTTTCACTAAAATTACAATTTAAATAGCCAATGGTCGCTACTTTTTACGCATGACGAGTATACTCGTCACGACAAAAAATACTGTCACTTCTCCATGACGAGTATACTCGTCAAACACAACTAACTGGTTAAAAATAGCCAATGGTCGCTACGTTTTGCACGCGACGAGTATGCTCGCCGTGACATAAAATATTGCCACTTCTCTATGACGAGTATACTCGTCATAACACAAAATACTGTCAATTCTCAATGACGAGTATACTCGTCATGACACAAAATACTGTCACTTCTCCACGACGAGTATACTCGTCATGACACAAAATACTGTCACTTCTCCATGACGAGTATACTCGTCATGACACAAAATACTGTCAATTCTCCATGACGAGTATACTCGTCACGACACAAAATACTGTCAATTCTCCATGACGAATATACTCGTCACGACACAAAATACTGTCACTTCTCCATGACGAGTATACTCGTCAAACACAGCTAACTGGTTAAAAATAGCCAATGGTCGCTACGTTTTAC
The DNA here is from genome assembly GCF_051020955.1 of Megalopta genalis. Classification (NCBI taxonomy): domain Eukaryota; kingdom Metazoa; phylum Arthropoda; class Insecta; order Hymenoptera; family Halictidae; genus Megalopta; species Megalopta genalis. Next base: position 16,766,256 of record NC_135013.1, read on the forward strand.
ACGCGACGAGTATGCTCGCCATGACGTAAAACATTGCCACTTCTCCATGACGAGTATACTCGTGAAACACAGCTAACCGGTTAAAAGATCGCCGGGTATTTTTGCGGAACGGTGCACAGATGTCGCCTCGTCAACTAATTGACAGCGGCGGTCGGCTGGTCGCGGCTCGGTCGAAGATCCTTCGAAGGCGTGAAAAATCGAAGAAAGCCGGCCGCGCTCGCGCCTAAGCGGATTAGAGTCAGGGTAAACTATTGTGACAGCAGGGGCGTAGACACGCGATATCGGTACATACTCTCACCGGGATTTGCCGGCAGAGCCGACAACTTGAAAACGCAGTAACCTCTCCCATGGCCGAGTGCTTACGGCGAACGTCGAGGACTACTGTCATTGCAACGAGCGCAATCCTCTCCAGCTCGCAGTTGTTATCGAGCAAAGCCAGCCGGGTACGGCACGCGGCTCTTCGCCTAAACGCCGACAGACGATCCCCGATGCTTCCCGAATGCTTCCGCATCAACGTTCGTTATCAAAGGCTCGGCTTTTATTTTTCGTTTTCGTTCTCGCTCGAGCACGCGCTCCACGTTTTCCTCGGATGCGGACGGGAACCATTGTCGGCGGCTCCGTGCACCGACGTTCAAATCCTCTGCCGCCACATGCTCGGTTTCTTTGCCGAAATAACGGGCAAGAGTAGGCGATTCTACTCTTGATGAAAAGTAAATCGAGGAGAAGAAAGTTTGTTGTTGCCGGTCTTGCTTTCGTTCGGAGATTCGTGAAACGTATAACAATAGCTCGGTCCATTGGTTCGTGCGGTTCTAATTTCGATTTAAATTTTCCGCGTAATTATTGCACAATTGTTACGTCTTGTATGTCATTCGATAGCTTGCGTTTTCTCTTATTCCGCGGTCGTTTATTTATCCGTTCCGCGCGACTAATAAAGCGATTAAATTTTGAAAACTACAGAGCGTCGAGTTAACAAGAATGAACATCTCAAACGTGTTTCGCTGTACGATTAGATCGTAAATGTTCGTTCTCGCTACCCTGACACTCCATAGTTTTCAGAGAATTAATTATTTTATTACTTTATTACGAATTTAATTGTACAAAAAGGTGTAGAATGAGATCTGAAAATCTATTTTGGATTTAAAGCTGAAACAGCTTCGAGTGCAAAGAGTTAATATCCTTATGTATTGTAGTGTTTCATTCGCGATTTCCGACACAATCGCATCCTACGTACAGAAAAAGTGAAATTACTCAGAGTGTTCCAAAACAAGGAACGAGTATACAGGGTATCCCAAAAATGTCTCGCAATTCGAAAACGGGGAGTTCCTGAGGTCATTTAAAGTAACTTTTTCCTTAGCGAAAATGCAATTCGCGGCTTTGTTTACGAGATATTAACGAAAAACAGTGACCAATGAGAGACGAGCTCGGCCGGCACGTGGCGACTGAACCAATCAACGGAACTACAACAATCAACCGCTCGTTGGCTCGGTCGTCCCGCGTCAGCTAATCCTCGCCTCTTATTGGTCAGTATTTTTCGTTAATAACTCGTAAACAAAGCTGCGGATTGCATTTTCGCAAAGGAAAAAGTTACTTCGAATTATCTCGGGAACCCCTAATTTCCGGATTACGAGACATTTCTGGGACACCCTGGATGGATCGCACATTCGGAACCGATCATCGTCGCGAACGTCCGAATCGTTACTTTGAACCCTTTCGGTACGAGCGCGTTGTCCGCCGTGACACTCCCACTGTACGGGGTGCCGCGCCGAAAATGCGCACATAACGCAGGGTCAGTCCACTTTTGTACGAAGATCTTCTTAAGCGTTAAGTAATGACTGTGCTTAATCCGTTTCTAAATCTTTCTTTAAATGTTTCCTGCAAACATTCTGTAAAGGACCTACAGAAATATGGCTTACATGGATGCCAGATGTATTCGGCACTCGTCCATATTGGTCATCGGATGGATGCCGGATGTATCCGGCGCTCGTACCGAAAGGGTTAATCGACACAGAGTCGTTAGGAGGGACGAACGGGTTCTGTGGGAATATTTCGAAGGTTTTCTTCGGCTCTGCGAAGAAACACAAATAGACGAATCGTTCCATGAGACGTATCGAATTGGTTCCATCTGTTCCGCAGGTCAACACCTGAAGAAGAGCTCGACGTCGGAGTCGGATTCGGACATCAAGGAATTGGGAGATAGCATACTGATCACTCACCCCGAGATTACGAAGAAGCCCAACTGCAACCCTCGCCATAATAACAATATTAATCCAGTCTGTATGAGCATCGAGACTGACGTCTGACTACTAGGTACCTATCACCACTTTCGATCTTTAAGGTCCCAGTTTACGCGTATCGCCTGATCCCTTTGACTGCCAACCTACGCCCTTGGGCGACCGACCAGGGTCGTCGCTCCGCGTTGTCGATGCCCATGGGCGATCGTCGCTAAACGTGCCAGCTATTGCACGCTTTTGTGCCAAGCGGAACTGGCTTTTTGCAGCAGTAGCGGTCAAAGGGTTCAAAAAGCCATGGCTTTTAGCGCGTTTCCTACGGAATCTGCCATTGTGCCACAAGTCGTCCACTTCCGCGTATCTTCTTCGTCTTCGCACTTCTTCTCTTCTTCATTCTCTGCTTCCTGTAACAGCCGTGTCTTTTACCGCCTTATCCCACGAAATCTGCTTTTCCGTTGCAAGTCTCGCACTCTCGCGCATCTCCCTCCGCTGTTTCTTCTCCATTTTCGGCGCACTCCGACTAGAATCCACCCGTGATCGAGTCGAGCAACCGACGACGATCTAGCAGCTAGGTTTCGGATCTTTTTTTCGTTAGCCAAATCGGCAAGATTGTACATGTGCTGTTGGTGTGATTTCAGTGAAGGAGACGGTGGCAGCGTGGTGGCCAGTGCTGGCACGGTTGTCGAAGAACAGCTACAGCTCCCTACGGTGCCTGACGTAGGCCTCCTTCACACGTCGTCGTAGTCGCGCTAGCTGCGAGCGCTAGCGACAGCGCGTGTACGCGTGCGCGCTGGCTGTTGTTTGAAAATTATGATCGAGGGCGGCTGCGCGAGCGCGAGCGCGGCCACGCGCACTCTGTCCATAGTCTGTCAATACGAGGGGTGCTTCCAATCCATTATCGGACGGCAACGAGAAACAAAGCGACTGGAGAAGAAGGCTCGAGCGAACGCGGTAGAACCAAGCGACCAAGAACGAGAGAGAACGCGGAAGCGAACGAACGAGAGAGTGGGGAGGGGAAGGGAAGATAAAGGTAGCCGGGTGCCACTGTGTGCGACTTTCCTTCCATCGGGGGGAGAAAAGGAATCGTCGCGACAAGAAGCGAAACGGGAGACGAAGAGAGATAAATACGGAAGAAGTGACGCCGGGTGACAAGGACGACGGCGGATGGCTGACGGGATAATGTCGCTTCGGGGAGCTCGGTGCTGAAGCAAATGAGGCAAGGGGGGCGAAGGGGGAAGAAGACGAAGACAGCCGCTTCGGAGAGGTGTTTACGGTACATACGCACCCCACGTAGGGACCTACGTGCTAATAACGGGGGGCGGGGACGGGGGACGGTTCCTCTCCCGCTCGTCCAACCCCCACACCACCGACTCCAGTGTTCACTACAAATGCTAACAAATAAATAAAGAAAGAAAAAAAGTAACAAATAAACGATTATAAAAAAAAAAGAAACGAATACGAAAGGAGGGGAGAGATAGGGAGGTGTGTTGAATCGCAGCGGCTTCGCGAGCAACCGAGATATTAAGGCGAGAGAAGAAAGCTATAAGAATATTAATAATAATAATAACGAACGTACGTCGTCGAATCCCCCACCACAAACACACAGACACACGTACACGTAGGTAACACACGAAGGTACACGGACACGCAACACACAGCGAGAAAGATATGTATATATATAGACATATATGTATATATGTATATACATATATATATATATATATATATATATATATATATATATATATATATATATATATATGTATATGTATATGTATATATATGCACGCCCCCGAAGAAAGCTCCGAAAGAATAACACAAGTGTGATTCGCGTAAGCCGGGGGGCAACACGTGGTCGACGAGGAATAGCAAAATAACAGGGGTAGCCCGGTCGGCGACGAAAAACCAGGGAAAAATCGTACCAGTTAATTATTATCGATGTAATTGAAACCGAGTACACGTAGGCGGACAGTGTATACGCCGACAGGAGATTATTAAACGAGGAGAGAGAAGACGTTCGTTCGGATGATTGTATCGACAGCGTTTCGCGCGTGACACGGAGACGAAGCCGCCACGATCGAGCTGGGGAGAAAGAAATAGGTGCGAATGTGAGAAAGAGAGAGAAAGAGAAAGAGAGTGAGAGAGAGAGAAAGGGAGAGTGTGAGAGAGAAAGAAAGAGAGAGAGAGAGAAAGAGACAGGGAGACAGTGCTCGCGGTGAAAAGAGGACGGACACGTCATTGCACGCGGAAACGAGCGCGGCTCGCAGAGACTGTTCTCTCTTCAGCTTCGAAAACTGTCAGCCGTCGACACGAACGCGATTATTCGTTTCTCGGCACCGCAAAGCCTCCACGTGCAAACAGATTGCAGACGCATACGCGCGCGGCGCACTCGTACACGAACGGCAAGCGATCTCGCGAGGAACAACGATCCACGTCGTCGATCCTCGATCGTGCACTCCGATCCACGAAGGATACCGCGATGGTTCGACGCGTGGTTTCCGCGTGTCGCCCGAGATTGTCCGCCCGTTGTGCACGATCGAGGCTGGATCCATCGATCTCCTTGCCCCGGGGAGTTGCACGCAGAGAGATCCGCCGATCGGAGATGATCGGCTGCGAGCGGCGCGAGGACGTACGGGATTTGCGATCGAGTAGTAGTCGAAGAAGCGAGGGTGGAGGGTCGCGATCGATGGTCAAAGCGGTCGGAAAGATGTCTGCCGATGGCGCGTGTTCGTATTTAACCGTGTTCACAAAAAACCAAAGCTGCTTCCGGTCCTTGTTGCACGCGCGTGCGCGAAACGCGATTTGCCGGTCCGGATTATTAATTAACCAAGGGAGAGAAAGAGAGAGAGAAAGAGAAAGAGAGAGAGCGAGCGCAGAGGGTGTCGAGTAGTAGCGAGAGCAGTATCGCGCAGAGGCAATTCGCAACTAAGCTAATTCGCGGAGAGCTCAGCCCGACGAGGTCCTGTTCGGTTCTTGTGTTCAATGGGGGCGAGAGGGATTTTGTCGTCGATCGAACGCGATCCACGGGTCGAATCGCTGGAGGATTAATTTAATTAACGCCGGAGCAGGGTGCTCGCACGTTTCTCTCTCTCCCTCTCGCGAGACACGCTTCTTTAATTTTCTGCGCGCGAACGTCGCCGACTTTCGAGTCGTTCGCCGCGTCGCGAACCCTCGAACCGCGAAGCAGGGGGCAGGGGGGGAGCTCGAACTTCCCGCGCAAAAGTATCCGCGTGTAATAAACGTGTTAATTCTTCTTCCCGTCGAAGAGACCGCGAGAAGAGCGAGAGAGAAACCGGAATGCAGGGGGAGAGGGACAGAGAGAGAAACGGCCGCGACACCCGGGCGAGCGAAATTAGGGTGTGTCGATGGGAAGCCAAGCGTCTCGTATTCGCGGGGAAAGGGATCGACGGGTGGCCGTGATCGGGAACGCGATTCTTTCCCTTTCTCTTCGCCGTCGTCTCGACGATCCGCCTCTTTTGCCCGGCCAGAGACAAGCGCATCACCAAAATCGCCAAGACTGCCATTTCACCGTTCTCAGTAAACGCAAAAAAAAAAAATAAACTCACACCGCAGAAGGTACACGGGAGTGCGAATGGGTAAACAGAGACGAGTATCGAGACGAAAAGATCGCGTTTACGACGCGACGGACCGACGCGTCCGCGATCGAACGGTTTTTTCCCTGTCGGTCCTGCGATCCGATCTTCCGCACCGAGCGGCCGCGACGATCGGCTTTCGGAGAGATCCGGCATTCTCGAACGAATCGCCGACGAATTCGAGCGACGAGAAAACTTTGACCTCGCGCGGCGAGCCGATCGTGCAGGGAAACGGATTTCCCTATCGGCCTCGACACGCGCGAGAACTCCGATCGTCGCGGACCGTCGGGAAATATATGTAGAAGAGGGAACAGATTTTGTTCACCCTCCGCCGGAAACGCAGGGCCGCGTTTTGTACACAAACCGGTCCGCCGCCGGTCGATCATGCTCGTTCGACGCGGACGCGCGACACCACCGAGACGTTTCCGTTTTTTCTTCGACTCTTTTTTTTCGTCTTCTATTTGTTATCGGTCCTTCCCCTCCGGTTTGTTTTCGCGAAATCGAAACGCGCAACCCGCACACGCAACCCACCCCATGGGAAAACCGACTACGATGAAGGAGGGAGCCTGACGTGTTTCGAGCGTGCAAGACGATCGAACGATTCTTTCGAGAACGACGCGACAAATGTGTAGATAATATTGTTATTGTAAAGATAACGCGCGATCTATAGCGGAACACATGCATACACACGACAAGAAAATAAAGAAAACGAAACGCGACGACGAAAGCGAACGAGACGAGGAAGCTAACGAAAAAAAAGCGATTCCATTATTCAATTTATTAGGTCTTAGACGCGAGTTTTACCGAGGGATATCTCATCTACCTTTTATTAGACGAAACGAACAAGGGCTGCAAGCGAAAATTTGATATTGTGCCGAGTCAGAGAGGAGGGACGAATGAACGTGTGAACGAGAAGAGAGAGAGAGAGAGAGAGAGAGAGCGAGTGAGAGAGGGAGGGTGAGAGAGGGTGAGGGAAAGAGAGTGGTTGCGCGTGCGATGCGTTTTTAAAATGGG